>NW_027507788.1:207938637-208096137 GCF_037356315.1 Lithobates pipiens
AAATTTAAAAACATGTTCTATTTCTAAAGTCCGCCGGATTTTTGGCAAGCAAAGGTCCGATGGAGCCCACACACGATCGAATTGTCCGACGGACTCGTTCGCACGCGGCATAAGTCGTCGACCCCGCGTCCCTCATCTTGTTGTGTCAATGCCGCATCACCAGCCGTCCCATTAAAGTGAATGGGACCATTGGCGGTAAAGCGCCGCTAGTTTTAGCGGTGCTATACTGGCAGGAGCGGGGCGCTTTTAACCCCAAAGGGGTTAAAAATGGCAGAATAGCGGCTGCTGCCAAAGTGCTTCGCTAGCGATGCCCACTGATTTCAATAGCAGGGGCGGTTTAGGAGTGCTGCATACACCGCACCACCCCAAAGATGCTGCTAGCAGGACTTTTCCCCATCCAGAAAGCACACCGCCCCAGTGTGAAAGCACTCAGGCTTTCATACTGGGGTGGCTTGAGAGGCACTTTTTAGGCGCCAATTTTAATCACTAAAATGCCTGAAAAGCTCCTTCAGTGTGAAAGGGGTCTTAAAGTGGTTATAAACCCTAAAAAAACACTGCAAGACAAAGGCATAATGAGCTAGTATGCAAAGCATACTAGCTCATTATGAATTACTTACCCAAGATCGAAGTCCCCGCAGCGGTCCTTGTTCACCGCTCTTGGCAGACGACATCTCTCCTGGGGGTTGCTTCCAGGTATCGAGGCTCAGTCACTGTGATTGGCCAGAGCCGCAATGATGTCACTCCCATGCATGTGTACAGGAGCCGCCGGTAAAGGCACAGTCTAACTGAAGCAACCACACCTACGTGCCGTTGCTTCAGTTTGCTTAAGTGCGCATGTGTGGATGACGTCGACACATGCAAATACAGGGGATATCTCCTAAGCTGTGCAGGTGTAGGAGATATCCAGTGTAACTACAAGTAAACATAATTATAGACTTGCCTGTAGTAAAAAGTAATTTGTAAAGGGTTTACAACCACTTTAAATCAAGGTGTTTTAAATCAAGCCTTTTTACTAGTGATTTAAATTAAATCTACCCTGCAGCTCTGTAATTTTTTATTTTTTTTGAGCCTTTGAGTGTCCAAATGAAGGTTATGATGTAAAGGTGCTCATACAGATTAGAAGGCATTTGTGCTGAAACTTTTCCCCTTGAGAGCAGTCAGATGGAAGTAATTGGCATGAGCTCACAGATACCAGAACCCCCCCCCCCCCCCCGATCCGTCTGCTTTCTTCTGCCCATTTGTCTGATGTCTACGGGCACAGAAAGTTCCTCCAGACCACCAGGAACTGTCATGACCTTCTCCTGACCCGAGAGAATGTGGAGCACATGTGGCAAAGCAGCCATTGCCTCCCCCTCCATACAAAAAGACAGGACCTGTGCCGCCAGTACACACTAAAAAACATCAGTTTTTTAGTCTGAAGTTCCCGTTAGGCCTCTTTCACACGGGGCGGATCAGTAATGATCCGCCCCATGATGATCCGCTCGCTCAGCGGGGATCGCTCCGTTGTCCCCGGTGAGCCGGCTGCGGACAGGGCGGTCTCCGCACACTGTGCCGGGACCGCCCTGTCAGCTCTCCGCTCTCCTCTATGGGGGATCGGATGAACATGGACCGTCTGTCCGTGTTCATCTGATCCGCTCTGCAGACGGATAGAAAAATAGGATTTTCCTCCGTCTGCAGAATCGGAAAGTTGCGGAGGCGGAGGAAATCGGGTGTCTGCGGATGTTCATCCGCAGACACCCGCTATCCCATAGGGATGAATGTATGCCCGTATTTCATCCGCAAACGGATGGGTGAAATACGGAAATACCATCAGCATGTGTGAAAGGGGCCTTATCTCCTTGAGGATCCATAAACAGCAAAATAGCAACAAAACATCACAAGGGGTACGATCCGATCAGATCAGACCCAGACACAGAATAGACTAAAACTAAAAGCAAACCTGTCATGGGAAGAACACAAAAATGGGAAGTTATCAAAACTGGAGCCAATCCGCTTCTTTCGTTTCAAAGCTTAAAAGCGGAGTTCCCCTTAAAAAAAAAAAAAATATTACATTAAAAAAGGTCAGCAGCTGCAAATACTGCAGCTGCTGACTTTTAATAATTGAACACTTACCTGTCCCAGGGTCCAGCGACACGGGGGATTGAATCCCCGCTCATCTCCCCCTCCGCTCAGCGGCGCCGGCATTTTAACAGTGGGCGCCCAGCTGTGGCTTCACAGCCGGGCACCCACTGCGCATGCGTGAGTCTTGCCGCGACTGGCCGCCCAATCACCTGTGACCTGTCACGTGTCCCAGATGATTGACAGGGGGGAGAGGCGATCTCCCTTCCTGCGCTGAGGGAAGTGACGTCACGAGCCCAGGCGCTGAAGGAGGCAGATTTCAAGGGACCCCCTAGCAACAGGCATTATAAGGCAAGTAAAAAAAAAATGTTTACAAATTTTTTTTTTTTCCATTTTTTACAAGCACATTAATTTTTTTTTTTTTTGGGGGGGTGGAACTCCACTTTAATGAGTAACTCTGAGAAATAAACATTCCCCTCCGGGATGATCTCTGTACATTACAAGGATTGTAACAAACTCTGTTGCGCATGTCTACCCTTTGTTATCCTGAAGAACTAGCTCTGTGTGTCCATGTGCAAAGTGAATCCAATGGAAGTGATGGCATCATTTTCAATCAGCTGCTGCACTTGCAGGGTTCTAATGAGGAAAGTGGCAGGGTCTGCATCCCATTTAGATAGGATTTGTTGCAGGGAATGCCAAAAATAAATAAAATCAGACTTCTGTGAAAACTGGTGAGCCAATCACACAAGCAGGAAATTTTGTTTCGGTTGTTCTGTACACCATCCACCATTAATGCTGCCACCAGACTCCTCTACCTAACCAACCGCTCAGTGTCCCCACCCCAATCTGTCCGGTTATCTACTACTCCATCCACTTAAAGATAATCCATGAAAACTCATCTCCTCAAGGAAAGCTATCCAGTAAGGCTTCATATACACGGAACGTTTTAAAGGGCCAGTTCACACCACATGCAGTCGTCCCCGCCCCCCCTCTTTATGTTTGATCGATGTACCTGCGCCCACTAACCACAGTTGTTTCCAAATATATCTATTTGAATTTCGTTCTCTTATATGTAGCATTACTATGGGATTTATTATTGCATGTAAAAGAAAGCATCAATGACTCTGTATTTTCTCTGAAAAACCACTATTGGAACTAAAAAAAAAAACAACACCATTAGCATTTTAACAGTAAAAAAACTTCCTAAAAAAAAAAAAAAAAAATAAAAGAAAAAGACCAAATGTGGCTAAATGCTTGATCCAGCGTTTTTCGCCGTTTTGCGTTTTTACAGCCAAACAGCCTCTGCTCCTGGATGCACTGGCAGTCTGCTTTCTATTACTGCCTCTAAACGCTAATGTCTCCATACTCCTCTGAAAGATTGTGTGTGAATGGACACACAGGCTAACATGGAGGAGAGTTCAGAAGCAGGGAAAAAACAAAAAACAAAAAACAAAAAAAAAAATAAAACGCCAGAAGCCCCTAAAAGCAGCTGAAAAAATGCCCTGTGTGCATGAGGCCGTATACTATAAGTAGAGACATGTGGAATAGTGACCTGCAGGACTGAGCCGTGTTCAGAGCTCGGCCTCTATGTATTTGCTATGCTTGGAAATGGCAAAAAAAAAAAAAAAAAAATTATTTTTCCACAGACCGATCTAAAACTCCACAATGATGATGTGAATGTGAGTCAGAGCTTTGTTACTAAACAGTCTTCCCACAATGTATATGCAACACAAGCTCCGATTCATACCATGAGATTTAGAATAAATGAGTGTAATTAAAAGGGGTTGTAAAGGTTTGTTTTTTATTTTCTAAATAGGCTCCTTTAAAGCTAGTGCATTGTTGGTTCACTTACCTTTTCCTTCGATTTTCCTTCTAAATGTTTTTTTTTTCTTTGTCTGAATTTCTCACTTCCTGTTTCTCCTCAGTAAACTTCACACCATCATCCGAGCGGTGTTTAGTCAGCCAGAACAGCTTACTGAGGAGGAACAGGAAGTGAGAAATTCAGACAAAGAAAAAAAAACATTTGGAAGGGAAATCGAAGGAAAAAGGTAAGTGAACAAACAATGCACTAGCTTAAAGGAGCCTATTTAGAAAAGAAAAAAAAAAAAAAAAACCTTTACAACCCCTTTAACTATACAATGATGGAATGGGAACCAAATAACCAATAAGATCCCAGCTTGGTTTATTGATGATAACCAATATTGATTGGTGTGCGCAAAAGTTTTAGCGTCTACAAACTGTGGGATTGTATGTACGTAATATATATATATATATATATATATATATATATATATATATATATATATTTTTTTTTTATTATTATTATATTAGGGGTGGGTGCAACGGATCAAAAAACCTCACAGTTCGGATCGTTCCTCGGATCAATTTTCGGATCAGCAAATAATCATTGAATTTGCAAAAACCTGTGAAAATTCCACCACCATATAATCCCCACTGTAATATACGCTGAGTATGGCTGGGTATTGCCGAGTATACAATCAGGCACCCTAGATTGATTGCTATTATTTTGATCGCTGACACCCTGCTCTGCAGCCCCCCTTACAGGCCGTTTGCCCCGACGGTGGCGGGATTGTGACTTCTAAACTCTTTCAGCAGCAGAATAATGCAACCACACACACACAAAGATTTTATAGAGGTGTCACTCTTGCCAACAAAACCAATCAAACCCCACCCCCCTGTCTTTCACTAGAATAGAAGATGAAAAGAGGCCAATGATTGGTTGATCTAAAAAGTCAAGAAATGTGATACAAAGAAAGGTTTCCCTTTCACATACATACAGCTGATTTCATGTCACACCTTTTCCTCCCGGCCTACATATACTCCTAGAGAAGAATGTTTTCTGGGAATAAACACATCTGCTTGAACTTTATCATATTACCAGATAATAATGTAAGAGCTTATGTGGAATAAACTGTACAAAATAAGAGTTGTGTATGCTGAGTGCTGACCAATCATATTCATCGACCCATTTTACCAGAATTTAAAAGTTGAGACTAGAAGTCTTGGGGGGGGGGGGGGAGGTTTCTATAAAAATAACAAAAAGCATGTTATACTTACCTGCTCTGTGTAATGGTTTTGCACAGAGCAGCCCCAATCCTCATCTCGGGTCCCTGGCTTGAGCTCCCGGTCCCCCCCCCCCCCATTGAGTGCCCCCACTGCGAGCAGCTTGGCACCTGATCTGAGCCGCTGCACCGAGAATCCATTCAGACATGGAGCCGCGGCCCAGCCCCACTCTCTCTCTCCTCATTGGCTAACTGACTTTGATTGACAGCAACTCAGGAGGGGGGAGTCCCGGGTGGCCGAGGCACGCATGGACATCGCTGGATCTAGAGGTGGCTTGGGTAAGTATTAGGGGGGGGGGGGGGCTGCTGCACACAGGCCTTTTATACTAAAGCATAGAATGCATTAAGATTAAAAAAATAAAAATAAAAAATAAAAGTTTGCCTTTACAATCACTTTAAAAGATGAATCCTCACTGGTCCCTGTGGGCAACAACAATGCCATTGTTCACACCTTCTTTTCTATTTCTTTTTCTAATGGTGGCTCTTTTATTTCCGTTTTCTGCTGAGAAGGATGTTAACATGCAAATTGGGCAACCCTCTAAAGAAACCAGGACCATTGCCTGCCCGCCTTACATTCAATGGACGCCCCGTCACCGGGGTTCCCGGGGAGGAATGGCGCCCCGTCACCGGGGTTCCCGGGGAGGAATGGCGCCCCGTCACCGGGGTTCCCGGGGAGGAATGGCGCCCCGTCACCGAGGTTCCCGGGGAGGAATGGCGCCCCGTCACCGAGGTTCCCGGGGAGGAATGGCGCCCCGTCACCGAGGTTCCCGGGGAGGAATGGCGCCCCGTCACCGAGGTTCCCGGGGAGGAATGGCGCCCCGTCACCGAGGTTCCCGGGGAGGAATGGCGCCCCGTCACCGAGGTTCCCGGGGAGGAATGGCGCCCCGTCACCGAGGTTCCCGGGGAGGAATGGCGCCCCGTCACCGAGGTTCCCGGGGAGGAATGGCGCCCCGTCACCGAGGTTCCCGGGGAGGAATGGCGCCCCGTCACCGAGGTTCCCGGGGAGGAATGGCGCCCCGTCACCGAGGTTCCCGGGGAGGAATGGCGCCCCGTCACCGAGGTTCCCGGGGAGGAATGGCGCCCCGTCACCGAGGTTCCCGGGAAGGAATGGCGCCCCGTCACCGAGGTTCCCGGGAAGGAATGGCGCCCCGTCACCGAGGCTGCCGGGAGGAATGGCGCCCCGTCACCGAGGCTGCCGGGAGGAATGGCGGCCCGTCACCGAGGCTGCCGGGAGGAATGGCGCCCCGTCACCGAGGCTGCCGGGAGGAATGGCGCCCCGTCACCGAGGTTGCCGGGAGGAATGGCGCCCCGTCACCGAGGCTGCCGGGAGGAATGGCGCCCCGTCACCGAGGCTGCCGGGAGGAATGGCGCCCCGTCACCGAGGCTGCCGGGAGGAATGGCGCCCCGTCACCGAGGCTGCCGGGAGGAATGGCGCCCCGTCACCGAGGTTCCCGGGAGGAATGGCGCCCCGTCACCGAGGTTCCCGGGAGGAATGGCGCCCCGTCACCGAGGTTCCCGGGAGGAACGGTGCCCCATCATTGAGGTTCCCGGGAGGAATGGTGCCCCGTCATTGAGGTTCCCGGGAGGAACGGTGCCCCGTCATTGAGGTTCCCGGGAGGATTAGTACCCCATCAAACAATAATTGATTATGAAAATAATCATTAGTTGCAGCCCTAATTTGAAGTGAAGGGATCTCGGTCACATTGCCTGACCCCAGACCACAAACCCCAAACCCCCTCCCCGCCTGACACACACACACACACACACACACACACACGCCATATATAGGACAGGAAGCTGGAAGGAAAGGTTCTAGTTAAAGCTACATTGGTATATTAGATGTTAAATCCAGCAGCACATCATTTGACAAGTGTGGGAGGTGTGATTATTGCTAAAACAAGGTTCCCTTTAACAGGGCGCGACATGAAAACAAAAATTAAAGATCAGGCAAAGTGCTAATAATCTTCAACAGACAAAAAGCAGAAAAATTCTCCTATATAAAAAAAAAAAAAAAAAAAAATCACCATTGACGTTCTGCAAGGCTCTGCGATTGTGAAGCAGTTAAACAGCGGGAGTAGAATGCCAATGTTAACAATACAGAGAATGCATTCCACTTATGGCGGCTCCGCTCAGTCACAAGACTCGCCATTATAGGAGAATACACGCTCCAAAAATAAAAGCAACCCCCCGCAGGGAAGGCTGAATATATGTATATTTAACCAACACCAAACATTCTATAAATATAGCAACACATTTGCTGGAAGTGACTAGACTGCAGTTTATACCGACAACTACACCAAGCAAATGCATTTCTGTCCTGGAGACGGGCTCTAAAACCGCGCTCAGGATTTTGTGTTCCTCACTGGGGAGATTTCTCTTCACAGGAAGTAAGAGGAAATCCCCTCTTATCTGTCACAGGAACAAGTGTCCCCACTGGAAGATGTCACCTCTATTCCTGTTCTGGTGGCAACACACCCCCAAGTTTTAATTTCAGGTGACGTTGACGATCAAGATGGTTAGGCCCCGCCCATTCACATTAATCACATAGCGTTCCTGCCACGCGGTTTCGACAGCACAAATCTGCGTGTCGCAAAAGGGCCACCCCATTCTTGCTTGAACGGGCTGCCCAATGCGAAAAAGAAGTTCCTGCTCCTTTGCAGGCGACAAGCTTAATGGAATTTCCTGAGGACGCGGTTTGTCCTGATTGACGCACAATCCTGTTGCACGACAACATTGCGTTTGGGGGTGCCATTGAAGGATATTGGCACTCAAATGCGCGCTTGCACGCCACCATTCAGGATTGTGGGCAGAATCTCTATGATTCTATGATATCGCAATTCCAAAATCGCAAAGTGTGAATGAAACCTGAGGGCCAATTCACACCACATGCAGTCCAATGCGTTTTTTTTTTCGCATCAAAAACACAGTAGGTTATATGGTTCACAGCAGTGCGGTCAGTTCCCGGGCTTTACAGTTCCAGAAAAAAAAAAACTAGTAGAACGCGCTGCATTTTTTCCTGCACTGAAACGCAGTTGAGAACATCAAAAACGCACTAGACCCTGGTACAGTGGAAAAAAAATAATGAAAAAATAAAAATAAAACATCTGAAGGCACCCAGAATGGACATTGCGTCGTTTGCCGCAGAAGAGTGCAGTGATCTTTCTCTAGAAGTGGGAGCAGATACCTGTTTTTGGCAGGTATCCGCCCCTCCCGCCCTCTTGGCACCAGGGGTGTGGGGGGGGGGGGGGGGGGTCCGAGCCGTGGAAGTTCCATTTCTTTGTGCAACTCCACTTTAAAATTAAAACAATAACATTGCCAGTGCATGTTATCTCAGCTTGCAGAGCTTGGATCCATTGAATGAGTTTACCTAAATTTAAGTATTGCAGAATATACAGCCTCGTGCTACATATAACTAAGCTCCATTTCATGCTGAATAAACCAAAATTATTAATGTATCTTAAATAGAAAACTATCTTTAGATTTTTACTCCAAAAGAAATTTTATTAAAATCATTCATCAAATGATTAATTAAAATCATCATGAAAAAGATTTCAGCTGGGTTCACACCTATGCGAATTGGATGTGGATTTTTTCCACATCCAATTCGCATAGCAGGAGAATATGACCAGCTCTCTATGGATCCTGTTCACGTGTCTCTGAGGCGGCTGCGAAGCGCAGTGCACAGAAACGCTGTGCGTCTGTGAATCCGTTTCAGGGCTGAATTCAGGCAAAGATTTTTCCCTGAAACGGAGAACTAGGACGGACAAGCGTTGCTGTGCGATCCGCGGCTGGTTTGTGTGTGAACTGAGCCTTAAACCCAATAAAAATCAGATCTCAATTTACAAAAAATAAAAAAAAAATCTGATTTTTCAGATTTAAACATATATAAATGAATTAATAAAAAAAAAAAAAAACACAATAAAAATGATTTAAAAAAAAAAAAAAAATCTGATCTTTATCCACGCTGTAATGAATGCATCCCTTGTATAAAAAAAAAAAAAAAAAAAAAAAACATTTTAATTCTCCCAAACACGTTCTAAAATTATGTAAACGGACTGTATGAACAGGCTGCACAGCAATACAATAATAATAATAAACGCTATTATAGGGCCTTTAAGCTCGGTTCACACTGGTGCGAAGAAAGAAACCGCACAGGTTCCCGCATCGCACCCGACTCGCAGGCAGTGCACACTGCCATATGCGAGCCACTGTGGGTGCGAATACAAAAGTTAATAACGCCCCCAGATCGGTTTGCATATGGCAGTACGAAGGACGAACTGTCAGTTCAGACATGAATCGGATCGCATACGTGTGAACAGTCATGCAATCAAATTCTGGTGCGAATAAAAAATAAAAAAAAAAGGGGTCCTGCATGGTGCGAATGTTATTCGAATTCAGCCATACAATCTGGCTGAATTTGCATTGCACAGACATTGCATGCGAGTTGCCCTGCAGTGCGAATCGCATGCCATCTCGCACAGCGCACCAGTGTGAACCCAGCCTAAAAAGTAAGCGCTAATGAGCGGGGCCCTCTCATCCCTCCTGTATTGAATTGTATCTACTGTCTGCCCTCATGTTGTAAAGAGCTGCGCAAACTGTTGGCACTATAAAAATCCTGTACTTTTTATTTAAAGGTACTTATATAGCGCCGTCAATTTACGCAGCGCTTTACATATACATTGTACATTCACATCGGTCCATACTCTCATGGAACTTACAATCTAAGGTCACTAACGCTAGCCATACACGGTTAGAATATCGTTTGGAAAAAACGATCGCAAATTGTAAAATTTGTCGAACGTGCATGCGAGAACGCCAACATTGTCTCAATAGATGCCGCCTAATATTCGACATATTAGCGATCGATATCAACATCAATAGTACAATTGCTATTAGTATTGATACAATGAACATTGTATCAATAGATGCTGACCAATATTCGACATATTAGCGATCGATAACATCAATAGTACAATTGCCCTCGATTGATTATATAAGCAGCTGAAATGCACATGCGCTGTCGATTTATTTTTCGAACCATTTTCGTTCGATTACACTACTAATCATTCGAAAAATCAATAGTTTTTGCAAAAAAAAATCCAAACATGTTGTTTTGTTTTTTTTCAGCACAAAATTTGCATTTCGAGAATTGAAATGTAACCACTAACGTTTTGAACGATCGAGCGTAAAGGACGTTTTTACGAACGATATTCTAACCGTGTCTGGCCAGCATAACTCACATTCATATACTAGGGCCAATTTAGAGAGAAGCCAATTAATTTGCCAGCATGTCTTTGGAATGTATAATAATAATAATTTATTATTATTATTATTATTAATTAAACTTCTCAAAAAGCTTTAAAGAAGAAAAAAAAAAAAAAAAGAAAAAAAAAAAAAACAGGAAAAAAAGAAAGAAAAAAAAAGGAAATACACAGGATAAAAGAAAAGGAAAAAAAAAAAAAAAAAAATTAAAAGAAGAAAAAAGGGGCAATTACGTGAAATATAGGAACACCATATTTATTATAGCGATCACATAAAAGGGTCCTTTGCAATGAACGTGGCCTAAAGTCCTTCAGGGAAAGAAGCTGAAATCTATCATCTGAAGGTCTGCAATGCGCATACCTACAACCTAGAGACTGTCACTACACAAGAGTCCTAACACCACCGTGTCCTTACACACCGGTCCCCCCAGCATACAAGGCACAATGCATGCCTGTGACACCCGCAATCAGTGTTTGTGTGTGTGTGTGTGTGTGTGTGTGTGTGTGTGATGTGCCGTTCCCCAGGGAGGGGACTAATGAATCAGAGCGCACCACAGATGAGGTCTCGCTGACGACAGATTTCTGAGTAACCAGCACACACATCTATTGACTTCTCCAGACCACAGCAAACAGGAAAGCTATCGGGAAATAATCTCGGAGGGAGGTGCAGCTTTGCAAATACAACACCGGAACAAACAGAGCAATAATGGGCTGGGAGAAAAAAAAAAAAAAAAACACCTACAATCTACAAGCAGCTGGCCCTTCTGAAATTAGACAATTTTATGTTACAGCAGATTGGTAAAACCGCAAACGGTACAACCTGCTCGAAGCAAAGAATAGTAACCAAAAAAATAATAATAAAAAGTCATATAATATAAATGATTAAAAAAAAAATATATGACTTTTTATTATATTTTATTTTTATGTTTTTGTCACTTTTTTTTATTTTTTTATGTAAAAAAAATAAATAAAAATGTGACAAAAAAATAAATAAAATAAAAAATTGTGACATTTTCATAAAAAAATAAATAAATATAGAAAATAAATCAACAGAAGGTTCTTTTTAAACACAACGGAAGCGCAATGGACCAGTGTGAAGACATCCATAGAATTTAAAGGCATGTATTTTTCTTGAGCTTTTTTTGCGCTAAAAAGGTGCCGATAATGGGCGACAAATTCATATTCATTTAAATTCATGAATTTAAAAAAAAGTCAAATATATTACATAGGTATACAAAAATTATAATATACATACAATATAATTATAATATACATACTATATAATATATATAATCATTTTTGCATACCATTGTAATATATTTGACTTTTTTTTTAAATTCATGAATTAAAAAAAAAAAGTCATATATATTACATAATATGTTACAATGGTATACAAAAATGATTATATATATATATATATATATATATATATATATATATATATACATACACACACACACACATATATATATATATATATACACACACACACACACACACACACACACACACACACATTTTTATTTTGTTTATTTATATATTATTTTTTTTTAAACTATCATTTTCATTTCATCCTGTATTTTTGGTTTCGCCACCAAAACTTCCATTCGCTGCACCTCTAGAGAAAAGATATACAACTGTTTGCATAGAGGGATAAAGAAAATTCAGAACCACGGATCAAATTTTTTCGCCATTTAACTGCAAAGATTGCTTTACTAAAGAATAAAAAAAATCCATATGACTTTTAGTAGAGATTGACTAACATCAATCCTTATGGCAACAAAACGGCATGCAAAGTGCAGCAAACCAACCAATCACAAATCCTCTTGTTCAATTTTCTCTGAACTGATAAAAATGGTTTCACCTGTTTTTTTGTTTTGTTTTTTTTGCGTCCAGTTATATCGAATTATTCTTTGCACTAATAAAAATTTTTTTAATTCCAACAGTTGTGGGACCAAAAGTGTCGGCATGGCTTCCCAACCAATAAACTATACGGTACAATGAAGTGTGCGCTTTCACAAAAGCTGAGAGGAGCTCAAGCAGATACACACTGATCTAAAAAAAAAAAATTTATAAATACAAAGTTCTAGCAAAATAAATAAGAACAGGAATCGCACTGATCGATGTGATACATCACGATGAAATCTATACATATTTATGTCTGTGGATTTTGAAGGCAAAAATGAAATATGATCAAAGAATGCAGAGAAAACACATCCGTCCTCCAAACTATACATATAATAGCTACAGAGGACGGCATTCCTTCATTCCCTTGACTATTGTGATGTAATCTTTGTGCATCCCTTTTAGGATGCGGTGTGGCTCTTTTGCATTGGATGGGGTGCAAAGGGCTGAATGTCCTAAGAGATGACCTACAAGAGCAGCAATGCAGTGTGTGTAGCTGGGATGTACTAATAATAAAAGGGCCCCAAATAGGCACCAGGGAATGTGCCGACAAGATCAGGCTTCTCTGGCCATGCAGGGACCCCCCGCCCAACCTAAAGATGGCTACATAAAGAGGATTTTGCTAGTAATCGGGTAACGAAAATGTCCTTTATTTATTCAGTACTTCCAGAAATACTAAATATATTTCATCCAAATTCTACATGTACGTAGAATCCAATCCAGAAATTCTACATGTACGTAGAATCCAATCCAAATTCTACAGAATCCAATCCAAATTCTACATATAAAAAGTCAGCGATGACCTGGGATTTCACAGACACAGGACGGTACGCTGTAAAAACACAGCGATCTTCTCTGATAAAGATCAGCGACTTTGTTTCAGCTTTTCTATAGGCATCTGCTGAAGAAGACGCACAGCATAGACTATACAATTACCGACAGAGGCTTCTGGAAGCAGGTGTTATAGGGCTTTACAATGTATTGCAACACTAGGACAAGAATAAGGAGGCATCGCAGGGCGTCAAGGGATTGTACCAGGAATAATTGAACCTATCAGATACCGTGCATGCGCACTTTCCAGTATCCAGGAGCCACTATGGAATACGGCTATTCTCTGACATCCAAGAACCCCTATAGCAGTGATGGTGAACCTTGGCACCCCAGATGTTTTGGAATTACATTTCCCATGATGCTCATGCTCTCTGCAGTGTTGTTGAGCATCATGGGAAATGTAGTTCCAAAACATCTGGGGTGCCAAGTTTTGCCATCACTGCCCTACAGAGAGGATAGCAGGTCCTGATATCATAAGGGTCACAGAGGGATACGGAGAGAAAGTAATAAGACATTTGGTGTGGTGACAGCAAGTAAGGCATGAAACGCTGCTCAATCAACCTGACCATGCCCCCCCCCCCACAACCTGTTTTGTCCCAACCACCAAGGCTTAATCAGGTGAGAGGTAGGAACTAGGCAAAGTGAAATGAGTCAGTGGATTAGCGATGGATGAGGTTGTTTACACCCAACGTGGACTGGCTTGGTTGAGCGGCATCTCATACCCTTCTTACGGACGCCTCCGGATGTGTAAAAAAAAAAAAAAAAAAAAAAAAAAAAGGGATCCCAGCACCCTCTTTCCTGAGCACCAGCAGGGAACCACGCCATATTATAGTCTTGCTTGGTGCAGCGCTGCAAGTGTTGACACTCTAGGGCAGTGATGGCAAACCTCTGCACTCCAGATATTTTGGAACTACATTTCCCATGATGCTCAACTACACTGCAGAGTGCATGAGCATTATGGGAAATGTAGTTCCAAAACATCTGGGGTGCCAAGGTTCTCCATCACTGCACTAGGGTGGTGGGGCATCCCCTGGTACCATCACTGACCACTCTATTCCAGTCAGCTCAGCAATGTGCAAAACACTCTGGTACCCAGGGGCCAACATACAATCCTAACTACTCTCTGACTTTCAGGGATTTCCATATATAGAATGTCAGGTTCTAATATCAGGTGGGATCCAAGAGGAATATAATAAGACCTCTGGACTGCTAGGACATTGTTTGGATGCCATATACAGGCTGGTCATATAACACTCTGACACGCTATGTAAAAACCTATATACACGTATATTCTGGGGGTCATACATGGCTACCGGCCAGACTTTCCCCGCCAGGGCCGCAACGTGCCCATATTACAATCGGTCATTAGCATTGGAATGTCTCCAAGCAGGCTTGATAACATACGGTAAGAGTACCCAGAGGTTCCTCATGCCCTGTAAAAAGGTGACCCCCCAACAGGATTTGTCCTGAGAAGACTCCAAAAACATAAATAGGAATTAATCAGACCTGATAAACCTCAGGATGGACTTGTCATGCTTGGTAATCCAAGTGCCATCCTATGTTTATGACATAACCGATGATATCTGGGCATCTCACATTAGGATTGGATTCACCTTTCATTATCAGCGTTCAAAAAAACAGAAAGAATAAATATAAAAATCGAACACCAAATACAAAAACCTAAACAGGCATATATTTCATATAATTCAACCTGCCAGGCACTAAGTACTCCAATATCTGTGGACCACCAAAGAATACCGGCTATTCTCTGCCATCCAGGGGCGCCCATATACAAAACGACAGGGTCCTCTTACGAGGGTCATTCTGGAAGAACGTATAACAAGACATCTGGTAGGGTAGAACATTCCTTGGTACCATCAATTGGCAGAGGCTGTTGATAAAAATATACAGCCCCCTAATGTAAAAACCTAAACAAGCGTATAATTTGGTGGGTTATAGCCACTGGGCACACTAGAACTTCAATGTGCCGATATGACCGGCATCACATCAGTCACCAGACAATTCTGAGCCGGCTTGGCCTCATCCTGTGCTCAGGGGGTCCCTCATGCCTCAAACCAGTGACTCCCAGCAGGTTTTACCCTGAAAATACTCCAGGACTATTATTAAAAGAGATTATATGGACCAGTCAAACCTCTGAATGGACTTGTCATGAATCACGATAGATAACCCAGGTGCCAAGTATTTGAGGGCCATCATAGAACAGCGGCTATTCTCTGACATCCAAGGAGCCTCATACACAGAATAGTAGCTTCTAACCTCAGGCGGGTCACAAAAGGGGGTCTGGGGGGGAATGTAACAAGACCTTTTATTGTGGTAGATCTGTTGGCACCACCACCGCAATGTGCCGATATAACCCGCATCACATCAATCACCAGCCAAGGCACATTGCGGTGGGGCATCATCTGGTCTTTGGATGACCATAAGTCCCTCATAAGCAATGATTAATCTGACCTGCCAAACCACTGGATGGACATGTCCTGCTCAGTAATCCAGGTGCCGTTGAATGTATAGAATAGATCTGATAATAGATAAAATTGGATTTGACTTTCATTACCGGGGGGGGGGGGCATGCAAGAACACTCGGGGTATAATCTTTAAACAGATATGGCCGCCTGATCATATAACATTCATATAACAACAATAAATGGCACTGGACACAGTCAGGACATGTACCAATATGAACGGCATCACATCAATTATCAACCCTTGGTATCATCTGAGCAAGGCTTGGCATCGTCTGGTATTTGCGTGATTGGGGGCCCCTCATGCCTCGCAACCAGTGACCTCAAACAGGACTGGCCCCAAAAAAAAGCCAACTATACAATCGGAAATGAATCAGACCTGGCAAACATCAGGATGGAGCAGCCATGCTGGCAGGGCCATCTTTAAGGCAGGGCAAAAGGGGCAGCTGCCCTGGGCCCTGTCATTGTTGTGGGGCCCAAAGCAGCTGCCTCATATTTGCCAACTATCCCAGTGTAAATTCCCTTGTCCCTTGAAGTTTTAGTCCTGTGCTGTGTCCCGATATCTCAGTGTGAAGTGCTGCTACTAATGCTGTGTACAGGTGACTCACCTGCGGATCCTGTGTTTACATGTAAAACCGGCATTACTAAGTAAATAGATGCGGCTGGCAGCATTGATATGTAAATAAAGGTGCCATTCATATGTATATCATGCTCCCCTGCAGTGAGGAGATGATGTGCTGTAACCTCTAGCAACCAATCAGTAAGCAGTATTACTTTACTGTAATCTCTAGCAAACAATTAACAAGCAGAAATCATTTGCTGTAACCTCTTGCAACTAATCAGTGAGCCGAAATGTGTGCTGTAACCTCTAGCAACCAGTCATTAAGCAGTAATGATATGCTGTAACCACTGGCAACCAATTGCAAATGCTGCCTGATCTGATACAGTAAACTGATTTTAAGTCTAGCTGCTATTTATTGTATGTCTCAGAGCAGGTGGAGAGCAAAATTGCATGGGGGGGGGGTCCCCAAGAAAATCTTTGCCCAGGGTCCAATCAATATTAAAGACAGCCCTGCATGGTAGGTAAAACAAGTGTAATGTACACCCCCTCTCTGAATTCCAGGAGCCACCAGAGAACACCGGCTATTCTTTGACATCTAGGGAGCCCCATATACAGAATGGCAGCTCCTGATATCAGGAAAGTCACAGAGGGAGCCAGGGAGAATGTACCAAGACCTTTGGTGTGGCAGAACATCCCCCGATACCACCGGGCAAAGGCTGGTCCTATAAAATTCTCCAAAACAGTGAAGAGGGACTAATCTGAGCCGACAAACCTCGGGATGGACCCGTCATGCTAGGTGTTCCAGACACTCCTCTCTCTAGTACCCAGGGGCCACTATAGAATACTGGCTATTCCCTGACATCGAGAGACCTCCGTATACAGAATAGGAAGGTCACAGAGAGACCCAGGGTCCATCAGGACCTTTAAACCAGTTACCCCCAAGCAGGATTTGCCCTAAAAAGAATGCCCTAGAAGAACGTAATAAGGCCTCTGGTGTAATAGGACATCCCCTGGTACCACCACTGGGCACACTATGACAGGCAGGACTGCAATGTGCCAATATTATGGGCATCACTTCAATAATCAGTGCTGGCATGCTTGGCATCTGGTGCTCAGGGGCCCCTCGTGCCCCATAAACCCCTGAAAAGACATCAGGATCAATAAATCAGGACAGATCAGGCCCAGCAGGATGGAAGTGTCCTCAGTGATCCCGGTGCCACCACTTTCATTATCGGGGCCACAAACAGAATAACCCAGGGGTGTGATCTTCAGACAGCCACCCCCCAGACATTGAATATTTATACCCCCCCCCATGTAAAAAAACAAAATATTCTATGGGGGGGGGGGGTAGTCTGGGAACTGAATGACCATGGGGGAAGGGGGGTCATCAAGAGCTCTGGGTGAGGGAAGTGGGGGGGGGGGTCATCAATGGCCCTGGGGGAGGGAAGTGGTGGGAGGGGGGGGGGGGTCATCAATGGCTCTGGGGGAGGGAAGTGGGCGGGGGGGGGTCATCAATAGCCCTGGGGGAGGGAAGTGGTGGGAGGAGGGTCATCAATAGCTCTGGGGGAGGGAAGTGGGGGGGTCATCAATAGCTCTGGGGGAGGGAAGTGGGGGGGTCATCAATAGCTCTGGGGGAGGGAAGTGGGGGGGGGGGTCATCAATGGCCCTGGGGGAGGGAAGTGGGGGGAGGGTCATCATTGGCCCTGGAGGGGGGGGGGGGTCATCAATGGCCCTGGGGGGAGGGTCACAGTGCCAATCCCAGTGTCCCCATTCCATACAATCACATCCCAGGAGCACTGTGATGCCTGGAACACAGGGGCCACCAAGGACAGACCTGGTCCCCAATGGTCCTCAGATACCCAACCAATCAGCACCCAGCGCTGCCTTCTGGTGACCCTGGCTCGGTGGCCCCATAAGCAGGACACACCCTGAGGGCCCCTTTCCCCTCTTTGCTCACCTCTAGTGGCCAAAGCCCCGCACAGCAGGCCGGTGATGAGCAGCAGGCAGGCCGGGGAACACCGCCACATCCCGGGCATCTTCTCCACCCCGCTGCGATAAGCCGGTGCCGGTCTTCCCCCTCCTCTTCCCTCGCTATTCCGGTAAGGGGGGGTCAGTCCCGATCTCCTCTCCTGATGTTTCCCTCTCCCGACCAGACGAGTGCCCCGTCCCCGTTCCGCTTCTCCGGTGCCGAGCTAAGATGGCGGCTTGGTACTGCTGAGAAAACGTCTCTGTGTCTGCGGGCACCGCGGCGACCAGCCCCGCCCACTCTCACCGCGACACCAAAACCCTGCAACGTTTGCGTCCCAGAGCCTCCCGGCCACGCCTTCTGCCGGCCTCTCTGGGTGAGGCGATTGGCCGCTCGTGGAACGCAGCCCGTCCCCGCCCACTGTGGGCTGAGGTGTGGTACGGGGAGCGGCCACGCCCACCGCCTGAGGGGATGAGTAGAGGCAGCTTCACCTCTGGGCGGGAGACATTCCCTGCATCCTCCTCAGTGATGCTCTGCAACACGGGCACACCCTGCCTGGCTGCAGCATCCATTGCTAATATCACTACTACTGTGATCATCAATATCACTACTGTGTCATGTCACCAGTATGCACGGGGTTCACAGCCTCAGTGCTGCCAGCTCAGCATCCTATATAACAGTGTATAATAACAGACTGAGGACCACTGGGGCCCCCTGCTGTGCCTTCACCCTTTATGACTGTATAATAACAGACTGAGGGGCCACTGGGGCCCCCTGCTGTGCCTTCACCCTGTATGACTGCATAATAACAGACTGAGGACCACTGGGGGCCCCATGTTGTGCCACCACCCTGTATGACAGTGTACAATACCAGACTGAGGACCACTGGGGCCCCCTGATGTGCATTCACCCTGTATGACAGTGTATAACAACAGCCTGAGGGGCCCCCTGCTGTGCCTTCACCCTGTATGCATGTATAATAACATACTGAGGGGCCACTGGGGACCCCTGCTGTGTCTTCACCCTATATAACAGTGTATAATAACAGACTGGGGCCCCCTGCTGTGCCTTCACCCTATATAACAGTGTATAATAACAGACTGAGGACCACTGGGGCCCCCTGCTGTGCCTTCACCCTATATAACAGTGTATAATAACAGACTGAGTGGCCACTGGGGCCTCCTGCTGTGCCTTCACCCTGTATGACAGTGTATAATACCAGACTGAGGGGGCACTGGGGCCCCCTGCTGTGCCTTCAACCTATATGACAGTGTATGTATAACAACAGCCTGAGGGCCCCCCTGCTCTGCCTTCCCCCGTATGACAATGTATAATACTAGACTGAGGGGCCCCCGTGGCCCCCTGCTGTGCCTTCACCCTGTATGACAGTGTATGTATAATAACAGTCTGAGGGGCCACCTGCTGTGCCATAACCCTGTATGCATAATAACAGTCTGAGGGGCCACCTGCTGTGCCTTCACCCTGTATTGGAGTGTATAATACCAGACTGAGGGACCACTGGGGATCCCTGCTGTGCCTTCACCCTATATGACAGTGTATGTATAATACCAGTCTGAGGGGCCACCTGCTGTGCCTTCACCCTGTATGACAGTGTATAATACCAGACTGAGGGACCACTGGGGCCCCCTGCTGTGCCTTCACCCTGTATGACAGTGTATAACAGCCTGGGGGGGGGCCCTGCTGTGCCTTCACCCTGTATCACAGTGTATAATAACAGACTGAGGGGCCACTGGGGCCCCCTGCTGTGCCATCACCCTGTATGCATAATAACAGTCCGAGGGGCCACCTGCTGTGCCTTCACCCTGTATTGGATGTATAATACCAGACTGAGGGGCCACTGGGGCCCCCTGCTGTGCCTTCACCCTGTATGACTGTATAATAACAGACTGAGGGGCCACTGGGGACCCCTGCTGTGCCTTCACCCTATATAGCAGTGTATAATAACAGACTGAGTGGCCACTGGGGCCTCCTGCTGTGCCTTCACCCTGTATGACAGTGTATAATACCAGACTGAGGGGGCACTGGGGCCGCCTGCTGTGCCTTCAACCTATATGACAGTGTATGTATAACAACAGCCTGAGGGCCCCCCTGTTCTGCCTTCCCCCGTATGACAATGTATAATACTAGACTGAGGGGCCCCCGGGGCCCCCTGCTGTGCCTTCACCCTGTATGACAGTGTATGTATAATAACAGTCTGAGGGGCCACCTGCTGTGCCATAACCCTGTATGCATAATAACAGTCTGAGGGGCCACCTGCTGTGCCTTCACCCTGTATTGGAGTGTATAATACCAGACTGAGGGACCACTGGGGATCCCTGCTGTGCCTTCACCCTATATGACAGTGTATGTATAATAACAGTCTGAGGGGCCACCTGCTGTGCCTTCACCCTGTATGACAGTGTATAATACCAGACTGAGGGACCACTGGGGCCCCCTGCTGTGCCTTCACCCTGTATGACAGTGTATAACAGCCTGGGGGGGGGGGGCCTGCTGTACCTTCACCCTGTATTACAGTGTATAATAACAGACTGAGGGGCCACTGGGGCCCCCTGCTGTGCCATCACCCTGTATGCATAATAACAGTCCGAGGGGCCACCTGCTGTGCCTTCACCCTGTATTGGATGTATAATACCAGACTGAGGGGCCACTGGGGCCCCCTGCTGTGCCTTCACCCTGTATGACTGTATAATAACAGACTGAGGGGCCACTGGGGACCCCTGCTGTGCCTTCACCCTATATAGCAGTGTATAATAACAGACTGAGTGGCCACTGGGGCCTCCTGCTGTGCCTTCACCCTGTATGACAGTGTATAATACCAGACTGAGGGGGCACTGGGGCCGCCTGCTGTGCCTTCAACCTATATGACAGTGTATGTATAACAACAGCCTGAGGGCCCCCCTGTTCTGCCTTCCCCCGTATGACAATGTATAATACTAGACTGAGGGGCCCCCGGGGCCCCCTGCTGTGCCTTCACCCTGTATGACAGTGTATGTATAATAACAGTCTGAGGGGCCACCTGCTGTGCCATAACCCTGTATGCATAATAACAGTCTGAGGGGCCACCTGCTGTGCCTTCACCCTGTATTGGAGTGTATAATACCAGACTGAGGGACCACTGGGGATCCCTGCTGTGCCTTCACCCTATATGACAGTGTATGTATAATAACAGTCTGAGGGGCCACCTGCTGTGCCTTCACCCTGTATGACAGTGTATAATACCAGACTGAGGGACCACTGGGGCCCCCTGCTGTGCCTTCACCCTGTATGACAGTGTATAACAGCCTGGGGGGGGGCCTGCTGTGCCTTCACCCTGTATTACAGTGTATAATAACAGACTGAGGGGCCACTGGGGCCCCCTGCTGTGCCATCACCCTGTATGCATAATAACAGTCCGAGGGGCCACCTGCTGTGCCTTCACCCTGTATTGGATGTATAATACCAGACTGAGGGGCCACTGGGGCCCCCTGCTGTGCCTTCACCCTGTATGACTGTATAATAACAGACTGAGGGACCACTGTGCCCCCCTGCTGTGCCGTCACCCTGTATGACAGTGTATAATACCAGACTGAGGGCCCACTGGGGCCCCCTTCTGTGCCTTCACCATGTATGACAGTGTATAACAAAAGCCTGAGGGGCCCCCTGCTGTGCCTTCACCCTGTATGACAGTGTATAATACCAGATTGAAGGGCCACTGGGGCCCCAGTGCTGTACTCCTGTGTTCAGAATGCACAAGACCATCCACATTGCATGGGACCCAGAAGCAAGTGGAGATCTTTGGAATAGCATTGTCTATTACACTGATTTCCAGCTTCCAGGTCCATCATCCAGGTGTGTCATATACATACCCTATATTACCAAAAGTATTGTGACGCCTGCCTTTACACACACATGAAATTTAATGGTATCCCAGTCTTAGTCCATAGGGTTCAATATTGAGTTGGCCCACCCTTTGCAACTATAACAGCTTCAACATTTCTAGGAAGGCCGTCCACAAGGTTTAGGAGTGTGTCTATGGGAATGTTTGACCATTTTTCAGAAGCGCATTTGTGAGGTCAGGCACTGATTTTGGATGAGAAGGACTTGCTCACAGTCTCTGCTCTAATTCATCCCAAAGGTGTTCTATCGGGTTGAGGTCAGGACTCTGTGCATGCCAGTCACGTTCCTCCACCCCAAACTTGCTCATCCATGTCTTTATGGACCTTGCTTTGTGCACTGGTCCAAATCTTTTGGTGGAGAGCAGATTATGGTGTGGGGTTGTTTTTCAGGGGTTGGGCTTGGCCACTTAGCTCCAGTGAAGGGAACTCTAATTAAAGAAAAGTTTTGCCAAACCCAGCAAAAAAATATATACTGTAGCTGCTGACATATATACTGTAGCTACACTTACCTGTCCTGGAATGCAACAATGTAGGCACCCCAGCTCGGGTGCTGCCGCCGCTGCCTTTCCTAATAAGGGAACCCGCAGTGAAGCCTTGCAGCTTCACAGCCGGCTCTCTACTATGCATGCACAAAGTGTGCTGTGCTTTCGAAAGGAGGAGGGGGCCAGACTTCTGAAAGAGATCACAGGGCAATCTACCGGAAGTGGGGACAAGTACCTGTACCCCCTGAGAGGTGTCAAATGTGACACGGGGGGGAGCAAGATAAGCAGAGCTTCCACTTTTGGCTGGAACTTTGCTTTAAGGCGTCAGCATACCAGGACATTTTGGACAATTTCACGCTCCCAAATTTGTGGGAACAGTTTGTTGATGGTCCCTTCATGTTCCAACATGACTGCGCACCACTGCACAAAGCAAGGTCCATAAAGACATGGATGGAGGAACTTGACTGGCCTGCACAGAGTCCTGACCTCAACCCGATAGAACATCTTTGGAATGAATTGGAGAGGAGACTGTGAGCCAGGCTTTCTCATCCAAAATCAGTGCCTGACCTCACAAATGCGCTTCTGGAAGAACGGTCAAACATTCCCATAGACACATCTCCTAAACCTTGTGGACGGCCTTCCCAGAAGAGTTAAAGCTGTTATAGCTGCAAAGGGTGGGCCAACTCAATATTGAACCCTACGGACTAAGACTGGGATGGCATTAAAGTTCATGTGTGTGAAGGCAGGCGTCCCAATACTTTTGTTATAGCTGCAAATGGTGGGCCAACTCAATATTGAACTCTACAGACTAAGACTGGGATGCCATTAAAGTTCATGTGTGTGAAGGTAGGCATCCCAATACTTTTGGTAATATAGTGTATATATATATATATATATATATATATATATATATATATATATATATATATATATATATATATATATATATATATATGACATACCTGGATGATGGACCTGGAAGCTGGAAATCAGTGTAGTAGACAATGCTATTCCAATGATCTCCACTTGCTTCTGGGTCCCATGCAATGTAGCTGGAATGCCATAAAAGTTCATGTGCGTAAAGGCAGGCGTCACAATACTTTTGGTAATATTGTGCATTTGCACTGGTCCAAGCTCGGCCAATGTTAAAATATTCACACCTGGAATTCTGGAACTCATCTTTAAGTTAATTGTATACAGTGAGGCATGGTAGCAGACATCCTGCAGAATAGATTCCCTAGTAACATACGCTTTAAAAAAAAAGTCTTCTATAAACAGGGCGGTAATAGTGACTTTCAGCAATAAAGATGTTCTGCAGCAGCTGTGGTCTAAGTTATATATATTTTTATACTGTACAGAAATCTATGAGTAACAACTGTGTGGTCCAGATAAAGTTGCCTTCTAAGAATACTATTGTAACTGATATCATGTTAATCTATTAATAAATAATGGCTAGACTAAGCTAATATTGTCCTGCATTTTATACCATTAAGCTATTATAAGGTACAAGGGCAAATTGATTTTGGCTTTGCTTTGCTTTCTGGCACTTAACATGCTTTTCACATTAATTAATAATGCATGTAAAGCACAATAGAAATCCAACACTATTAAACAATTAAACAATTTTTTTTTTTAAAGTTTAATTTTTGATTTATTAAATTGTATAGAAAAAAAAGGATTTCCTGTAAAGTTTAATTTATGATTTATTAAATTGTATAGAAAATAACCGACCGAGGGGCCACTGGGGCCCCCTGCTGTGCCTTCACCCTATATAAAAGTGTATAACAGCCTGAGGGCCCCCCTGCTGTGTTTTTTAAGTAAAATTTATGATTTATTAAATTGTATAGAAAAAAAATCTTTTCTGTAAAGTTTAATTTATGATTTATTAAATTGTATAGAAAAAAAAGTATTTCCTGTAAAGTTTAATTTATGATTTATTAAATTGTATAGAAAAAAAATATTTCCTGTAAAGTTTAATTTATGATTTATTAAGTGGTATAGAAATTTTGAGGGGCCACTGACCCCACCCTGTATGCATAAGAACAGCCTGAGGCCCCCCTGCTGTGCCTTCACCCTGTATTGCAGTGTATAATACCAAACTGAGGCCCCCCCTGCTGTGCCTTCACCCTGTATTACAGTGTATAATACCAAACTGAGGGCCCACTTGCTGTGCCTTCCCCCTGTATTACAGTGTATAATACCAGACCGAGGGGCCACTGGGGCCCCCTGCTGTGCCTTCACCCTATATAAAAGTGTATAACAGCCTGAGCCCCCCCCCCACCCCCCCCCGCTGTATTTTTTAAGTTTAATTTATGATTTATTAAATTGTATAAAAAAAAAAAATTTCTGTACAGTTTAATTTATGATTTATTAAGTTGCATAGAAAAAAATCCTGTAAAGTTTAATTTATGATTTATTAAATTGTATAGAACAAAAAGTCTTTCCTATAAAGTTTAATTTATGATTTATTAAATTGTATAGAAAAAAAAGTCTTTCCTGTAAAGTTTAATTTATAATTTATTAAATTGTATAGAAAATAAATATTTCCTGCAAAGTATTAAATTGTATAAAAAAAAAAAATCTTTCCTGTAAAGTTTAATTGATGATTTATTAAATTGTATAGAAAAAAAAAATCTTTCCTGTAAAGTTTAATTAATAATTTATTAAAAATTGTATAGAAAAAAAAAATCTTTCCTGTAAAGTTTAATTTATGGTTTATTAAGTTGTATAGAATATTTTTTTTTCCTGTAAAGTTAAATTTATGATTTATTAAATTGTATAGAAAAAAAATCTTTCCTGTAAAGTTTAATTTATGATTTATTAAATGGTATAGAAATTTTGAGGGGCCACTGGGACCCCCTGCTGTGCCATCACCCTGTATGCATAATAACAGCCTGAGGGCCCCCCTGCTGTGCCTTCACCCTGTATTGCAGTGTATAATACCAAACTGAGGGCCCCCCTGCTGTGCCTTCACCCTGTATTACAGAGTATAATACCAGACCGAGGGGCCACTGGGGCCCCCTGCTGTGCCTTCACCCTATATAAAAATGTATATGAGACCTGAGGGCCCCCCTGCTGTGTTTTTTAAGTTAAATTTATTAAATTGTATAGAAATAAAATCTTTCCTGTAAAGTTTAATTTATGATTTATTAAATGGTATAGAAATTTTGAGGGGCCACTGGGACCCCCTGCTGTGCCATCACCCTGTATGCATAATAACAGCCTGAGGGCCCCCCTGCTGTGCCTTTACCCTGTATTGCAGTGTATAATACCAAACTGAGGGCCCCCCTGCTGTGCCTTCACCCTGTATTACAGAGTATAATACCAGACCGAGGGGCCACTGGGGACCCCTGCTGTGCCTTCACCCTGTATTACAGAGTATAATACCAGACCGAGGGGCCACTGGGGCCCCCTGCTATGCCTTTACCCTGTATTACAGAGTATAATACCAGACCGAGGGGCCACTGGGGCCCCCTGCTGTGCCTTCACCCTATATAAAAGTGTATAACAGCCTGAGGGCCCCCCTGCTGTGTTTTTTAAGTTTAATTTATCATTTATTAAATTGTATAGAAAAAAACATATTTCCTGTAAAGTTTAATTTATGATTTATTAAGCTGTATAGAAAACTTTTTTTTTTCCTGTAAAGTTTAATTTATGATTTAAGTTGTATAGGTAAAAGAAAATATCTTTCCTATAAAGTTTAATTTATGATTTATTAAATTGTATAGAAAAAAAATCTTTCCTGTAAAGTTTAATTAAGGATTTATTAAATTGTATAGAACAAAAAAATCTTTCCTGTAAAGTAAATTGGTTGTTAATGTGAATGTGTACATTTTATGTTACTTCAATAAGATGTTTCTATCTTCTTACCAAATCAAAAAGGACCCTAAAGCAGCCTTTGTTTCTGATTTTGGAGAGCGCACTTCATGAATGGGTGTTGACGGATAGGAAATGAAGAGCTCGCAGTTTTAATTTGTCACCTTAGGTGTGACAATAGCTACGTTGACTCCTGAAAGGTACTGTGAATTGTAATTTAAACGATGTTGTAGAGACCTCATTTTAAAGTGAATTGAGCTGCGATCTCACCATTTGGGATCATTGATGCTGTAAACGTTTGCACATGGATTACCTGAATATTGATTTAGATTAAAATATGTCTGCCTTCAAGGGACCGCAATACTTTGCTCTACAAGACACTGTAGGGTTGGATTAACTAAAGCCGGCCATAGATGGATCGAAATTCAGCCGGTTCAGCAGCAACCAGTCAAATTTTGACCCATGTGTGGGCAGGCTGGTTGTAATGAAATCGATCTTTTGATCGTCTTCGGTATAACCAGCCTGTTTTTTATTTTTTTTCTGAAAATTATTTTTTATTAAACAAGTTTACATAAAACGCGCAAACGGTACATAGACTCAGTACGAACTTAGAAAAACTGCGACTGCAGGCTCAAAATAACAGACCTCAGTTAAAGTGGTTGTAAACCCTACAAAAAAAGAAAAAGAAAAAACCCTGCAAGCCAAAAGGCATAATGAGCTAGTATGCATAGCATACTAGCCCATTCTGAATTACTTAACTGAATTTAAAGCCCCTGCAGCCGTCCTCGTACCCCGCTTCAGCGGCCGACATCGATCCCGGGGTAACGTCGGAGTATCGATGTGAATGGCCGGAGCCGCAATGACGTCACTTTCGCGGATGTGCGCAGGAGCCGCCATTAACGGCACAGTCTAACTTAAGCAAGGGCACATATCAGAACTTACCCTGGGTGCATTTGGGGCCATGCACCTGCATGGATTGCACACTGGGATACAACGGCTGTGTCCATGCAGCCACATGTCCCAATAGACATCTATTGGACTGGCGGCACAGGGATGCACAGGATACCTGTGCATCCACTTGTACATAAAACATGGCATGCAAGGAATCACCCTGCGTGAATGGCAGTCTAAAATGTTTATCAAAAACATACAGGGTGGAAAAAATATTCAGTCATAAAACAAAGGGTTTTATTTGCTAAAGGCAAATAGACTATTCACTTTGCAAGGAAACTTTGCATGATTCCCCCATCAACACAGACCGTGCTGACAGGGGAATCAGCGATTGTCTTTTCCCGGTGGGGGCGGGCGAGGGAAGACAGTGATTATTGCTAGCGGCTTTAGCAGCTGATAGCGATAGTCATAAGAGAATCCGGTAGGCTGGTTGTACCCAAGCTGATCGAACCATCAGCTTGGTACATTCAGTCTGCCCATTAACGGTTCGAATCCCGGCTGGTTCCTGCTGAACCGTCTGAGATTCGAACGGGTGTATGGCCGACCTTAGATTGGGGAAAAAAGGTAAAGCTCTGTGGGGTTTATTTACTAAAGGCCAATAGGGTGTTCACTTTGCAATAGAAAATGCATTTTGCGTGTGAATTTTCCCCATATCCTAGTGAATGCAGCGAAGCTCTGCCGACTTCCATTCTCCAATCATGTGCAAGTAAAAAAATTTTTTTTTTAATTTTCTGTGCTCACGGTAAAGCACTGCTCGTTTTAGTGGCGCTTTACCACTGTTTAAGCGGCGCTTTTTGCTCGCTAGCGGAGCACTTTTAACCCCAAAAAAGGGGCTTCAGAAGCACTGGCCATTCATTGCAATGGGCAGGGGCGTTTTGGGAGCGCTGTATACAGATGCCCCAAAGACTTTTTCTAACGTCCCGCAAGCCCACCGCCCGGGAGTGAAAGCACACATTGCAATGAATAGGAGGCAGTTTTCAGGCGCTATTTCTAGCGCTAAGATGCCTGAAAACCGCCTCAGTGTGAAAGGGGTCTTACTGTAGCTCATTTTCCTTTAGTAAATCAACCCCTTTGTATTATGACTGAATGTTTATTGCACCCTGCATGTTTTTTAACCACTTAAGGACCACCCCATGTACATATACTGTGGCAGGGCGGCCCTTTGGCACATGATTTTTTTTCTTCTGGGTCTTGGGGGGGGGGGGGGGGGGCGTGCTCTGTAAGAAGACAGAGATCCATGTTGCCGCTTAGCAGGAACACAAGATCTCCATCTTGTCCTGTCACAGAACGGCGATCTGCGTTGTTTACATAGGCAGACCGCCGTTCTTTCTGCCGCGGGAATGATCAGCGGGTTCCTGCTGATCGACTCCCGCTATGTCCAATCACAGCGGGAGTCGATCAGCAGGAACCCGCCGATCATTCCCGAGGCAGACATAAACGGCGGTCTGCCTGTGTAAACAAGGCAGATCGCCGTTCTGTGGCAGGACAAGATAGAGATCTTGTGTTCCTGCTAATCTATGTCTTCTTAGACTACAAGCACCTCCCACACAGAAAACACTCCCTAAGCCCCGTTCACACAATCAGAAAATCGTATGAAAAATACTGCTTTCGAATCGATCGCACGACGATCGGATCGTTAGTACAGAGCTTTCGAGAGCCGATCATCACAGTTCATCCAATATTATCCAATTGGGCATGCACAAATTTTTTTTTCCCTACGATACCAGATCATACGATTTTAGTTTAACCACAGGGCATTTTCACCCCCTTCCTGCCCAGGCCAATTTTCCGTTTTCAGCGCTGTTGCATTTTGAATGACAATTTGTGCGGTGATGCAACACTGTACCCAAATTACATTTTTATCTTTTCTTCCCCCCCCCCCCACAAATAGAGCTTTATTTTAATGGTATTTGATCACCTCTGCGGTTTTTATTTTTTGCACTATAAACAAAAGAAGAGTGACAAGTTTGAAAAAAAAAAAAACACAATATTTTTTAACTTTTTGCTTTTTTTACTTTTAATAAAAATCCCAATTTAAAAAAAAAAATAAACATTTCCTCAGTTTAGGCCGATATGTATTCTTCTGCATATTTTTTGGTACAAAAAAAAAACGCAATAAGCGTATATTGATTGGTTTGCGCAAAAGTTATAGCGTTTACAAAATAGGGGATAGATTTATGGTATTTATTTTTTATTTTTTTTACTAGTAATGGCGGCGATCTGTGATTTTTATCAAGACTGTGACATTGCGGCGGACACTTTTGGTACTATTTTGGGAGCATTCACATTTATACAGCGATCAGTGCTATAAAAATGCACTGATTACTATATAAATGTCACTGGCAGGGAAGGGGTTAACACTAGGGGTGATCAAGGGGTTAATGTGTGATTCTAACTGTAGGGGGAGGGGACTTACAAGGGGAGGAGACCGATCGGTGTTCCTCTGTACTGGGAACACACAATCGGTCTCCTCTCCCCTGACAGGACGTGGATCTGTGTGTTTACACACACACAGATCCATGTCCCGGCTCTGTTACTGTCAAGGCATGCGCACCGTCTCCCTAGTGACGCGGCGGGTGTGCACGCACCCCCTAGATGGCCGGGAAGCCCAGGACTTCATATGTCACCTGCCCAGGATGGGAGATCTATTGACTATGGGCGGGGTATGAAGTGGTTAATCAGTACAGCCAACGTTCAAAAATGCAATAAAAATATACTACAACATATGAGCTCACTTCCGAATTTTTATTCTGTCTTATGAGAATTTAGTAAACTGTTCAGGTTTCATCTGAGATTAGCATGCAAAAAAAAAAAAAAAAGGACGATCATTTGTCCGATAATCTCATCTTGTGTACTGGACATTAGGGACACATTTAACCCTTTGATCGCCCCTGATGTTAACCCCTTCCCTGCCAGTGTCATTAGTACAGTGACAGTGCATATTTTTTAGCACTGATCACTGTATTAGTGTCACTAGTCTCTAAAAAAAAGTGTCAAAAGTGTCACTTAAGCCTCGTACACACAGTCAGATATTCAGACGACCGAACATTGCACGCTAGTCTCATGTCGAAAGTGAAGACAGGGGTTACTCACCATACGAAAATTCTCATACGACTAGTTTTGTATGTATTCTTTCGTTTCCGAGCATGCGTAGTCTTGCGCCAATGATTTTTTTTCATACGAAAACCGTACTGATTGAACGAAAATCGGACGTTGAGTTCACGTAAGACAAAAATTTTTATAGTCTGCACATCCAGCTTTTGTCGGTCGAAAAAACTGAATCGTCTGTCGAAAGCACCGTACTAATGATTCGAAAATTGGCAGATCATTCGTCGGATGAAATTGTACTTCCGATTTTTGTATCATGTGTAAGGACTTTAAGTGTACAATTTGTCACAGTCCCTAATGGGGGACTAACTCACTAAGACCCCTTTCACACCACACCGCCCATTGCGTCGGCGGTAAAATGCCGCCATTTTTAGCGGTGTTTTACCGCCGGTATTTGCGGCGCATTTCGGCCGTTAGCGGGGAGCGCTTTTACCCCCCGCTAGTGGCCGAGAAAGGGTTAAAACCGCCGGCAATACACCGCAATAGCAGCGTTTTGCCGGCAGTATTACAGCGCTGCCCCATTGATTTCAATGGGGAGCAGCGGTGGAGGAGCGGTAAACACACCGCTCCTTCAAGAGGGATTCCGCCCAAAAAAAAAATATTAAAAGCCAGCAGCTATAAATACTACAGCTGCTGACTTTTAATAAATGGACACTCACCTGTCCCGGGTTCCAGCGATGCCGGCAGCCGAGGCCGTTCGACCGCTCGGGCCTCGGCTGCTGCCGCCTCCATTCGAGGTGAGGGAATCAGGAAGTAATGCGATTCGGCTTCACTTCCCGGTTCCCTACTGCGCATGCGCGAGCGGCGCCGCGCAATAGGAAATCTCCGCGCTGTCACTGGGACCCGTGTGTGTCCCAGCAGACAGCGCGGCAGGGCAGGAAATGGCGTAGACTCCCGTGGGAGTCTATGCCCGGAAGTGGGGGAAAATACCTGTCTTTGACAGGTATCTCCACCCCCCTCCCCCCTGAAAGGTGTCAATTGTGACACCGGAGGGGGGGGGGGGGGTTCCGATCAGCGGAGGTTCCACTTTAGGGTGGAATCCCGCTTTCACTGCTCCAAAGAAGCTGCTGGCAGGACTTTTCCCTGACGTCCTGCCAGCGCACCGCTGTAGTGTGAAAGCCCTCAGGGCTTTCACACTACAGACAATGGTGCAGCTTTTTTAGGGCGGATTGCAGGCGCTATTTCTAACGCTATAGCACCTGCAAAACACCCTGGTGTTAAAAGGGTCTTATCGTCACCATTACCAGTAGAAAAAAAAAAATACAATAAAAATTCCATTAAAAAATCCCATAGTTGTAGACGCTATAACTTTTGCGCAAACCAATCAATATGCACTTATTGGGATTTTTTTTTTTTTTTTTACCAAAAATATGTAGAAGAATACATATTGGCCTAAATTTATGAAATTAGGATTTTTTTAATTTTTTTATTGGATGTGTTTAATAGCAGGAGGTAAAAACTATTTTTTATTTTTTTTTTCAAAATTGTCGCTCTTTTTTTGTTTATAGCGCATAAAATAAAAACAGCAGAGGTGATCAAATACCACCAAAAGAAATCTCTATTTGTGGGGGAAAAAAAATTGACATACATTTTTATTTGGGTACAGTGTCGCATGGCCGCGCAATTGTCAGTTAAAATAACGCAGTGTTGTATCGCAAAAAATGGCCTGGTCATGAAGGGGGTAAAACCTTCCAGGGCTGAAGTGGTTAATAAACATTTTAGCTTGCTTGCCCATGCAGCATCTATCACCTGTGCACTTGATCCCAGTGTTTGTGTGCACCTGAGAGGCACAGGTGCAGCATCCGGCCCTGCTTCCTGTGAAAGTCTATGGCAAGCTCAACTACGCTGCAGCTGGATGGGACTGAACGCTGTAGGATACCTGCGTTCGTATCGGGATGCATTGGGCCCTAAACGTGAGTACAGCATCAGGCAATACATTTGTGTCTGCAAGAAGAAGTATATCCTGTGTGAAGCGCATCACCCACCTAGTGAATCCAATGCTGTCCTGCTTTGATTTTGCAGAAAGTCGTGTCCCGCACAGCCAACTTCCTCTATGGCATTAACCACTTCAGCCCCGGAAGGTTTTACCCTCTTCCTGACCAGAGCACTTTTTGCGATTCGGCACTGCGTCGTTTTAACTGACAATTGCGCGGTCGTGCGACGTTGCACCCAAACAAAATTGACATCCTTTTTTTTTCACAAATAGAGCTTTCTTTTGGTGGTATTTGATCACCTCTATGGTTTTTATTTTTTGCGCTATAAACAAAAAAAGCATACATTTAAAAAAAAAAAAAAATAAAAATAAAAAAAAGCAATCCTTTTTTTTTTACTTTTTGCTATAAAAATATTTTTTTCCTCAGTTTAGGCCAATATGTATACTTCTACATATTTTTGGTAAAAAAAAATCGAAATAAGCGTTTATTGATTGGTTTGTGCAATAGTTATATCATCTACAAAATAAGGGATAGATTTATGGCATTTTTATTATTTTTTTTATTATTATTAGTAATGACGGCGATCTGCGATTTTTATTTTCTTTTTTATCATGAGTGCGACATTATGGCGGACATATCAGACACTTTTGATACTATTTTGGGACCATTGGCATTTATACAGTGATCAGTGCTATAAAAATGTACTGATTACTATGTAAAAGACACTGGCAGGGAAGAGGTTAAACACTAGGGGGGCAATCAAGGGGTTAAGTGTGTCCTAGGGAATGATTCTAACTGTGGGGGAGGGCTACTTTCTGACTAGGGATGAGCTCAAGCGTGTTTGCATGCTCCACGTTCAGAGCCCACCAGGAAGTCAGCGCAGCGCTAATCACAGGCAGTGAGACATTTCCCAATCTCTACATCGGGGCAATGTCTCACTGCCTGTGATTAGCGCAGCACTGCGCCGACTTCCCAGTGGGCTCTGCACGTGGACCATGCGAAAATTATGAGCTCATCCTTATTTCTGACATGACAGCAAACAATGTTCCCGATGACAGGGAGTAGTGATCTCTGTCATGTCACTAGACAGAACAGGTAAATGCCTTGTTTACATCTCCCCGTTCTGCCACTCCGTGGCATGATCGCGGGACACCGACGGACATTGAGTCCACGGGACCCATGGGCACAGTCCCGCTGTACGCGGCAGGCGTGTGCCAACTAGCCCCGCAAATTAAAGGGGACGTACAGGTACGCCCATTTGCCCATTGCTGCCATTGTGCTGACGTATATCGGCGTGCGGTGGTTGGCAAGTGGTTAATCGGGAGGCTGGTTATCTCTTTCGGGTGCTCCCCCTGACTGGTGACTGGTAGATCGTGGTCTAGCCTTGCTAGTGCAATGCAGAGGGACTACTTGTAAAGTTGGATCTGTAGTAGGGAGCGAGAGCCCCATGCCTCCTCTGTAGGGCCAGTTCCTGTCCCATGCGGAGTGATACCAACTGCACTCCCTCTTATCCTTACTAGCGGTCTCCAGAGTGGTGCCAGCAGAAGGAAAGAAGTGATCTTCAGGTGTGAAGCAATACACTGGGCATAATAGTATAGGGCTGCTTTCACACTGCGGATTTTGTGCACTTTCTGAAAGGGAAAAGAAGTGTTTTACCAGCCCCCCCCCAACCTTACTTGTGAACGAGCCAGTGGCAGCTGAAATGTTTGTTTTTTTTGGCGGGGGCGGCAAACAACCCCCCCGTTAGTCGGCCAGCGGTACCCCACTCCAGCTGTTATCCCATTGGTTGCGGGCGGGCATGTAGGCTTCTGCGGGCAGCGGCCGGGCTGCGGACTCCTATGGGCAGCAGCTCCTGTGTCCTTTCTGCATCATGGCTTCTCCACCTCCTAGGCGACCAATAGGATCGCCTGTCCTTTCAGCCAATCAGGTGACCGTGGAGGTATCAATACCTGCTTCCTGATTGGCTGGGAGGAGGATCAGTGTTACAACTGCGACTATTGATTAGTTGTTGTAACACACCTGGGTGGGCTCGGAGCGACCCAAGCCCACCCTATATTGAAGCCTATTAGAGTCTAATCGGTGCTTCAAAAAAAAAAAAACAGCCCCCTCCGTATTGGAATCCATGCGCTGATGTCTTGAAAGGGGCCAGATGCAGGGATAATGGCAGCGGCGATGTTCAGGTCGATCTCCACCTCTTTGCCCCTGCCCTAATGGGTTCCCCAAAACAAACAGGCAGCATTTGTTACCTTTTTTCTGTCAGCAGTCAGCCTTTTCACACAGCAGAAAGAGAGAGCCATGAGAATCAGTCAGCTCACATATAAAGAGCCTGCGAGCAGCTGTATAAAGCTAGCCATACATGACCCAAATTTCTGCCAATTTCAGTGGAACGCCCCAAATCTGAGCTGTAGGTGGCCCTGTTGAAACCACCCAGCTCAACAAAGTTTGAATAAGAAAGCAAAGGAGCTGAGCAAAAAAAAAAAAAAAAGAAGTCAGCCCAACAGTCACTGCAACCAATAAAATACAGTCACTGTTCAGGTATTCTGGTGCTGGTCATCAGAATACAATAGTCAATAGAGGTCAACTCCTCCATCCACACTTAACGAATATGTAAACCCGACACTTCATATTTCTGATATGTGGCTGCTGTACCATGTACTCAGGACTGGTGCAAGGATTTTTGACACCCTAGGTGAAACCTCATTTTACCCCCCTTGGCTCCATCCTTGACCCCAACCCCTTTTCCCTGTCTATGTATACCCCACCTTTTTAATCAAGCGCCCATCAAATGCAGCCTACCAGTGCCCATCAATGAATGTTTGCTTGCTTTCATTCATTAGGGAGTTGGGACACAGACACAGTCCTCTTGCGCCTCTGACACTATGTGCAACTGCCTGCTGATGTTGAGATTTAGTTGCTTGCTGCAGAGAGAAGAGTGTAGCAATACCAGTGGCGGGGCGACCTAGGCGGCTGCCTAGTTTGCCTAGTGGTAGCACCGGCCCTGCATGTACTTGTGTGAGAAAGTATCCTGTTCTCTTTGTATTGCTTCCTTTGTGTGAAATCCCTGGTGTTCCTGGCAGTCCCTCTGCTTCCCTATTAAAAACTGACCACACGAAGCATGAGAGCACAGTGTGGTCAGTTCCCTAGCTGTGCTGGGAGTTCAGCCTGTGCTCCTCCAATGAACAGGCTTCTACGTTACTGTTTCTCCTCTCCTAGCTCTTATGCAGCTGAGAACATAGGGAATGTGATCACTTAGTAAAAAAAATGGGGGGGGGGGGAGGTGTATATGATGTTTTTTGTTTTTTTATATCTATGCACAAATGTTTTGCCTTTCATTTCTAATTTAAACTGAATGGGTTGTTTTACAAGGTGATCACTTACAATCACTTACAATCACTTTAAAAGCGTGGATGAGGGAACCTATGGATTTATCTTGTTCAGTGCGCTGGGCTCAACAAGAGAAATCTTTACGTGTGTGACCAGCTTCCCTAATGAAGTGTGGCTACCAGATAAAACATGGACCTACGATTGAAGGCTTTATCCCACCCACAGCTCTACAAAGTCTCTGGGCTCCAGGAGAAACCTAGGTGACACTGTCCACGTTCCTACCAGCCAGATCCTTACAATATACAGTAGCTCACAAGAATACACCTCTCATATTTTTGTAAATATTTCATTCTATCTTTTCATGTGACAACGCTGAAGAAATGACACTTGTCTACAATGTAAAGTAGTGAGTGTACAGCTTGTATAACAATGTAAATTTGCTGTCCCATCAAAATAACTCAACACACAGCTATTAATGTCTAAACCGCTGGCAACAAAAGTGAGTACGCCCCTAAGGGAAAATGTCCAAATTGGGCCCAAAGTGTCAATATTTTGTGTGGCCACTATTATTTTTCAGCACTGCCTTAACCCTCTTGGGCATGGAGGTCACCAGAGCTTCACAGAATGTCACTGGAGTCCTCTTCCAATCCTCCATGACGACATCACAGAGCTGGTGGATGTTAGAGAGCTTGTGATCCTCCACCTTGCGTTTGAGGATGCCCCACAGATGCTCAATAGGGTTTAGGTCTGGAGACATGCTTGGCCAGTCCATCACCTTTTACCCTCAGATTCTTTAGCAAGGCAGTGGTCATATTGGAGGTGTGTTTGGGGTGGTTATCGTGTTGGAATACTGCCCCGTGGTTCAGTCTCCGATGGAAGGGGATCGTGCTCTGCTTAATTATGTCACAGTACATGTTGGCATTCATGGTTTCCTCAATGAACTGTAGCTCTCCAGTACCGGCAGCACTCGTGCAGCCCCAGACCATGACACTCCCACCACCATGCTTGACTGTAGACAAGACACACTTGTCTTTGTACTCATCACCTGGTTGCCACCACACACGCTTGACACCATCTGAACCAAATAAGTTTATCTTGGTCTCATCAGACCACAGGACATGGTTCCAGTAATCCATGTCCTTAATCTGCTTGTCTTCAGCAACCTGTTTGCAGGCTTTCTTGTGCATCATCTTTAGAAGAGGCTTCCTTCTGGGACGACAGTGATGCAGAGTAATTTGATGCAGTGTGTGGCGTATGGACAGGCTGACCCCTACACACACACACACACACACACACACACACACACACACACACACACACACACACACACACACACACACACACACACACACACACACACACACACACACACACACACACACACACACACACACACACACACACACACACACACACACACACACACACACACACACACACACACACACACACACACCTTCAACCTCTGCAGCAATGCTGGCAACACCCATGCGTCTATTTCCTAAAGACAACCTCTGGATATGATGCTGAGCACGTGCACGTAACTTCTTTGGTCAACCATGGCAAGGCCTGTTCTGAGTGGAACCTGTTCTGTTAAACTGCTGTATGGTCTTGGCCACCATGCTACAGCTCAGTTTCAGGGTCTTGGCAATCTTATTATAGCCAAGGCCATCTTATGTAGAGCAACAATTCTTCTTTTTTTCGGATCCTCAGAGAGTTCTTTGCCATGAGGTGCCATGTCTAGATTGTAAGCTCTAACGAGCAGAGCCCTCTGATTCCCCCTGTCTTGAATTGTATTGTATTGTAATGTCTACCCTAATGTTGTAAAGCGCTGCGTAAACTGTCAGCGCTATATAAATCCTGTATAATAATAATAATGTTGAACTTCCAGTGACCAGTATGAGAGAGTGATAACACCAAATTTAACACACCTGCTCCCCATTCACACCTGAGACCTTGTAACACTAATGAGTCACATGTCACCGGGCAGGGAAAATGGCTAATTGGGACCAATTTGGACATTCTCACTTAAGGGTTTACTCACTTTTGTTCTCAGCGGTTTAGCCATTAATGGCTGTGTGTTGAGATATTTTGAGGGGACAGCAAATTTACACTGTTATACAAGCTGTACACTCACTACTTTACATTGTAGACAAGTGTCATTTCTTCAGTGTTGTAGAATATGGAAAGATAGAATTAAATATTTACAAAAATGTGAGGGGTGTACTCACTTTTGTGAGATACTGTGTGTGTATATAGACAGTATATTTATAGTATATACAGCATAGATTTATATAGTTACATAAATATACAATGCACGCATGTTTACTGCATACCCTTCATACGTGTATAGCATTCCTCTCTTGTGGATATATGTGAGGCAAACTTCTAAAATTCCATCCAAGCTACCAACACATTCCATACTGCTATCAAACTCTGACACTCAGCAACCCAAGTCAGCTTCAGTGCTAGTCTGAAATATCCCTTTCTCCACATTTATACATTTTTTAACCCCTCCCTGTCCGCACAAATTCCATTGCTGCCGGTCTCATTTCTTAACCTCTTGCTGCCTAGATAATGCGTAGCGGCGGCTCCTAAAGAGCATGCGATATGGGTTTTTCTAAAATTAAAGTTGCCCAAACTGCAGTTTGGTTTGGGTGTAATTATCTAAATTGGGCCTCAGCATCAGTCTGACTGGACTGTGAGCTGTTCAGCCTGGCCACAGGGGGCACTGTCTGTTTTGACAAGCATGGAACTGTTGTCTGGTAAGACGCTTAGGTTGCGCTCTCTCTCTGAGCCAGCCCAGTGGGAGTGGCGCTCTCGCTGTGCTTCTGGGAGAGGGTACATAAGATGCGGAGGTCACGTGGTTCGGGGTTCCAGTCCAGTATGATGTGCTGATTACATGGTTCTGGTCCTCCTGACCAGCCCCCAGGAAGGCTATGGCCTGGGGTGCGGATCCACGCGACTTTAATGTCTTGGAGCTGGCTAGCCAAAGGTAAGGAAACTAAAGGAGGATTCTGAGGTGGTTGGCTGTCGCCTCCAGTTCGGGAGAGACCCAGTGTACTTCAAGCATTCCAGGGGAAGACTCTTTAGAAGAGCACCACGTACGGATTGGTTTTCTTAACAAGAGCCTGGAAGGGCTGAAGTTACCGAGAGTATGCGATCTTGTGGATATCGCCAAGCTGGCTGAAAGATCCAGGTATCCTACAAGTGTTTCAAGTTTAGTTTCCTTACATGTTCTGCAACAACGTCTGTGGCAAAGACTTTGTTCCTGAGTAAGCAACAAGTTGGCTGCTAGGCCTTGTGAGAGAAGGACTGTCCAACTTGAGTGATCACCCAGCTGCGAATGGCTATTCTCTGGATGCAGTCAAAGTAAGCATGTTCTTTAACTTTTTTTGGACTTTGACACTAATGCCGCATACACACGATTGGACTATCCAGCGGACATACCGCCGGACTTTGCAGCAGAAGTCCGCCGGACTTTCTGAACAAGCGGACCTGCCCACACACGAACGGACTTGCCCACACATGGAGAAAAGTCTGTTTATTTTGAACGTGGCTCCAGGTAGATGGGACTAGCGAAGGAGGTCAATGTCATCGCCTCCATTGACGAGATTGACACCTCGCTGGCCCTGTCACCTGGTATGGACTTAAAGGGGAAGTCCTACGCCGAAAAAATGGCACGGGGTCCCCCCAAAGTCCATATCAGACACTTATCCGAGCACGCTGCCCGCCCGGTCAGAAAAGGGGGTGGGGACGAGTGAGCGCCCCTCCTGAGCCGTACCAGGCCCGGTGCCCTCAACATGGGGGGGGTGCTTTGGGAAAGGGGGGGACCTGCGGCCCTCCCACCCCAAAGCACCTTGTCCCCATGTTGATGAGGACAAGGGCCTCTTCCCGACAACCCTGGCCGTTGGTTGTCGGGGGGCTTATCGGAATCCGGGAGCACCCTTTAATAAGGGGGCCCCCAGATACCGGCCCTCCACCCTATGTGAATGAGTATTGGGGTACCATGTACCCCTACCCATTCACCTGGTGAAAAAAGTGTAAAGAAAAAAACACAACGCATGGTTTTTAAAATAATTTATTGCACAGCTCCGGTGGTCTTCCGTCTTGGGGGGTCTTCTCGCCGGACTCCTCCGCTATCTTCTGCTAGCTCTTTTACTAGAGGAGGATCCCGGTTTTCTTCTTCGTCGCCGCCATCCAGGGGTCTTCTTCCAACTTTGGGGGTCTTGTCCCCCTCTTCAAGGGTCTTGTCCTCCTCTTCGGTTCTTCTTGCCAGGCCTCCGCTATCTTCCTCCAGCTCTTTTACTAGCGATGGCCCGGTCTTCTGTCGCTGCCGCCTCTTCTTTTGACTTCGGGGGTCTTGTTCCTGCTATGCCATGGTTGTAAAGAGGCCATAGCTAGCTGTAGACTGAGATAGAGATAGACTGAGATAGTAAGGCAGTTTTAAAAAAATGCTAAAGCAAAACTCCAAATTATTATGCCAATGATATTTTTCTCATTTACCTAAATAATTGATGTAAACCACAATCAGCATAAATCTCACGTTATCAACTATTAAGAGTACAATTCAAATTTTAAATGAATAAATAAAGTCGCGCTATGGACAAACAAATCTCCGCTGTGATAGGAATATGTGGTAAAATTAAAAGAAGGAAAAGAAATATGCTGGGTTAGAGCTGCCTGTGCCTGAAGCCCTCACTTCCTTGTTGGGGAGGAGAGGGAAATGAAATGTGAAATATGGCCACGTTGTGTGCACTCGTTTGAGACGAACGGAGTTTTTACTATACGCATATGCTTTTAATACAAAATGGCTTGATAAGTTAATTTATTTTATCACTGATAGGGTTTAGCGCCATACCTTTTTTATTTCACAATTCAAATTTTATTGAACAAACCTCCTAATGATAATAGTTTTTTTGTTTTTTTTTTTATAAAAAACGTACAATGCACTGTCCCAAATTATTACGTACAGTCAGTTTCAAAACACTTTATAGGTTGTAAAGAACTGAAAATTGTAATTTGTTGTGTTTGCAGCATATTTACTGAAATCAAAAGCTATTTCAATCAAACTTTGAACAACATTTTAACGGGTCACATTACATTTTAACATAGGACCCCTTATTTGATAGCAGCTTCACAAGTCTTGCATCCATTGAACTTATGAGTTTTTGGACAGTTTTTGCTTGAATTTTTTTGCAAGATGTCAGAATAGCCTCCCAGAGCTGCTGTTTGGATGTAACCTGCCTCCTTTACACCTTCGGGGACCCTAAAGGGGCCGACCAGCTCTCTTCCCACGATTCCGGCCCAAAACATGACATTGCAGCCTTGATGGAACAGGGTGGCCGCCCACCAACAATCCACTACTCCATCCATCTGGACCATTCAGGGTTGCACGGCACTCATCAGTGAACAGGACTGAAAATTAGTCTTCATGTATTTTCCTGCCCAATGCAGCCATTTCTGCTTGTGAGCATTGGTTAGTGGTGGCCGAATGGAAGGTTTATGCACCGTTGCAAGACTCTGGAGGACTCTACACCTTGATGTCCGTGGGACTCCAGAGGCACCAGCAGCTTCAAATATCTGTTTGCTGTTATGTCATGGTGTTTTAGCAGCTGCTCTCTTGATCCAATGAATGGATCTGGCAGAAATCTTCCTCAATGTGCCTTTATCTGCACGAAATCCGTCAAACTCTGAATCAGCCACAAATCTCTTAATAGTGCGATGATCACGCTTACGTTTTCATGAAATATCTAAGGTTTTCATACCTCGTCCAAGGCATTGAACTATTTCACTCTTTATCGGTAGCAGAGACATTCCTTTTCTTCCCCATATTGCTTGAAAATGGTGCTCTGCTTAATAATGTGGAACATCCGCCTTTAGGCCTCTTTCAGACGAACAATCCCTTCAGGTCCAATTCGATGATCCAATTCGATCAACAATGGGTGACGTAAATTATAATAGATGGTATCCAGTGATCTCTTCCACCAAGTGACGTCACCAACGTTTAGTCAAGGTGTACTCTTAACCGCATGGTGGACCCTCTAATTATGGAAGGTCAATCTCGCTTATGATATATCTGCTGATAAGGAGCCCAAAAGGATATGGTGCAGGCCATCCACGTCTCTCCAGGGGGTTCTCCCGCACTAGGAATGAACCATCATGGCAGCCCAGCAGTACCCAAAAATGAATAAAACAAGGGGCCTCCGATAGTGAGGTATTTATTGGCAAATCAACATGAAAACTCTAAAGTGCATACGATTAAAAAATGCTACAGAAAGCATGAAAGTTAAAAGCTCACAAAGCTAAAAAAAAAATTGCAGGTGAAGTAGGTTGGTGTTTCCTTGCCGGACCAGTTTCGTCATGATAGGACTTCTCTCCTGGTGTGACCTTGGCTTTCATTTTGGCTTTTCATTCATTGGTCTGCTGCTTACTTTGTTGCCAGTCTCGTCACACTCAGATATTAGCGGTGGGACGTGCAGCAGAGCAATACAGAGTAAAAAATGATCTCAACTTCACTTTGGCAGCTATGCACTAGTGACTTAGGAGAAAACCTTGTATACAATGCACTGAGTGCATAGCGGACAGATTATTTCCACATCACCAGCGGCGCTGGCTTTAAAGTAAGCCTGTCTGTTGGGAAAAGCAACCTAATTGACAACACTGTAGAAAGTCATAACCTTGTGGTACCCGCAAGTATACTTAATTATTTATTTAATCTTCAGGTTCACAACCATGTGCTTCATGATCCTTCAAGGTTTGTGCAACGCACATTACAAGGGGTCTGCATTTCATTGTATGAGCCAAGTGTGGTAGCAGGTGTAGTCCCCCTTTAAGTTCTGCCCCTCCTGTAGTGAAGTCATGGGTGGGATTGGTATCCATATATATGCCAGGTTGGGTGGAGCTGTTGAGTTCAGGGTATGGAAGCTGGATAACCCTGGTGCATCAAGATGTGATCTTGAGTTCCATCTGCCACAAGAGCCCTGGCAGGGCCAAACTTGTGGGGACTAACTGGGGTTGCCTTGTCTACCCTTGACCTTATTGTGTGCATCCTGTAGCTTTGTGATGGAACAGACAACCTGGGGGTAGATACCATCAAGGAGTGTGCCCGGCAGGACTGGAAAGGGAACATTGTGAGAGTAGCAGTATGCTGATGGAGAGACGATGTCACCCCTGACCCTCAGCTCCAGGTCCATGGTGTACAATGGCCTTGGGCTCAAGGGCTAGAATACTATTGGGAAGTTGTCCCATCTCTATGATGCTTCATAAATGAAAGATAAAAAGGAAGACAGCTGGAGATGTGTTATTGTGTTTTGGTGCATATTGACATGATAGCATCACACACATGCTGCAAATTTGTCGGCTGCACATCCATGATGCAAATCTCCTTTTCCACCACATCCCAAAGGTGCTCTATTGGATTGAGATCTGGTGAGTGTGGAGGCCATTGAAGTACAGTGACCTCATTGTCCAGTGGTTAGATGATTGAAGCTTTGTGACATGGTGCATTATCCTGCTGAAAGGAGCCATCAGAAGATGGGTACACTGTAGTCATAAAGGGATGGACATGGTCACCAACAATACTCAGGTAGTCCGTGGTGTTTAAACAATGATCAATTGGTACTAAGGGGACCAAAGTGTGCCAAGAAAATATCCAGCACACCATCACCACCACCACCAGCAGCCTGAACCGTTGATACAAGGCAGGATGAATCCATGCTTTCATGTTGTTTACACCTAATTCTGACCCCACCATCTGAATGTCACAGCTGAAATCAAGAATTATGAGACCAGGCAACGTTTTTCCAATTTTGGTGAGCCTGTGTGAATTATAGCCTCCGTTTCCTGTTCTTAGCTCACAGGAGTGGCACCCCGGTGTGGTCTTAGGCTGCTGTAGCCCATCTGCTTCAAGGTTCAATGTGTTGTGCAGTCAGAGATGGTATTCTGCAAACCTTGGATGTAACGAGTGTTTTTTTTTTTTGAGTTACTGTTGCCTTTCTATCATCTCAAGACTTGTATATTAGCAATGAAAATGTACACATTTTGTATACAACACAGAAGCTTGTAGCGCCCTTGACGTTAATGATTGTTCATGCAGTGAGACATAATATCTTATTATGCATGGAATGCAGGTAAGCATCCATCTGTGCTGGCAGTAGTGATTTGTACATTCCCCGCATTCATCTTAAGGGCAACCAAGCGCTGGAAGGCATGTCAGGCCATATGGGAACAGGGGCAGCTTCAGGTGAAAACTGCAGGTAGGATGGCCATAATATCCCAAACAGGTTTCCCTTGTATTTAGGCCTCTCCGCAGAAGAATCTAACTTTATTCTCAGCATGTTTCAGTTCGTTAATATATTCACATAAATTAAAATAACAACGGCATTCTAATGAGATTTTTCCGAACAACTTGAACTTGTCACGTCAAGAGCAGAAACATCTTAGTCTCCGTAATGAAGGAACTTCTCCGTCCGAACTATTCTCCTGGTGCACAGGCTAGAATATTAATATCACAACGACGGAGAGGAAAGGAAAACAGCTGATTTTCTTCCTGACTAGCGCTCATTTTTCTTTTGACATTTCAGTAACAAAATGAACAGCACAGGCTGACTTTGTTCCTTCCAGAATAACAAGTACATAGGTTTTTTTTAGGTGATATGGCTATTTGGGTTCTAATCCAGAGGCGTAACTAGAACCTTCAGGGCCCCCCGGTGCAGGAAACCATGAAGGGCCCCCTTGACCCCATCCCGGGGCCCTTGCCACTGATCCAGGGCCCTTTACTACCATTGTGGGGTCCTTTTTATTGCAGTCCCACAGCAGGACCCCTTCACGTGTTCTGCAGTGGGACCCCTTCCGGCATAGTTGTCAACTTTTCCCCATAAAATTTCACGGACACCTTTTTATTTTCTATGTGTTCAGACAGCCATTGTAGGCAGAGAATGTATCTTAATTAGGGTTGGGCAATTTAAAGTGTGTATGGTTCTACAAGAACCATCTAATGCCTCCGAACCCCTAATCACGCCTCTATACCCCCCTGCTCATCTCTGCCCTTCTCAAATAACCCCTTACCTCCATACCCCCCAGCACATTTCTGTACCCCTTTGCTCATTGCTGCACTTCCTAAACACACACCCCCTACACCTCCGTAGCATCCTCCGTACCCCCCCCCCCCCAGCACACCTCTGCACCCCCCCCCCCCACATACCTCTGCACCTCCTAGAATCCTCTTTATTCCCCAAGTTTGCTTCCATACGCCCAGCAAGCTTTTGTATCCCCCAGAACACCTTCGCACCCCCCCCCCCCAGCACATTTATGTACCCCTTTGTACATTGCTGCACCTCCTAGCATCCCCCGTACCCCCCAGCACATTTCTGCACCTCCAAGAATCCTCTTTACTCCCCAAGTTTGCTTCCAAATGCCCAGCAAGCTTTTGTGACCCCCAGCACACCACCTACACACACACACACACACACACACACACACACCTCTGCACCTCCCAGCATCTTCTGTATGGCCAATCGGTCTGCCAGTGTGAAAGGGGCCAAACACATTTCACCCTGCACTTCTGGCTTTCTGCCTGTGGGGTCAGAAGGGCACGGGCTGGTATCGGCTTCACTCTTCAGTGTACAAGCAGAGAGACTCGCTTGTACACTGAAGCCAGTACCTGCCCAGGTCAGAGTGCAGGGGGAGATACCGGGTCTTGGGGTGCCCCCCCCCCTCACAATAGCGGAAGACACCAGGGCCTAATCGCAAGTGTGACTGCTGTGACCCTGGTAGTTCTGCCACTGGTTCTAATGCCGATATGCACCCTTGCTGCTAGAAGAGTTATATTTCATTCATGTTGCTCCTCTGTTTTTTCTTTTGTAAGTTATTCTCCAATGCCTTGTACACACAGCAGAAACAGTCAGGCGGAAACATTTCATTGGATATTCCTATCGTGCGTGGGCTTCAGCGGATTTTTTATATATATTTTTAAAAATTCTGACGGACCTAGAAATAGAACATGTTTATTTAAAATCTTTCCAACGGAATCAATTCCTATCGGGAAAACCGTTCGTCTGTATGCTGTTCCGAGGGACCAAAAATTATGCAAGGGCAGCTACTGGCTACTGGCTTTTTCTAGTCCCGTCATACGTGTTGTACGTCACCGCGTTCTAAACTATCGGACTGGTGTGACCGTGTGTACGCAAGTCTGTTTCAGTGGAACTCCATCGGAAAAAACGTCTGAGTTTATTCTGACAGAAAAAACGGTCATGTGTACGCAGCATAAGACTATTAGGAGTCAAGGCAGCCTTGATCAGTCTGAGTCCTCCCCCAGCTTTGACAAAAGGAGGGTTGATTTACTAAAAGCAAACAGACTGTGCGAAGTGCAGCTGCTCCAGAGCTTAGTAAATGAGCAGAAGCTCTGCTGACTTCCATCATCCAATCATGTGCAAAAAAAATGCTTTTTTTTTTTTGTTTTTTTTCCATTTTCCTTACATGTGATTGGGTATTATTTTCAAAGTGAAGATTTACCTAATTTACCAAGCTCTGGAGCAACTGCACTTTGCAAAGTGCACAGTCTATTTGCCTTTAGTGAATAAACCCCTTGGAATACTGGATGAAATGTTACTACTGGTTCATGGTACTAGAACTTTGTTTTGTTCAGTTTGTAAGGTGTTACAATACCTCTCTTTCTCCTATGGGTCTTTCAATGGCAAAATAACACAAATTTATATAAAACGCAATATATTTTATTTATGCAAAAACTTTGAAACATCTTTACATAAAACAACACTGTTCTGGCATTGTGTAACAATCTCCTGGTGACTCAAAAATCTACAATATCCATTTACCTACTGTCGGGGTTAAGCAAAATACAGTATGCGTATCGTCTGTAGAATTTCCTTGATGGTGTAGCCTCTGGCAGGGAACCTGACGCATTTCAAGTTGTTTCTTGCAAATCCTCATCGGGGAAAGGGTATTGGGGAATAACCAGATGTCCTCTCTGCATACAAGGAAGAACAATTAAAGAGGAAGTAAACCCTGATGAGTTTACTTTTTGATTCCCTGCAAAGGTAAAGCATAATGGACTACTATGCATCGCATAGTAGTCCATTATGTGTCACTTACCTGACACAGGAGCCAGCGAAGTCACCGCTGTCCCCTGTAGTTCCGAGCGTCCATCTTCTTGGTGGGTCTCGATGCTCCGGCGATGTGATTCGCCACAGCAGTGATGACGTCACTCCCGCGCATGCGCACAGGAGCCGACACTCGCGGCATATCGCCGCGATCTGCGGCCTGCCCAGTGCGCCTGCGCGCCGCTGTCTACAGCGCATGCGCCGTAGACCGTGGTAGCTGTCTTTGGGTAAATATCTCCTAAACCATATAGGTTTAGGAGATATTTCTTGGACCTACAGGTAAGCCTTAATCTAGGCTTACCTGTAGGTCAAAGTGGTTTGTAAGGGTTTACAACCACTTTAAAGGGACCACATGAGAATATATGACTGGTCCAAAACGTAAGCTCCTGAATGGAAACAAAGCTCTTCATGGCCAGTAGGCAGACTAATTATGCCTGAACTTCCAAATAGTTCCAACATTTTCAAACTCTTTGGAGAGGGCCCTTAATCATAACTAAGGAGAAACTTGAAACTACTGCCATCAGCATGCAGCTCCAGGTTGGACACCAAAAAGGTGGCTTCCATAGAACTTCTTGAAATATTTAATAAGCCACCCTATATATCTTCCAGTTGCTTCCATATTTCAGTTAAAAGTATATGTGAACCCTTACCTTGTAAAACAACCCATTCAGTTTAAAGTAGAAATAAAGGGTAAAAACAAATATTTTTATTATAACTTATATATATATATATATATATATATATATATATATATATATATATATATATATATATATATATATTGTGAGTGTGTAGTACACAGTATCTTACAAATCTTTTCATGTGACAACAGAAGAAATGATGCAGTGTGCGGCGTATGGTCTGAGCACTGACAGGCTGACCCCCCCACCCCTTCAACTTCTGCAGCAATGCTGGCAGCACTCATATGTCTATTTCCCAAAGACAACCTCTGGATATGACACTGAGCAAGTGCACTCAACCTTTTTGGTGGACCATGCCGAGGCCTGTTCTGAGTGGAACCTGTTCTGTTATACCACTGTATGGTCTTGGCCACCGTGCTGCAGCTCAGTTTCAGGGTCTTGGCAATCTTCTTATAGCCTAGGCCATCTTTATGTAGAGCAACAATTCTTTTATTCAGATCCACAGAGAGTTATTTGCCATGAGGAGCCATGTTGAATTTCCAGTAACCAGTATGAGAGAGTGAGAGCGATAACACCAAATTTTAACACACCTGCTCCCCATTCACACCTGAGACCTTGTAACACTAACGAGTCACATGACACCGGGGAGGGAAAATGGCTACTTGGGCCCATTTTGGACATTTTCACTTAGGGGTGTACTCACTTTTGTAGCCAGCGGTTTAGATATTAACGGATGTGTGTTGAGTTATTTTGAGGGGACAGCAAATTTACACTGTTATACAAGCTGTACACTCTCACACTTTACAATTGTAGCAAAGTGTGATTTCTTCAGTGTTGTCACATGAAATGATAGAATAGAATATTTACAAAAATGTGAGGGGTGTACTCACTTTTTTGAGATACTGGGGGTTATTTACTAAAGGAAAATTCACTTTGCACTGCAAGTGCACTTGGAAGTTAAGTCGCTGTAGATCCGAGGGGGGGGGAATGCAAGGAAAATAAAAAATGGCATTTTAGCTTGCACATGATTGGATGATAAAATCGGCAGAGATTCCCCTCATTTCAGATCTACCCCTTAGATTTAGAGCGACTGCACTTCCAAGTGCATTTGCAGTGCAAAGTGGATTTGCCATTTGTAAATAAGGGTGTGTGTGTGTGTGTGTGTGTGTGTGTGTGTGTGTGTGTATATATATATATATAATATCATACTTTTTTTTTTTTTTTTTTTTTAATAAGTGATCACATAATCAGTTGCATAAGGGGCTTAGAGAGCTGGGGGTGGGGAGACAGCAGTACATGGATACTCCCAATGAATGGCTGTGCAGTGGGCATATCAGCCCCCTGTCTTGGTCATTGGAGGACAGGCAGGCTGTTCTCCCAGCACAACCATAAATTTTACTATGTTGAGATGAATACGCTTCCATGGCTAGCGTGGTCAGTTTGAAATAGGAAAGCAGGGAGACTGGCTGGAACACCAAGTATTTCATACAAAGGAATAAATACAAAGAGAACAGGATACTTTTTTTTTTAATACGAGTACATGGTACAACAGCAACATATCAAGACTTTGAAATTTGGGGTAACATATTCTTTAATACTTTGAAACTATGCACATAGGAATCAGAATTATAACTGCAGCAGAACATGTTCATGTAATTCTCTGAAACGTGCCTGGAAATGGAACCAAATGATGTATTTGTCAATGCCCCGGTGGCAGGTGGAAGGAGACTGACATTTTTTAATTTTCACTGCCACCTTGTTCCTTCTGCAGGCCCGCTCCTCCGAGTCAGTAATTATCTGTGCACTCTGCTAACCTTGAATGATTTTCTCTTCATTTTCAATTTGTCATTTACTGAGAATGAAAAATCATAGACATTCTGAATTATTATTTTTTACTTGTACCTACAGCTGTCAGACGATAAATGAAGCGGCTGTTGCGCATTAAAACATTAAATTGTAAAATATCTTAGTCAAAATTATGAAAAATAAATATATATATATTAGTGAGATAGCAAACCTTCCATTTCACTTAGTTGTGCTATTTCACATCATGGATACAGTTCCTTGTTCCTTATTTTGTTGCATAAATTGGTGTAACCTGCTCATCCCTTTAAAATGCAGATGCCGTGTACGACTTGCCTTGTCTACAGGCGATGAGAGCTGGGCGTACATAACTTAAATCCTGACGCACACCCCAAGGCAAAAGATTTTTCTTTTCTGTCATTTGTGAAATTTGTTAAAACATGCCGTGCTGCTCAGAGGCCACAGTTATTTGCATGAAGTTGAAGGGATGACATCTTGTTTTAATTCAGGCCATAAAACACACAAATAGTTTATCTAAATCTGACTTGACTCTTCCTATCTTATCTGGTTAAACTTGTAACTTATTAGAAAGCAGAGAATATGTATTTCACCAAACATTCACTGAAGTGCTGAAAGGATGGGAGTGCCATCATAGCTTGTACAATCCAGAAAGTTCTTTTTTTTTTTTGCAAGAGCCAACGCATTTCGGGGGGCTCAGCACTGTCCCTTCAATGGGGCTAAAAACTGTACGGTTGAGCCCCAGGGGCAGGACGAAACGCGTCATTGGACGTAGTGGAGGAGGATAACTATGGTTTTAGACTGTCCTCCACAGGGTGGTCATGTGGACAGTAGGAAAGTACAAAATGTCACAATTAAATTACAAACCACAATTAAAAGAGAAGTATGAGTGTTTTTTTTGGTTTTTGAATTTTCAGTTTTTCGTAAAAAAATTTTTTTTTTTTTTTTTTTATAATCATACTTACCTAGGTGGATGCAGCATCAGACCAATGCTGCAGCTGTCCCCCCCGTATCTCTGCATTGCGAACCGAGCCACCAACTACTGCAGATGGCTCAGTTCTCACTCCTCCCCGAGCGGAGAGATGCTGCCTGTCAGTCAGCATCTCTCCAGCTCTGATCCTCCAGGCTCATTGGAGTGCTGAGCTGTGGAGGGGGTGTGAAGCGGCCGTCTCAGCGGCTCGCTGAGACACTGAGTCTGCCATCAATCAAGGTAGCTGGCGGATCCAGACTTCCTAAGTCAGGATGACGCGGAGCCTCGACTGATTACAGTGACATCAGCGGAGAGCAGACTTCACACCGCTCTCCGCTGAAAACGAGTCGCAGGAGTGCAAAACAGATTGCACTCTTGTGACCCAGAGGAGGCACTCAGCCTAAAAAGCTCAGGCTAGATTTCTCCTTTAATGGAAAGCGGAATGAATGGACTCTTTAGGTATCTTTTAAAAAACTAATTTTGTAACTTTTTATTTATAACAAAATAAATTGACAACAAGGACAATAATATAATACATATACATAAGTGAAAAAGTGATTAAAGCAGAGTTCCGCCAGCGGAAAAAAAAAAAAAAAGAAAAGTCAGCAGCGACAAATACTGTAGCTGCTGACTTTTAATATAATTAATATAATAATAATAATAATAATAATAATAATAATATAAGGACACTTACCTTTCCATGGAGCCCATGATGTCGGCACCCGAAGCCGAACTTTGGATCGACTCCTGGGTGCTGCCGCCACTATTCCTGGTAAGGGAACCAGGCAGTGAAGACTTTCAGCGCTACTCCTGGTTCCATGCGCGGGTCTCGCTCTGCGTTCTGAGTGGTCCCCGCTGTCTTCTGGGGCCAGTGTGTCTCCCTGAAGACATTGGGGGGGAGGGGATTTGCCGGACATTGCGTAGATCACAACGTGCAGCGAGTTTCCCCAAATGTGAGAGCAAATACCTGGATTTGATTGGTATCTTGGGGGGCAGAGTCCGAACAGCGGTAGTTAAATTTCTGGGTGGAACTCTGCTTTAGAACTAACATTTGACCATCAGATAGTCTGTAGTCCTGAACAGGACTGTATATAAAGATATAAATTAACTTAAGAAGATTCCTAGGTTGGGTAGGTGCCCCACCCCAACAGTTGTGCTCAATGCCTACTGACCTTTTCCTTTTGCGAGTACCCCTATCTACAGTATATGTATATTAAAACTGACTAATTTGCTACACTTAGATTGGTGCCTCCTGTGCTTTCTCCTCCAGTTGTCCCAGAAGCTGCTTCTTGCTTTTTCACTGGGCTGCCTCTCAAGGTGTTACCGTATGGACTACATGGACTTTATCACGGTCCTTTTTTTTCCTCCAGCTATTACCCCACAGTCTTTTTATGCTTCAGTACTTACCCTGCTTATTCCCATTCTCCATGATACACGACAGACTTATGGGCTTATACTGAGATTTTTGCAAGCGCCAACTCATCCATGTGCATGAGCGATACCTGCCTCCTCTGCCCTATATGACTGATGACCGCGTATGTCTGTGGTGCTTTGTCTCACTGACAAAAGGGTTGCTACCTTTTTTTGCAAGTATGCAATACAAACTGGATTGATTGATATTACTGTAGACTTTTTTCATGTGTAAGGGTAAAAAAAAAAAAATATATATATATATATATATATATTGACGCGAGAAGTGAAATTATTAAATTAGTGATTCCAGCTGCTCACAAAGCGCTCACAATATTATAAACATCACAACAAATCAAAAAATCCAGTGAAAAAAATGTCCATATAATTGTGCAAATGTGCTCCAATCAAAAAAAGTGCCGTTGTGCTTCCAACTTCAAGGTGCATCACACACCCCGCCTGCGTCCCCACTCGCCAAAAGGAATGGACCCCTAGCTTTTCAGTCCAGGGGTCATTCAGGCTAGAACGTTGACCATGAATGACAATTCATAGAAGGGTCCAATCAAGATCTCACCCAATCGTGATGGTCATGGGTAAATATTGGCACTAAAAATGAAAGAAGGACTAATAGTAAAGTTACAGTTTGGCAGGATTTGATTGTGCAAACATGGTAAGGTACTTGCAGACTAGAAAAATTGGTATTGCAAGAGGTATTGCAGTGATAAAATTAAGGAAACGCCACATCCAGTGTGTGTTCCACCAAAACCGGAAGTGATGCCGCTTGGACTCGAACACCGGAAATTACGTCAATGTGTTTCACCCTAACACAAGGCGCCATCAAGGACCTAATTTCCGGTAGACTAAGCCAAGTTTAAATACAAGAGAAGAGTCTCCTCCCTCCTGTTAAGCCTATCAACATTCATGGTGGCCATTTCAAAGGTTTAGGCAAATGTGTCTCATGTATCGTTACCCTCCCATGGACCACATCATAGTCATGGCAGCCAAAATCACCTCGTGGCCGCCGTGTCCCGGTGTGCGATGTCGTCCCTATGCATTTAATCATCAATGATGTCGTCAGAGGTGCCCCTGACGACGTCATTGATGATGAAACGGGCAGGGGGAGCTAGGACATGTGACGACATCGCGCACTGGGACGTGGTGGCCTTTTTGTTGGTTGGAAACAATCTTCAGATTTATATCAAGGCCTATAATTTTCCTGTATCATGTGATTGCAATATTTAATACTTTTTATTAAACCTTTTTTGGAGCAAACTGCACTATGATATGCACTTTTTGTTCTTCTTATATGGATGCAAGTAACTGACAGACCTGAAGCAGTGGATATATCCAGTAAAAGTACTAAGAGACATCCTTCTGGGATGCCACTCCAGTTGACTGTTTTGAACAGGCCTGATTGACCTCTGTAATGGGGATCCATGCATAGCGGTAAGAGGCAGTGTGAACAGGTATTGGTGGAGGTTCATAGCTGGTTTTGTTTTTTTAGGTAAGTAAAAAAAAAGTGTTTGTTGCTTTTAAAAAATACAAAAACAAAAAAAAAAAAAAGACTTTACAATCACTTTACATACATCAAGGGGATGAATAAGGTTCAAGAGGGCAGGATTTTTAGTATGAAGCCAAGATCAAGAACATGGGGACATGACGCCAACTAGTAGGAGAAAAGTTCAAAACGAATCTTAGAAAGTACTATTTTACTGAAAGGGTATAGTCAAGTAGATAGGGTAGAGATCAGCTCCAAATAAACACAACAAATACAGGTACCAACATCCCTAAAATTGGTATAACAAAAAGATAGAGAGAATGGGACTTTGGAGGTACATCATATGGAAAGCAAAGCAATTTAAATTATAAAAATAGAAAATTTATTTTATAAGACATTTCTAAAATAAATTTGTCAGTATTAGGCAATATGTGTATACCTATGACTATAACTGTGTTCCTTATTTTTTTTTTGAAATGTCTTTCTAAATAAATTTTGTATTTTTATAATATAAATTGCGTTGCTTTCCATATGATGTACCTCCAAAGTCCCATTCTCTCTATCTTTTTGTTTTACTGAAAGGGTAGTTGATTGGAACAGACTTCCAGCAGAGGTAGTCGGTCAACAATAAGTGGATTCAAACATGCTTGGGACTTGCGTAGATTTATATTCAGACAAAAAAGTTAACAAAAAACAAAAAAAATACAAAAACATGCATTAAAAAAAAAGAAAAGAAAAAAAGGGCAGACTCGATGGACCACTTGGTATTTTTTGTGCCGTCACTTTTCTGTTTCTGTTTTGCTTTGCTGATGCTTTGCTTTTTGGTGCAGCAAAAATCATACAGCATGTCGCATTTTGGCAAGCAGTACCACGGCCAAATACAGCCAATTCTAGTGAATGGGGCCATGCTTGGCTCACAGTTGTAGTGTGGTATTTCATTAGAAAATCCCCTGTTCATCTGGGGGAAAAAAATGAAATGTATACAGCAGTATCGTCTCCTGAATGCCTGCCAGCTGCTGCTCTAAAAAGAAGAGGTCCACTGCATTGTTGTTATTTTATCTTTTAATATAGAAAAATAGAAACAAGTGGGGACTTTAAAGGGGCAAATGGTCACATAATAATTAAAAAAAAATCATTATTTATTAGAAGTCAATAAAATTAATATATAGTGTGTATATATAATCATATTGAATAATATTCAATTATTCAATGCGATATATGTATCTATTGAAAATATTTTTAGTTTTACAAGATTAATTTTATTGACTTGTAATGAATAATGATTTTTTTAATTATTGTGTGTCCATTTTCACCTCTAATTATTGGGATGTGGTGCCAAAACATTTTTTTCCTTTAGGACTTTTATGGTAGTTTTACCATTTTTTATTTTTATTTTTATTTTTTTAATGGGCTATTCATTTTTTTTTTTTTTTTTTTTGGGAGTTCTGTTTTAAAGATAATGGGTAGAGCCATGCAACTCATTATTTTTTTTCCCCCTGTGGCCATCTGTGCAGCTCTGCTGGTTTATTACACAAATCCCTAAATAAGGAATACATTTTAATTTTTTTTTTTTTTTGTAGTTGCACACATGGATGTAATGTCGGAATGTACTAACCGTGCCACAAAATTAAAAATATTTTTAAATACAGAGAAGATTCAGTTTAGTTTCTGCACGTTTTATAGAAAAGCTCCGAAAGAGGGAAGTGCCAGCCTCCCCATTATGAGATCCCTTAATTATATGTTCTCACTAATTGTTAATACCATATAAACAGCATGGATGACTGCTTGCTTGCACAGCAGGGGAGGGAAGGTTTGCTTTTTCTCCCGCGTTTCATTGTTTTGTCATATTGATCACACTGCAGAGACTTTGGCAATTATTACAATTATAGTAATGAAGTCGACTGTTTCATCTTGGCTGGGTAGCAGCAGCACCGAGGCCCCCTTGGGTTCGCAATTCATGTGCAAAGCAGACGTCCCTTCTAAAGAAGAGCTCTCATTCAAGCTTATTCGGCTGGACAGTGCAAAGAGCAACGCTGACGTGCGCAACACAGGAAATCAAAGCGAACGATCAGATTTCACCTTCGTGTTACTCTTTGCCTTGTTAAAGATGCACTCCAGTCAGAATGGATTTACCGTGTAAAGATGGGGCCCCCTCCACTGCTAGATCCTGTCATTGCATGATTCCATGGAGCAGTTCCTACATGCTGATTGGCTGTAATTTTATTATTATTTTTTTTCTATTTGCTTACATCAGAGGTGCTCCACCTTTTATGAAGAGCGAATGCCACTTAACCTCTGGAATATTTACCCCCCCCCCCCTTAAAAGAAAAGTATGGGAATCGGGTTTACTGCAGATTCATACTTACCTAGGTCCGATGCTGCATCTGTTCCCCAGTGCCTCTAAAGTCCCATACACACGATCAGAAATTCCACCAGCAAAAGTTGGATGTGAGCTTTTGTCAGAAATTCCAATCGTGTGTATGCTCCATCTGACTTTTGCTGGCGGAATTCCAGCCAGCAAAGCATTGAGAGCAGGATCTCTCATTTTCGGTCGGAAAAAGTTCTGATCGGAAATTCCGATCGTCTGTACAAATTACGACACGCAAAATTCCTACGCATGCTCGGAAACAATCTGACGCATGATCGGAAGCATTGAACTTAATTTTCTCGGCTCGTCGTAGTGTTGTACGTCACCGCGTTCTTGGCAGTCGGAAGTTCCCGAGAACTTTTGTGTGACCGTGTGTATGCAAGCCAAGCTTGAGCGGAATTCCGTCGGAAAAATCATAACACTAATGCCCCATACACACGGTCGGAAATTCTGACCGAAAAAGTCTGATCGGATTATGTTGTTGGAAAATCCGATCGTGTGTGGGCTCTATTGGACTTTTTCTGTCGGAATTTCCGATGGAGAAAGTTTGAGAGCAGTATCTAAAATTTTCCAACAACAAAATCCGATCTGACTTTTTCCGATCGTGTGTAGAGAATTCCAATGCACAAAGTGCCAAGCATGCTCAGAAAAATTTGGAGACGAAAGCTATTGGCTACTGGCCTCTACGTAGTCCCGTCGTACTTGTTTTATGTCACCTCGTTCCGAACAATTGGATTTTTCGACAACTTTGTGCGACCGTGTGTATGCAAGACAAGTTTCGGTCAAAACCCGTCGGAAAAAATCTGACGGATTTTGTTGTCGGAATGTCCAACCATGTGTATGGGGCATTAGAACCAAGCGATCAATCATCGCTGATGGTTCGGTTCTCTCAGCTCCCCGAGTAGAGGGCTGCTGCCTGTCAATCAGCATTTCTCCGCTCTGCTCCTCTGCGCTCACTGGCATACCTCCCAACTTTTTGAAAGGAGAAAAGGTTGGGGGACTTTATATGAAGCATAACTGCAAGGTAAGTATGCAATGACCTTATTGATGATTACTCGTCGATATACAGAGATTCACAATAAATAATGTATCATTGGCAACAATAGATATCAACTTAATATTTTGTATTTCTCATATATATATATATATATATATATATATATATATACACACACACACACACCTCAACATGATCCACAATTATAATGATAAACCTATTGATATAAAGTACATTGTTTAGAGGTAGACATAAATTATCTTAAAATGAATGAAGATAAAAGTTTTTGTTTTATGAAATGCATAGTCCTGGAGAATCCTCAAGCACGTGATTGCAAGGTGTAGCATATAGTGTCTCTACGCGTTTCGCGTAGTTCATCCACTCATCGGGAGCAATTTGAAGTTAAAAATATCTATAAAAGATAAATAAATGCAAAAGGGTCAAATAGCTGGCACAAGGGGGCAGAAGGAAGGGGGGGCATCAATTCCCCAATCTCTCTTGCCTACAGGTAGGCTGAATCTTCAAAAAGTAATATTGACAGCTGAGGGCGCCATGGGAACAACCCTCCCTGGGAGCTGAGGCAATGGTCTCCACGGCCACACTGTGGCACAGTCAGCAGGGAGAAAAACATCTATGGGACTGTAATCCCCAAAAGCAATTGTGTATTATATACTGAGTGATGATTCCAGAAGACTTCTGTGGAAAGATATAAAAATGTGTAATTATGTATTTGAATCTGACGGTAAGATTACAGCCCATAGGGGCATGTGATAGTGTGGAAGGCTGGATGGAGAGTAGAACCACTAGGTGAACGAGGCCACATAGCTAACCAAGACTAGTATGACAAGGAAAGTACCCAAAAAAGCCCAGTGAAAAGGGTAGAAAAGCTATGTGGCTTCCTTCACTTAGCGTCTTGTCTTCTTGTGGAGGACCGCAGGAGGTTCAAAATCTTGTCAGCTTATTTGAATTTTTAAAGTGATTTTCATTTTTTATCACTTCCTGTAGATCGTCTCTCATCGTTTACTTCCTGTAGGTCATCTCCCAGAAGCCTTCACTTCCTTGTTGCATCACAGAAGAGGAAGTGATAGGGTGTGTTCACCACTCTGGATCACACCTTCTACATTACAATACCACCTTCCACTTACTGTGAAATCTGATTGTTCAATCCATAAAGACACGGATGAGCGAGTTCAGGGTGGAGGAACTTGACTGGCCTGCCCAGAGTCCAAACCCAAACAAACACCTTTGGGATGAATTTGAGCGGAGACTGCGAGCCAGGCCTTTTTGTCCAACATCAGTGCCTGACCTCACAAATGCGCTTCTGGAAGAATGGTCAAACATTCCCATAGACACACTCCTAAACCTTGTGGACGGCCTTCCCAGAAGAGTTGAAACTGTTATAGCTGCAAAGGGTTGGCCAACTCGGTATTAAACCCTACAGACTACAACTGGGATGCCATTAAAGTTCATATAAAGGCAGGTGTCACAATACATGGAACAGATCCAATCCTCAATCTATGGAGAATCTATGCTTTAGATGGGACTATATGGCAGATGACCAGCCTGTGGACTAAACGACTTTTTACCCACCAAGACAACTGGTAAGTATACTCTTTGCGTATTGTGTGACTGTTGAAGCACAGGGGAGGCTTTCACGTACAGCTACATATGTACATTCCAACAACAGATGGTTCCCTACAGTGCAAAAGGACGGGCTACTATATCTACCATACAGCCTGAAAGCTTATCCTTAGTTTTCATTTACTTAAAGAGGAAGTAAACCCTGATGGGTTTACTTCCTCTTTGATTCCCTGCAAAGGTAAAGCATAATGGACTACTATGCATCGCATAGTAGTCCATTATGTGTCACTTACCTGACACAGGAGCCAGCGAAGTCACCGCTGTCCCCTGTAGTCCAGAGCCTCCATCTTCTTGGTGGGTCTCGCTGCTCCGGCGCTGTCATTCGTCGGAGCCGCGATGACGTCACTTCTGCGCATGTGCACGGGAGCCGCCACTCGCGGCATATTGCCGCGATCTGCGGCCTGCCCAGTGCGACTGCCGCGCGTTCAGTGCGCCTGCGCGCCGTAGACAGCAATGCCTGTCTTTCGGCAAATATCTCCTAAGCCGTGTAGGTTTAGGAGATATTTATTGGACCTACAGGTAAGCCTTAATCTAGGCTTACCTGTAGGTCAAAGTTGGTTGTAAGGGTTTACAACCACTTTAATACCCACAATCTGTGGGGCTACACAATGCTTATACTGCATGGAGTTGAGAGGTTCGGATTAGGTTTTATTAAATGTAGTGTTTTTTTTAATGTGGTGCCATGTTTTTTTATTTTATTTTTATATCTCCTAAACCTGTAGATCTTGAGATCTTTACCATATACGATATAGATCTGTATAGATATATAAAGATCTGGAGATCTTTACCATATACGCTTGTGCTGACGTTATCGGCGCATGCGCACTGAAGAAACGGCTCGCTCGTGCCGTTTCTTCAGCCGCGACCGGTGGCACCCGGGTGACGTCATCACGTCTCCGGCCAATCACAGCGCCGGAGCCCGCAAACCCAAAAACAACTCCGGGAGACATGTCGCTAGCCACAGCAACAGCTTCAATCTAAGGTAAGTATTTCATAATGAGTTGGTATGGGTTTTTTTTTCTTTTTCTTTTTTTTTTTTGTTTTGTTCTTTCTTTGGGGTTTACAACCACTTTAATAAATACTGTTTTAATGGTAGCGAGTTAGAATTTAATTCACATAACAGGGATGGTTGCACTCAATTAAGGTTTTTTATTTTAGTTTTTTTCAACAGAAATTATCTACATGTAGTAATAATGCACCAAATTGTGACTTTGTAGGGCCATTTGGCCCAATGTGTCCTAAATGTTGTTAATCATAGAAATGATGATGTATTTAAAAAAAAAAAAAATAAAAAAGTAAATGTCGCCCAAGTGAAGTCACCCCATACTTCTTTTTATTTCGTAGTGTTTTTATATTCATGGGTGATGTACCTACTTGGTCTGTACCCCTTTGGGTGTGAAAGTAGGAGTCTGTAGGAGCTTGCAGCCCTCTCTGGCCAATTTTGGGTGGAAGCTGATTTGTCTACCAATATGTTTGTGAGAAATAAAGAGGGCAGCCTAATGAAACCCTGACAAATTCAGGAACAGCATACAAAGTTTGAGAGATGTCCCTGGCAGTAAGTGAAACCAGGATCCCAGTACTACAAGGCCACAGTACAAGAAGTAGGTACAGTGTATGATGGATTTGTGGAGGCTGGAAGAGAAGTATTGAAGATCTGCGAAAGGACATTCTGTCACCATCACAGTGGAAAAAAAGAGTTATGATCCGTTTGTGAGCCATTTCTGCTCCCTGCATGCACTCGTGATTACAATGGTCTCCAGCTGGAGGAAAAAAACAAACCTAACTCCGCATGTCAATGCTGTTCCCACTTATGGCAGGCATATGACCCTTTTCTATCACCAGCAAGGTGATGTCACTACTAATTGATTATAACGATTGACTGCATGGCCTCATCTTCTGCTGGGAAATGTTCATTTCACTTTCATGAAGAAAGACGCTGTAGAGGGCACATCATGGGAAGTGTATAAAAGCTGTTAGTAAAGTAAAGGTCTTTGACCTGGCAAGATGTGCTACGTTTTCGACAGACGCATGCTGGTGTAGCTGGAAAAATGGGGTGACAGTGTACATTATAATACAGTGGTGTGAAAAAGTGTTTGCCCCCTTCCTCATTTCCTGTTCCTTTGCATGTTTGTCACACTTAAGTGTTTCGGAACATCAAACCAATTTAAACAATAGTCAAGGACAACACAAGTAAACACAAAATGCAATTTGTAAATGAAGGTGTTTATTATTAAAGGTGAAAAAAAATCCAAACCATCATGGCCCTGTGTGAAAAAGTGATTGCCCCCTAAACCTAATAACTGGTTGGGCCACCCTTAGCAGCAACAACTGCAACCAAGCGTTTGCGATAACGTGCAATGAGGCTTTTACAGCGTCCTGGAGGAATTTTGGCCCACTCATCTTTGCAGAATTGTCCTAATTCAGTTACATTAGAGGGTTTTCGAGCATGAACGGCCTTTTTAAGGTCATACCACAACATCTCAATAGGATTCAGGTCAGGACTTTGGCTAGGCCACTCCAAAGTCTTCATTTTGTTTTTCTTCAGCCATTCGCTGGTGGACTTGCTGGTGTGTTTAGGATCATTGTCCTGCTGCAGAACCCAAGTTCGTTTCAGCTTGAGTACACCAACAGATGGTCGGACATTCTCCTTCAGGATCTCTTGGTAGACAGCAGAATTCATAGTTCCTTTTATCACGGCAAGTCTTCCAGGTCCTGAAGCAGCAAAACAGCCCCAGACCATCACACTACCACCACCATATTTTACTGTTGGTATAATGTTCTTTTTATGAAATGCAGTGTTCCTTCTACGCCAGATATACTTGGACACACACCTTCCAAAGAGTTCCACTTTTGTCTCATCGGTCCACAGAATGTTGTCCCAAAAGTCTTGAGGATCATCAAGATGTGTTGTGGAGAAATTGAGACGAGCTTTGATGTTCTTTTTGCTCAGCAGTGGTTTTCTCCTTGGAACTCTGCCATGCAGGCCATTTTTGCCCAGTCTTTTCCTGATGGTGGAGGCATGAACGCTGACCTTAACTGAGGCAAGTGAGGCCTGCAGTTCCTTGGACGTTGTTGTGGGGTCTTTTGTGACCTCTTGGATGAGTCGCTGCTGCGCTCTTGGGGTAATTTTGGGCGGCCGGCCACTCCTGGGAAGGTTCACCACTGTTCCATGTCTTCGCCATTTGTGGATAATGGCTCTCACTGTGGTTCGCTGGATTCCCAAAGCTTTGGAAATGGCTTTATAACCCTTTCCAGACTGATAGATCTCAATTACTTTCTTTCTCAATTGTTCCTGAATTTCTTTGGGTCTCGGCATGATGTTTAGCTTTTAAGGATCTTCTGGTGGACCTTACTGTGTCAAGCAGCTCCTATTTAAGTGATGCCTTGATTGTGAACAGGTGTGGCAATAATCAGGCCTGGGTGTGGCTAGAGAAATTGAACTCAGGTGTGGACAACCACAGTTATAGTATGTTTTAACAAGGGGGGCAATCACTTTTTCACACAGGGCCATGATGGTTTGGATTTTTTTTCACCTTTAAAAATAAACACCTTCATTTACAAATTGCATTTTGTGTTTACTTGTGTTGTCCTTGACTATTGTTTAAATTGGTTTGATGTTCCGAAACACTTAAGTGTGACAAACATGCAAAGGAACAGGAAATGAGGAAGGGGGCAAACACTTTTTCACACCACTGTAGCTGTACTCGCTTGTAAACATAAGCTGTAATACATAGAATACACGAAAACAAATACAATGAGAATTCTAAGCTAAAATCCACATTTACACCGATATGTAAAAAAAAAAGTGTGTGACCCAGTGATAGAGGTTAGATTATGAGTAGAATATCTTTTATCATTTGTAAGCAGGTGCTCCTACATAAATGATATAGCATATACACAAATGGAAGGTATATTAGGTAGGTATGGGTAGAGTATAGAGTAGGTATTGGCAGCACAATGAGAATAATTGTTGTTCTCTTAGTAGGAGGAGGAGGGTGCCTCAAATTATGTTGACTCGCTTCAACCAATAATGAACTACGTGTAGCACTCTCTAGTGTGCTGGGAGAGTAAAGTGTTGTGTATTTTTTATTTTATTTTTGGGACAGGTAAATTTACAGGCTTGGCTGTGTGTTTTGTGATCTGGGTGGGGAGTGGCTCAGAGTAGTGCTGGGTGACTCACAGGTGGCATCCCTAGAACCTCCTACTTCTTTCCAGAATCTTCTAGTGCTTTCTGGAAAGAGAGGCTGGAGGTGGGGTGGAGCCATCTGGGGTATTCTAGGGAGCTCTGACCAATCCCCAACTTGGATTGGCCGTGGGGCAGGCCTCCTTAAATACCCAGGGTTAGCCCAGCTGGGGAGGAGTTGATCAGGTTGAAGAATGGAGATGGAGTGTTAGGCTGTCGGGCCTTTTGAGGGAGCTTCCTAGTTTGGGGGGGTGACCTTGGGCTTACGCTCGGGTGTGGACTGGGCCCTCCAAGAAAACGTGGAGGTGTCCTGGACAGGAGGCACAGGAGGAGCAAGGGGACAGCAGGAGAACACTGCCGGGCAAGTCTCCAGGGGTTCCACAGAGGCAGCCAGGGGGGCTGGTGAGTGAGCACACCAACGGGAGGACTGGGAGGCACGCCTGAAAGGACTGAGATGCAGCAGTTCGTAGAGCCAGTCTGGAGGATGGTGGTGTCAGGGCAGTGGAGCAAGGCAGCTGCAGCCAGGAGGGCTGGCTATGCCTGAAAAGGTGGTGCTGGGAGCAGTAACCACCGGGACAGCTAGCACTGGGACTTTTCTATTTTGCTACACCATAGGGGCAAATGGTCCCTGCCTGTAAAGGGCATTTTCTTTGGGCCTGACTGAGCCAGTGTCTGGCCTACAGTGCTAGCTAGTCTGGAGAGTGGAAGAGAGGAAGTGATGTGCAGGAGGAGTAAGGAGTGATACTCTTAAGAAAGGAAGTGATGTACAGGAGGAGAATAGGAGAATGTATATATAGGATGTATATAGAAGTCCCAGTTTCTGATGTTTGATTACCTGGGCATCTCATAGGTCCCCATCTTTATCCAAGTTTAATCTCCCCTCAAATAAAAACATTTCAAAAACAAGTGCAACGAATGCTTTCAAGTTTCTGGATGAATGTCAAGTGTGTGACTAGCTGTGGTAGGGTGACAGACCGACCACAATACTCGTCAGCTCCTATCGGGGTACCGCTACATACGCTAGATTGAAGAACATCTTTTTGCCTAAAAGGTCATCGCACACAATAACACTTGCTTGATAGCCAATTCAGACATTTGTTTCAAAATTTTGTTTCAAAATTTGTTTGGTATGTGTGGTTGTGTTGATTTGCACAGTGGTGTCCTGTTTTTGATGATGTGTCCTTTTTATTTTAATTTTGTATATTAGAAACAAAAGTTGTATTCAATAAACCAGCATTTCTTAATCAGAGCTTTCCTTATTGTGGTGCCCATACTCACTGTTCTTCCCTTTGTGTATATGCTAAAATCCACATTTGGAATGCAGCAAAGGTGAGGTTAACATGCCATTAGCTCAGCCATTCTCAATCAGGGATCTATGGAACCCTGAGGTTCCTCTGGAGATTGGTAGAGGCTCCTTGAGTTGTGACTGACTGACCTTCCATTTGTTGGTTTATGCATATGTAGTGCTAACCCTGTAGAAGCCATTGTAGATTCACAGGTTCTTTCTCACAACAGTGGAGAGGCAGCCAGGCACACGGCAATAGTCCATCCACTCCAGCTCAGAAATCAGTCTAGGGCAGTGATGGTGAACCTTGGCACCCCAGATGTTTTAAAACTACATTTCCCATGATGCTCCACTACACTGCAGAGTGGATGAGCATCATGGGAAATGTAGTTCCAAAACATCTGGGGGGCCAAGGTTCGCCATCACTGGTCTAGGAGATGTCTTTTTGTAATTTTATTGCTGAAGAAACTTGTAACAGGAAAGGGAAAGAGGGTGCGGAATACTTCAAAATGCTTGAGGAGGACACGTCTCTGTGAGTAGCAGTAGTACAAGGACAAGTTGACTAGTACAGCCTGAAGGTGCACAGCTGAAGACCATGCAGGAGTAGGTAACACAAGTAGTTACAGACTTGGACAGTCTAAGGGTGCACAGTTGAAGACCATGCAGGTGCATGTAGCATAGAAGCTCTACTCATGAGGTCTTGGCTCATAGACCGTCCATAGATGCAGCCCCAGAAGAAATTCAGCATCCCCTGAAGCTCACCGATCCATTTCCATACTGGGAAAGAGAATCTCCTCAGGGCTTCAGACTATTTAACAGCAGCCCAACCACCATCTGGGCACACATTCCCAGGGATAGGTCAGATCCTGTTATTCAGGCTGGTTATTTAAATTCTCTCTCCCTAAGTTCTAGAAACTTCTAGAGGCAGGGGGAAGTAATTAAACTCCCAGTATGTGAAGCCCCGAACAGACTAAAAAGGAAGCCTAGCTTGGAGGGTGCTACACATAGATCTGGCACCAGCATCTGGGAGCAGCACGCTGCCAGCCCCAGCTGCATGACACCATCTTTTTAGCTGTTTATAAGGGCACTATTTTAGCTATTTATTCTGAGCCCTACTCTAAGGGGCATTCATCCCGCTGACACCCTGACCCCCCCCCCCCCCCCCCCATGAAATAATTTTAGCAGGGGTTCTTGGAGACCTGAAATCCTCTTCATCTTCCTCTTCTTTTTTTTGTAATCTTTATTTATGTTCACAATTCTGTCAAAAGGACAATAACGATCAGATAACTAAGAAAGGGAAAAGGACAAAGCAGCCCAAATGGGTATTTGAACACAGTACATAATATAAGGCACGATTCGCCATCCAAACATAGAGGGTATTAGAGACGTTGGTGTCTACTTTGTGGTCACGAGAACATATGAACCAATAAGATTTGGCTGCTCAATGACCAGGCCATTTTTTGCGATACGGCACTGCGTTACTTTAACTACAATTGCGCTGTCCTGCAACGCTGTACCCAAGCAAAATTGATGTCCCTTTTTCCCCACAAACAGAGCTTTCTTTTGGTCATATTTGATCACCTCTGTGTTTTTTTTTTCTATAACAAAAGAAGAGCTAGATTTTTGAAAAAAACACTATCTTTTACTTTTTGCTATAATAAATATCCCACATTTTTTATTTATTTTTTTTCTCAAAAAGGTGAGCTGTTGAGTATTCAGTGTGTACACGGTTGCAAAAGTGAATTTACGGCTTAGGATGGTGCCTTTTAATTAAAACGTATCTGCCATTGGAGTCAGTTAATTAGTCCACCAGGACAAAGGGGCATTGTTTGTGTATGGCTATAGCGACTCAGCTCGACTTAGATCGAGGAGAGTTGCTGAGAAACCATTGATTATACAGGTGGGTGGGAAGGCGGGGGACTGAGTCAGTGTTGAAAGTGTGTCCCCTGTAATAAAATAATCTGTGCCCCCAAGCGCTTGGTTTCGAGCCACAACTTACTTCGTTTTATGAGGTGATCCCAAGCCACGGACATTATACGATACCACTTTCAGGGAAGCCATAAGGTACATAGGTCATGGAGGTGTCCCAAGTCCCTGTCAGGAGGGAGAAGAGACCTGCAAGTGATTGATCCATGAATCAAGGAGTGCTGAGTAAATAAAAAAACAAACCTAAAAATCTAGAAAACAAAGAACCATCAAGACATACAATACATTCAAAGGGGACTTTGAAGTAAGGGCATTCCAAAGTATCCAACCACTACTAGTCGGGAATCTCCACTCGGCCATCTGGCCAAAAAAAGAGTGGAGGTCAACAGTAGCGTGATGTCCCAAATATGGGACATAACTCCTAGGAGTTGACCTATGTGGGGGATCTGGCACAGAACCAAGTGCAAGTCCGCCAGCATTAAGATCATAGCAGCATCAAAGATGTGCAAACCCAAATTACCACAGCAGTAGTAAAAATCTAAATGGGGGGGGTCCCTGTAAAAAGAAACAATATCAAGTTAGACATTCAGTTCACATGAGTCCTTCAGGACCTCCACTGGGGGGGAATGCTGGGGAGAGTGCGATATGGCCCGGGGGGGGGGATCTTCTCTGGACCTGCGCCTGTTCCTTCCCCTGTGACGTGCAGGGAGCCAAGGCTGTGGGCATGCAGGGAGCAGAATCTCCGGTGAGGACCTCCAATCTGCAACATCAATGGCAGGTAAGCCCAGGTGTTGCAAGAACTGCGGCAGCTCATCTTTATTGCGAAAGATGACTTGGCGGCCATCTTTGGTCACTGACAAATTAAAAGGGAAACCCCATCTGTAGTCCAGCTTTGCATCCTGAAGGGCTTCGAGTAGTGGCTTAAGGGCATGGTGTTGCATTAAGGTGCGTCTGGAAAGATCCGGGAAAAAGGACAACTTTGTGCCGTCAAAGTCCAGACACTTCTGATGTGAAACATTATGCGTTCCTTCAGGGAATATTTGTGTAGCTTGCAGGTGATATCCCTTGCCTTGTTTGGGTCGTCTGAAGGTGGACGGAGGGCTCTATGAGCGTGGTCTATTTCTATATGATCAGGTTCTTCATGGCCGAGAATCTGTTTGAAAAGGCCTTGCAAGGAAGGAACTATGTTCCTGGGGCCAGTAGCTTCTGGTATGCCTCTAATGCGGATGCTAACTCTACGACTTCTATTCTCAAAGACAGGCATGTACTGGCCATTGGGACTACAGGGATTTTCCCGGTGGGCCGATGGCTCAGTGGGCCACTCTGATGTAAGGGGGCTGCTGATGGGACACTCTGATGTAAGGGGGCTGCTGATGGGACACTCTGATGTAAGGGGGCTGGTAATGAGACACTCTGATGTAAGGGGGCTGGTGATGGGACACTCTGTTGTAAGGGGGCTGGTGATGGGACACTCTGTTGTAAGGGGGCGGGTGATGGGACACTTTGATGTAAGGGAGTGCTGATGGGACACTCAAAATGTAAGTGGGCCGGTTTGGATGAAGTCCAGGGCCAAATTCCTGTCCCAGTCCAGCCCTGCTCAAAGATATCCATCTGATCTATTAAAGGGTTAATCCGTTGGTCCTGTGTCTTGAAGCTTTCATGAAGTGCTTGCAGGGCAGGTGTAACTGCTTCCCATTGTGACTCCACATCCTCCACTCTTCCCCCAATGTGTGCTGTATTAGCCTGCAGTGCCTCAATGTCCTAAAGGCCTTCTCAACCCTGTGGGCAAATGGCTCCAAATCAGCTTCAGTGGGGAGGGAGAGAATAAGGGCCCGCAAATCCTTGTCCACCATGTCATCTCCTGCCACAGAGGGAGGTATTGGGCTAGCTGAGCTGCAGCGTGAGGCGGGGGAGGGAGCGAGGGAGATGGAAGCTGTGGAAAGGCGAATAGAGAGGCTGCACGTGTGGCCTGGTATTTACCGGTTGGCGCCATCTTAGAAGTCCCTGCTGCGGCACGGCGAGGCTCTGAAGCGTACTGGTTCAGGGATCCAGACCAGTTCCGAGAGTTTTGTTGGGGCTGCGGGGATGTCCGCCATCTGGATGGCATGGTACCGTACTGAAATCCCCCGAGAGCTGCTGTGGGTGCGATATCTGCAGTGGGTTCACAGAGCTCCTCTAACGAGCGTCCTCACACGATCTAATGCCGCGGTCATGCCCCCCTGAAATTTTCTTTTAAGATTTTCTCTGGGGTAAAAGACTGAGAAAAACTGGATTAGATGATGGAGTAAGATCAAGAATGACAGATCTTCACTGGAAGCAATGATGAATAATTGACAGAATAGAATTTGCCTTAAAAAATGTAACAAGCTGCCTCTGAATATCTCTCCTCACATTCAAAAATGTGAAGCCAACCTTTTTCGCAAAAATATATTCTCTATTTTGCACTCAAGGCATCATTAGCCTGTAAAACTAAAGAGTTTGGCTTTTAAACTACTTCCCAGATGGTAGAAGGTCTCTAACCTCCTACATAACATCTTCCTTGAATCTTCCCCATTGTGCTGGAGATACAATGAAACTCGGAGCTCCCTCCCTTGTATTTTCTGGGAAGGAGCCCTCCTAAGACCCTTTTTGTGCAAGATAAAGTCAATTATAACAGATCTCACAGGAATAGATTTAGTAGACGGCCCAGCAGCCTTTGTTTTACATAGTTACAGTATCTCAAAAAAGTGAGTACACCCCTCACATTTTTGTAAATATTTTATTCTATCTTTTCATGTGACAACACTAAGAAATGACACTTTTCTACAATGTAAAGTAGTGAGTGTACAGCTTGTATAACAGTGTAAATTTGATGTCCTCTCAAAATAACTCAACACACAGCCATTAATGTCTAAACCGCTGGCAACAAAGTGAGCACACCCCTAAGTGAAAATGTCCAAATTGGGCCCAAATTGTCAATATTTTGTGTGGCCGCCATTATTTTCCAGCACTGCCTTATCCCTCTTGGGCATGGAAATCACCAGAGCTTTACAGGTTTCCACTAAAGTCCTTTTCCACTCCTCCATGACGACATCACAGAGCTGGTGGATGTTGTAGACCTTGCGCTCCTCCACCTTCCATTTGAGGATGCCCCTCAGAAGCTCAATAGGATTTAGGTCTGGAGACATGCTTGGCCAGTCCATCACCTTTACCCTCCGATTCTTTAGCAAGGCAGTGGTCGTCTTCGAGATTTGTTTGGGGTCGTTATGTTGGAATACTGCCCTGTGGCCCAGTCTCCGAAGGAAAGGGCTCATGCTCTGTTTCAGTATGTCACAGTACATGTTGGCATTCATGGTTCCCTCAATGAACTGTAGCTCCCCAGTGCTGGCAGCACTCATGCAGCCCCAGATCATGACACTCCCACCACCATGCTTGAATGTAGAGACACGCTTGTCTTTGTACTCCTCACCTGGTTGCCGCCACACATGCTTGACACCGTCTGAACCAAATAAGTTTATCTTGGTCTCATGAGACCACAGGACATGGTTCCAGTAATCCATGTCCTTAGTCTGCTTGTCTTCAGTAAACTGTTTGTGGGATTTCGTGTGTATCATCTTTAGAAGGGGCTTCCTTCTGGGACGATAACCATGCAGACCAATTTGATGCAGTGTGTGGCGTATGGTCTGAGCACTGACAGGCTGACCCCCTCCCCCACCCCTTCAACCTCTGCAGCAATGCTGGCAGCACTCATAGGTCTGTTTCCCAAAGACAACCTCTGGATATGACGCTGAGCAAGTGCACTCAATTTCTTTGGTCAACCATGGCGAGGTCTGTTCTGAGTGGAAGCTGTCCTGTTAAACCACTGTATGGTCTTGGCCACCTTGCTGCAGCTCAGTTTCAGGGTCTTGGCAGTCTTCCTATAGCCTGGGTCATCTTTATGTAGAGCAACAATCATTTTTTTCAGATCCTCCAGAGAGTTCTTTGCCATGAGGTGCCATGATGAACTTCCAGTGAGCAGTATGAGAGAGTGAGAGCGATGACACCAAATTTAACACACCTGCTCCCCATTCACACCTGAGACCTTGTAACACTAACGAGTCACATGACATTGGGGAGGGAAAATGGCTAATTGTGGCCCAGATTGCACATTTTCACTTAGGGGTGTACTCACTTTTGTTGCCAGCGGTTTAGACATTAATGGCTGTGTGTTGAGTTATTTTGAGGGGACGTTATAAAAGCTGTACACTCATTACTTTACATTGTAGACAAGTGTCATTTCTTCAGTGTTGTCACATGAAAAGATAGAATAAAATATTTACAAAAATGGGAGGGGTGTACTCACTTTTTGTGGGATACTGTATATAGTTAATCTGGTTGAAATAAAGTCCACCCAGTTCACCCAAAAAAACGAACAATACACTCAAAAAGAAAACCTCCATATACACTATCCAATACTCACAGTTGATTAAGCGGAAGACAAAAAAAATAATAAGCATGATCCAATTTGCTCCAGCAGTGGAAAAACATTCCTTCCGAATCTCCCAAGAGGCAATTGGATATTCCCTGGATCAACTTTACCTATAAATGTTAGTATCCAATTATAATATGTGCATTTAGGAAAGAAACCAGGTCTTTCTTAAAGCGGAGTTCCGCTTAAAAAAAAAAAAAAGAAATGAAAAGTCAGCAGCTACAAATACTGCAGTTGCTGATTTTTAACCTCCCTGGCGGTACGATTAGTTCGGATTTTAGGTGCTGAAAGCGGTACAATTATGTTGCATGAAAATTTGGCGTTTTATATTGTAGGCCAACTTATTCCACTTAGGAATAACTCTCTTAAATCTGTTCAAACAAGAGTCTAGTCAACATTTCGGGTATGATAAAAATTATAATATAATAAATAATGATAATAAATAATAAAAATTATTCAATAATGTAATCAAATCCAAAAACACTGAAATTTGCACATTTTCAGAATTGTCGCTGTCATTAGATTTAGTGTTTGATGACGAATTTCCCCACAAATCGCTATCGCTCAATTCTGCAAGTGATTCTAATTTATTATCGCTGTTTTCTAGTTGGTATAAAATCATTTTTGACATAAAGGGACAGTTTTTGGTTGCTATGGACAATCTCCAAATTCCAGGCAGAAAAAAACAGTATTTATAATATAAAAGTACATGCAGGGCACTGGACAGAGCACTAGGGACAAAGTAACCCCAGATTTTTTTTATACAGTACTGTAATCTGTATGTGTTTTGTGCGTTTTTTACTTTTTTGAATTTGGCGCCGATCTCCGCTCCCGTGCGTTGTAACGTCGCAGGGAACGGAGCTCGGCGGCACTCGGGCACTGTGTGAATCGAGCGGAGGAGCTCGCACACGTAGTGTGGAGGACATCGCTGGATCCAGGAGACAAGCCAAGTAACCTCTCCCTATATCCAGCAATGCGATCCCGAGTCTCAGGGTTACCACTTGTGGTACTAAAATCCCAGCCAGAGCCATCACCGTTAGGGAGGTTAATAATCGGACACTTACCTATCCCAAGGTCCATCGATGCGGGGGAAATTGAAGCAGCCCCGCTCGTCTCCCCCTCCACTCTGTGGCACCGGCATTTTAACTGTGGGCGCCCGGCTGTGGCTTCACAGCTGGGCACCCACTGCGCATGCGCGAGCCGAGCTACGCACCGTGACTGGACGCGCAATGATCTGGGACCTGTCACGTGTCCCAGATGATTGCCTAGAGGGAGGGGGAAGAGGTGATCTCCTTTCCTGCGCTTAAGGAAGTGACGTCAGGAGCCCAGGTGCCGAAAGCAGGGCCGTCTTTAAGGCAGGGCAAAAGGGGCAGCTGCCCTGGGCCCTGTCATTGTTGTGGGGCCCAAAGCAACAGCCTCATACTTGCCAACTATCCCAGTTTGTGTCCCAATATCTCAGTGTGAAGAGCTGGTACTAATGCTGCCCAGCTCTGCCCTATTGTTGTGTACAGATGACTCACCTGCAGACCCTGTGTTTACGTGTAAATAACCGGCATTCATATGTAAATAGCGGCAGCATTACTAAGTAAATAGCAGCAGCCAGTGGCATTGATATGTAAATAAAGGCAGCATTCGTATGTATATCATGCTCCCCTGCACTTAGGAGATGATGTGCTGTAACCTCTAGCAACTAACCAGTGAGCCGTAGTGTGTGCTGTAACCTCTAGCAACCAGTCAGTAAGCAGTAATGATACGCTGTAACTGCTGGCAACCAATTGCAATTTCTGCCTGATCTGATACAGTAAACTGATTTTAAGTCTAGCTGCTATTTATTGTATGTCTCAGAGCAGGTGGAGAGTGAAATTGCATGGGGGGGGGGGGGGGCCCAAAAAATCTTTTGCCCAGGGTCCAATCAATATTAAAGACAGCCCTGGCCGAAAGAGGCAGATTTCGAGGGACCACATAGCAACAGGCATAAAAAGGTAAGTAAAAAACATTTTTTTCCCAAATGTTTTTATTTCTTTTTTTTTTTCATGCACATTAATGAAATTTTTTTTTTTGTTGGGATGGAACTCAACTTTAAAACAATCTATTGAGTTGGTCAGAACCAGCTCTCAAGGGAGTCTATTCCACATTTTCACAGCTTTTACTGTGCAATTTTAAATGATAATTCCTACGAAAAATTCTTAGAAAAATCTGTATGAAAATTTTCAGTACATTTGATTGTCATTCGAAAGTACTGTAGTTCAAGATTTTGTTTGCTTTGATTTTGGAATGAATGGACTTTACCAAACAAAAGCCATGTACATGGATACGAATTGGTACATTTGAGGAAAAATTTCCAGCCTGCCCCTTCAAATTTTCTTGTCTGAAAAATGCGAAACACAATTCTGCTAATGTATAACCAGCTTTACCTATCCACCTAGTGAATGCAGGCCTCTCCTGCATTCCATTGTATTGGAAACAGGTCATTCTTCCCCCAATGTGGCTCTGGCTATCCAAAGTCTGAAACACTCAAAAGATGGAAGATTTAACCTTCTCTTTGTACTACCGTGAAAAATTTCACAAGAAAACCCGGGTTCTACCGTCACCAATACTTCTCAGATGAATATTGCGCTTTCATTAAGGAGTGAGTTGAGCTTGCCTTACCCTACTGTGAACAGCACAGGGCCAATCAGCACTGTCCAGACAGAGGGTCAGGGCTCTTGCAGTCTCATAGGACAGTGGAAAACTACTCTTTTATGCTGCGTACACACAGTCAGTCTTTTCGACAGCAAAGTTCTGACGGAACGAATCCGTCGGATAATTCAACTATGTGTGGGCGTCATCATTGCTGTTTCAAAATCAGACGAACTTTAGATTTAGAACTTGTTTCAAATCTTTCCGTGGGACTCAATTCAGGTCGAAAAATCAGTTTGTCTGTATTGCCGCGTACACACGATCAAATTGTCCGGCGTACTTAGTCCACCGAAACGCATTTCACCGGACAATTCGATAGTGTGTGGGCTTCAGCGGACTTTCTCAGCGTAAAGTCCAGCGGACTTAGAAAGTATTTTTGCAGTCCAATCTTTCCGCCGGACTTGGGTTTCAGCGGACAATACGTTCGTCAGTATGCTAGTCCGGCGGACTAAGAATGACGCATGCTCAGAAGCAAGTACAAAAAGGAAGCTATTGGCTACTGGCTATTGAACTTCCTTTTTCTAGTCCCGTCGTACGTGCTGTACGTCATCGCGCTAGCAAACGCTGGACTTTCTGTGTGTCCGTGTGTGGCCAAGTCAGTTCAGTAGAAAGTCCACCGGACTATCAGCCGGATTGTTTGCCGGACTAAGTTTGCCGGACAATTTGATCGTGTGTACGCGGCCTTAGCCAGTCTGACGGACAAAAACCGACACTAGGGCAGCTATTGGCTACTGGCTATGAACTTCCTTATTCTAGTCCGGTCGTACGTCATCACGGTCGAATCCATCAGACTTTGGTGTGATTGTGTGTGGCCAATTCCGTTCGTTCGCAAAGTCCGTCGGAACTCTGCCAAAAGTCCATTGTGAGGACCTAGTCTGCCGGAAAGTCCGGTCGTGTGAAAACGGCTTTGGGAGTACAAAGAGCTGCTGATTTAAATTCTTTTCTATGCAAATTTTACTAATGGGGCGTGTGGCCTTGGAACCCTGGCAGGTAGATTGGTCCCCTCTCTTCCTATTTGTCCTCTTCCCATTCCCCTTTTACCCCTCACATTTGTTTTTCTCTTTATTCCACCTCTGATTCCCTGCTAAACTTTATTTTTCCTATCGTCCCTTTTCAACCAACTTTTTACAATGACTGCACTTGCCGGGTAACAAAAAAAAAAATCATACGGGGGAAAAGAGATTTCCTAGTACCCAATATTCCGGGTCATTTCTTCATGCATATATCTGCCTCTTCTGTACGTTCTGGTTGATAATGTGTCAAACTTTTTGTGGAATTGTTCCATTTTTGTTTTGGCAGAACTGTGGTTTCTGTACTTACCGTGTGTTGCTTTGAAATAAAGTATCGAAAAAAAAAAAAAAAAGGAAAACCACCAAATTATCAGTAAATCAGTTACGGTATATGAGGCAAAAAGGAAGTTCTGGACAACCGCACTCCGGAATATAGCCTTTATTTGTAAAAAAAATCCAACAGATACAAGCCACAGCAAAAAATGGGACAAACGATTTGACGCGTTTCACACTTAACAGTGCTTAGTCGTAGCTATGACTAAGCACTGTTATGTGCGAAACTCGTCAGCTCGTTTGTCCCATTTTTTACTGTTGTTTGTATCTGTTGGACTTTTTACAAATAAAGGCTATATTCCGGAGTACGGCTGTCCAGAACGTCCTTTTTGCCTCATGTTGCTATATGCTTGTATGCTTAGCCGACACCTGGTGTTCCAGTTCCGAGGAGAGTTCTATATCCACATTTCCATCTGGAGCGGTGATCCCCTTCCCTAAATCAGTTATATACCGCTTTGTCATTGTGCTCTATAGTTTGTACTCTACCCTTCCATGGAGAGGAAATAAAGCTATACATACTGTATCTGCAAATAATAGAAAACTGGAGTTTTAAAAAAAAAACACAAATCATTCCGTGCTCAATTCACATTTTATTTAGTTTTCTGCAATGGCCCAAAATATATTCAGTTTCCTTCCTATCAGCAGTCAAGGTCACCCAGTTTACCTTTTTTAGCTCCTGAATTATTCATATCCTCTTTACCACAGCAGCAGATTTCTGCTTGTAATCCTGAAATATTTGTTTTTTCCATTTTTAAACGCCAAGCGTATATCACCATCATCCCGCATTTAGAGGAATGGAAATATGTAAAATCTTTCTTTTTTTTTTTTTTTTTTAAAGTAGCAATCGAAGGCTTTGAAATGTAGATGCAGGCAGCATGCTTTGAAAGTCAGAGTCTTTTTATCCTTTGGTCATTGCTGCATTCATCGATTGTAGTTTGTATATTTTGATCCTGAAGATACTGGGACATTAGGACATGCAGGCAGATGGATTGACAAGGAAAATTATAAGACGGTGAAGAACAAAGCTCTTAAACTGTACACAGAGTCGTGAGAGCCTGTCAATTAAACCTACGAGGTAAAGGAATTTTATAAAGGGATAGAGAGATACATCAAGTCCAACTCAAGCTGAAGCTTTCTTCTTTTTATTTTTTTGGACAGTGTGGGTAGGCCTTATTCACACGAGTACAGAGGCACTTACTCCATGAATGGACCATTGGTTTATACTAGTGATGCACCGAAATTTCGGCCGCCGAAACATATCGGCCGAAAATGCCCTTTTCGGCAATTTGCCGAAAGAGAAAAACGGCCGATAATGGAGCCGAAAATGGGGCGTGGCCTGGGTGGGGGCGGGGCTCCGCCCCCGCCCTGGTGACGCCCATCATGGGGGGTGTGAAGCGCAGGAGAGCCACCTCCGCCGCTTGTTGGATCACAGCGCCGGGAACATCACAGCTTTCATTTCAATTGCTGTGTGTTCCCGGCCGCGCACCGTCACACGCAGCCCCTCCCCCTTGTCCGGGCACTTAGATAGACAGATCATCCGCAGGATTGGACGGATGATCTGTCTATCAAAGTGCCCGGACAAGGGGGAGGGGCTGCGTGTGACGGCGCGCGGCCGGGAACACACAGCAATTGAAATGAAAGCTGTGATGTTCCCGGCGCTGTGATCCAACAAGCGGCGGAGGCGGCTCTCTTCCCTACACAGGCTGCAACAAAAGGGGACACACAGGCTGGCTGCAACAAAAGGGGACACACAGGCTGGCTGCAACAAAAGGGGACACACAGGCTGGCTGCAACAAAAGGGGACACACAGGCTGGCTGCAACAAAAGGGGACACACAGGCTGGCTGCAACAAAAGGGGACACACAGGCTGGCTGCAACAAAAGGGGACACACAGGCTGGCTGCAACAAAAGGGGACACACAGGCTGGCTGCAACAAAAGGGGACACACAGGCTGGCTGCAAAGGGGGGACACACAGGCTGGCTGCAAAAGGGGGGACACACAGGCTGGCTGCAAAGGGGGGACAGACAGGCTGGCTGCAAAGGGGGGACACACAGGCTGGCTGTAAAGGGGGACACACAGGCTGGCTGTAAAGGGGGACACACACGCTGGCTGTAAAGGGGGACACACACGCTGGAAGGGGGACACGCTGGCTGCAAAGGGGGACACGCTGGCTGCAAAGGGGGACACGCTGGCTGCAAAGGGGGACACGCTGGCTGCAAAGGGGGACATAAGGGGACACACTGGCCGCAAAAGGGGACACAAGGGGACACACTGGCCACAAAAGGGGACACAAGGGGACACACTGGCCGCAAAAGGGGACACAAGGGGACACACTGGCCGCAAAAGGGGACACAAGGGGACACACTGGCCGCAAAAGGGGGACACACTGGATGCAAAAGGGGACACACTGGATGCAAAAGGGGACACGCTGACTGCAAAAGGGGACACGCTGACTGCAAAAGGGGACACGCTGACTGCAAAAGGGGACACGCTGGATGCAAAAGGGGACTCGCTGGATGCAAAAGGGGACACAAGGGGACACACTGGATGCAAAAGGGGACACAAGGGGACACACTGGATGCAAAAGGGGACACAAGGGGACACACTGGATGCAAAAGGGGACACAAAGGGACACACTGGATGCAATAGGGGACACTGGCCTGCAATGGGGGATGCCTCCTGTACCACGTCCTCTGTCTCTGACCATCTCCTGTACCGTGTCCCCAGTCTCTGACCACCTCCTGTACCGTGTCCCCAGTTTCTGACCACCTCCCGTACCGTGTTCCCAGTCTCTGACCACCTCCTGTACCGTGTCCCCAGTCTCTGACCACCTCCTGTACCGTGTCCCCAGTCTCTGACCACCTCCTGTACCGTGTCCCCAGTCTCTGACCACCTCCTGTACCATGTCCCCAGTCTCTGACCACCTCCTGTACCATGTCCCCAGTCTCTGACCACCTCCTGTACCATGTCCCCAGTCTCTGGCCACCTCCTGTATAAAAATATTTTTTAAAAACAGTCATTTTCGGTATCGGTGCTGTTTCGGTATCGGTTTCGGTTTTCGGCCTAGTGTATTTTTCATTTTCGGTATCGGTTTCGGCACCAAAAAACCCATTCGGTGCATCCCTAGTTTATACGGTTCGAGCTACTGGGTGCCCCCTGCCCTCTGCTTTCTGACATCCAACCCATAGGCCTCATTCACATAGGTGCTGAGGCCCCTACACCATGAATGGGCCTTTGGTTTATGGGGGTTTGAGCTACCAGGTGCTCCCCACCCCGCTTTCTAAAAATCCAACCCTTAGGTTTCATTCACATGAATGCTGAGGCCCTTACACCGTGAATGGGCCACTGGTTTATACGGCTTCAGCTACCGGGTGCTCCCCACCCCCGCTTTCTGGAATCAAACCCTTAGGACTCATTCACATGGGTCTTGAGGCCTTTACACCCTGAATGGACCATTGGTTTATGCGGCATGAGCTGCCGGGTGCTCCCTGCCCCCTGCTTTCTTGAATGCAACCCTTAGGCCGCATTCACATAGGTGCTGAGGCCTACACACCATGAATGAGCCATTGGTTTATGGGGTTTGAGCTACCAGGTGCTCCCCATCCCTTTTTTTCTGGAATCCAACCCTTTAGACCTCATTCACATTGGTTTTGAAGCCCCTACACCGTGAATGAGCCATTGGTTTATGTGGCTTGAGCTACCAGGTGCTCCCTGCCCTCTGCTTTCTGGAATGCAACCCTTGGGCCTCATTCACATGGGTGCTGAGGCCTACACACCATGAATGGGCCATTGGTTTATGGGGTTTGAGCTACCAGGTGCTCCCCATCCCTTTTTTTCTGGAATCCAACCCTTAGACCTCATTCACATTGGTTTTGAAGCCCCTACACCGTGAATGAGCCATTGGTTTATGTGGCTTGAGCTACCAGGTGCTCCCTGCCCTCTGCTTTCTGGAATGCAACCCTTGGGCCTCATTCACATGGGTGCTGAGGCCTATACACCGTGAATGGACCATTTTATGTACCGTAGCTTGAGCTGCCAGATACGGTATGTGGACAGCCTATGGAATTCTATGGAGATGCAGTGGCTTTACGGACACAGCCACTCATCCTTATTTGATGGTGTGCCGGTATGCGGCCCTTGTGCTTTGGTTAATTACCCGCACCCTTACGTCCAGGGCTGCTGACAAGGCAGTACAGCCAGCCCTCCTGTATTGGGCCCGTACCCCATCAGTTCAAAGGGTCGGTTCGGGCACCCGCTGAGTTGGAGGGCTGGCTGTACTGTCTTGTTTCAAACACCAACCCACTTCTGACTCCTCCTGCAGATCTCAAATTTTGTGCAATGAAAATTCTGACGGAAAATGTTTTATGGGAGCTTTTTGTCGGAAATTCCGACCGTGCGTAGGCTCCATCGGACATTTTCCATCGGAATTTCCGTTGCACGAAATTTGAGATCTGGTTCTCAAATCTTCCGACAACAAAATCCGTTATACACAATTCCGACGCATAAAGTTTCACGCATGCTCGGAATCAAGCAGAAGAGCCGCACTGGCTATTGAACTTAATTTTTTCTCGTCATACGTGTTGTACGTCACCGCATTCTTGACGTTCAAAATTTCCGACCAACTTTGTGTGGCTGTGTGTATGCAAGACAAGTTTGAGCCAACATCCGTCGGAAAAAAATCCCATGGATTTTGTTGTCAGAATGCCCGATTGTCTGTACGGGGCATAAGACTGGGATGCCATTAAAATCCATATGCGTGTACAGGCAGGTATCCCAAAACTTTTGACAATATAGTATTTATATTCAATCATGTCCACAAAGAGGGCTTATGGTCAGGGAGGTTAATGTCAAAACCCAAACCTGAATCTTTAAATTCTGAGCTTTCTGTTCTATCAAGAATCTCATAGAGAGGAGGGAGCCAACGTGTGCTCAAAATGATGACCTGTTTTGAGCAAATAAACAGGTACAACTTATGTAGGAGGATTTGTTTCATCTCTGTGTATCACCTGAGGCCAGTCACTTCACTGGGTGTGTGTGTGTATGTGTGTATGTATATATGTGTATATGTATATGTGTGTAGCGCCAGCTCCTGAAGAGCACGTGCTATGCGTTTTTCAAATTTAAGGTTACACCTGAACTGCAGTTTGGTTTGGGTACAATTGTCTAAATTGGGACTTCAGCATCAGTCTGACTGGACTATGGGATTTTCAGCCTTGCCACAGGGGGCACTGTCTCTTATGGCAGGCATGGAACTATGGTCTGATTGGGTGCCTAAGTTACTCTCTCTCAGAGCCCGCCCAGTGGGAGTGGCGCTCTTGCTGTGCTTTCTGAGAGAGGGTATTTAAGATGTGGATGTCACGTGGTTCGGGGTTCCAGTCCATAAGGATGTACTGACTTCATGATCCTGGTCCTCCTGACCAGCCCCCAGGAAGGCTATCGCCTGGGGTGTGGATCCACCTGATCTTGTTGTCTCTGGGCTGGCTAGCCCGAGGCAAGGAAACTAAAGGAGGATTCTGAGATGTTTTGGTGCCGTCTCTGGTTTGGGAGAGACCCAGTGACTTTACGCTATCCAGGGGAGGACTCTTCAGAAGAAGGCCACGTACAGGTTGTTTTCTTAGCAAGAGCCTGGAGGTGCTGAAGTACCCAAGAGAATCCAGTCTCGTGGATATCGCCAAGCTGGCTGAAAGATCCAGGTATCACACAAGTGTTCTACAAGCTTAGTTTTCCTACGTGTTCTACAACAACGTGGCAGAGACTTGCTCCTGAGTAAGCACCTTGTTGGCTGCTAGGCCTTGTGAGAGAGGGACTGTCCAACTTGAGTGAACATCCAGTTGTGAATGGCTATTCTCTGGATGCAGTCAAAGTTAGCAAGTTCTTCAATATTGACTTTGACACTAAGCCCTTGTACACACGGTTGTAAATTCTGACCACAAAATCCGTCTGATTTTTTCCAACGGATTTTGTCCGAAACTGGTGTTGCATACACACGGTCAGACAAAGTTGTCGGAAAATCCGATCGTTCGGAACGTGATGACGTTCGTTTGTTCCGACGGGACTATGTTCAGCCTAGTAGCCAATAGCTTTGCTCTCGTACTTTGATCTGAGCATGCGTGGCACTTAGGCCGATTGGAATTCTCTACAAACGATTGGAAAAAGTCAGATCGGATTTTGTTGTCGGAAAATTTGATATCCTGTTTTCAATTTTTTTCAGTCAGAATCTCAGACGGAAAAAGTCCGATAGAGCCCACACACGATTGGATTTTCCGACAATATAATCCGATCTGACCTTTTCCGTCAGAATTTCCAACCGTGTGTACAAGGGCTAAGAGTACCTGAACTTCCTTTCCAACCCTCTGATCCCATTTTAAGAGACTGTTCATTGTCTACCTTTTTGCAAATAAAATCCATTTAAGTGGATCTGTCGTCAGTCTCTCAAGTTACTGGGCCATCTACCACGGGACACCCCTAGACGTGATGTGAGGAAAAAGAAGGTAACGGTAAGCCCAATCTAACCAGCAGCTCCTTCGGGGGTTAATGAGATATATATATATATATATATATATATATATATATATATATATATATATATATATATATATATGAGTTTCCAACCAATTAAAGGAAAAACAGGTGGCGAGGAGGCCACATATAGCCTCCTCACCGCTTGTCAAACGCCCTCTAAAAAACGATCGACCGCAGAACGCTTTCCAAAAGGGGGTCAAGGGCTACCGTACATCAGAACAAGCCTCAAGACATGTTAATGAAAGTTGGTGGGTGTATGGTAGTGTATATGCTATAGGGCTTGACAGGGAGTTTTTAAGGATCGGTTTTCTCAACAGAGGGACAGTGACGCTGGATCATGAATCACATCCTGTATGTATAATACAGTCCAGTCTCTCTTCTCCCACAGACACAAGTCATCATTTACTTACAATGAAACACCAACTCAGTGTACCAACGTTGCATTACTAGAGTTTACTCTAAAGGGTGTGGGCATAGGGAAGACATGACCTCACAGGGAGAGATCTTCTGGCCACATTTTTTTAGAGTAGTATAATGTATGGATGTTCTTGTGTAATTAAAAGTTTTGCAATATAAATACAAAAGTCCCCAACAGGTAGACACGTAATACAAAAACAATCAGCAAACCATCACTGTAACATAGTCAATCTTAATGCCATCTAAAGTAGGACCATGTTCAGTGATGCAAAATGTCATGGAAAGGGAGTGCCCAATGCTAAATAGACTATGAGGTAGCCATGTCAGAAGATGCAAACCAGGGAAACCAGACCTTGGTGGGTGCAAAAGGTATTGGGGCACTCTCGGCTAGCTTTCTAGATAGAGGTAGGAGAGCATTGACCGGAGCCATCCGAAAATTCTTAGTTGATGGAGTGGAGGACTTCTACCTTAGAACAATAGCTTTACAGACATAAAATAGTAAAAGTATTCTGGAGGCCTTTTGTGGAGTCAAAGAGTCCACCAATTCAAGGAAGAAGAACCTTGGGAGCTGCAGGATGGGATGGGCCATTGGGAAAGAGATGTCGTCCAAGACCTGCGTCCAATACACTGCTGTCATTGTTATGTTGAACAATGACAATGATGCAAAATGTCAAAGAGAGGGATCGCTACTTGGCGTGTCCAATGTTAAATATACTATAAGATGGCTGTGTCAGAACTGCACACCAGGGAGACCAGCTTTTGGTGGGTGCAAAATTTATTGGGTGACACCCTTCTACCGCTCTACAGTATCTCACAAATGTGAGTACACCTCTCACATTTTTGTAATACATTTATTATATCTTTTCATGTAACAACACTGAAGAAATGACACTTGTCTACAATGTAAAGTAGTGAGCGTACAGCTTGTATAACAGTGTAAATTTGCTGTGCCCTCAAAATAACTCAACACACAGCCATTAATGTCTAAACCGCTGGCAACAAAAGTGAGTACATGCCTAAGTGAAAATGTCCAAATTGGGCCCAAAGTGTCAATATTTTGTGTGGCCACCATTATTTTCCAGCACTGACTTAACCCTCTTGGGCATGGAGGTCACCAGAGCTTCACAGGTTGCCACTGGAGTCCTCTTCCACTCATGGCGACATCACAGAGCTGGTGAATGTTAGAGACCTTGCGCTCCTCCACCCTCGGTTTGAGGATTCCCCACAGATGCTCAATAGGGTTTGGGTCTGGAGACATGTTTGGCCAGTCCATCACCTTTACCCTCAGCTTCTTTAGCAAGGCAGTGGTCGTCTTGGAGGTATGTTTGGGGACGTTATGTTGGAATACTGCCCTGTGGCCCAGTCCCCGAAGGCAGGGGATCATGCTCTGCTTCAGTATGTCACAGTATATGTTGGAATTCATGGTTCCCTCAATGAACTGTAGCTCCCCAGTGCCGGCAGCTTGACTGTAGGCAAGACACACTTGTCTTTTGTACACCCCACCTGGTTGCCGCCACACACGCTTGACGCCATCTGAACCAAATAAGTTTATCTTGGTCTCATCAGACCATAGGACATGTTCCAGTAATTCATGCTCTTAGTCTGCTTGTCTTCAGCAAACTGTGGGCTTTCTTGTGCATCACCTTTAAAAGAAGCTTCCTTCTGGGATGACAGCCATGCAGACCAATTTGATGTAGTGTGCGGTGTATGGTCTGAGCACTGACAGGCTTATCCCCCCACCCCTTCAACCTCTGCAGCAATGCTGGCAGCACTCATACGTCTATTTCCCAAAGACAACCTCTGGATATGACGCTGAGCATGTGCACTCAACTTCTACGGTCAACCATGGCAAGGCCTATTCTGAGTGCAACCTGTCCAGTGTAAACCACTGTATGGTCTTGGCCACAGTGCTGCAGCTCAGTTTCAGGGTCTTGGCAGTCTTCTTAAAGGCTAGGCCATCTTTATGTAGAGCAACAATTTTTTTTTTTTTTTTTCAGATCCTCAGAGAGCTCTTTGCTATGAAGTGCCATATTGAACTTCCAGTGACCAGTATGGGACAGTGGTGCTTTGCTATGAGGTGCCATATTGAACTTCCAGTGACCAGTATGGGACAGTGGGAGCGATAACTCAGAATTTAACACACCTGCTCCCCATTCACACCTGCGACCTTGTAACACTAACGAGTCACATGACATCGGGGAGGAAAAATGGCTAATTGGGCCCAATTTGGACATTTTCACTTAGGGGTGTACTCACTTTTATTGCCAGCTGTTTAGACATTAATGGCTGCGTGTTGCGCTATTTTGAGGGGACTGCAAATTGACACTGTTATACAAGCTGTACACTCACTACATTACATTGTAGCAAAGTGTAATTTCTTCAGTGTTGTCACATGAAAAGATATAATAAAATATTTACAAAAATGTGTGGTGTGTACTCACTTTTGTGAGATACTGTATATAGACCAGGGAGACCAGACCTTGGTGGGTTCAACATGTATTGGGGCACTCTCTGCTAGCTCTCTAGATAGAGGTAGGATAGCATTGACCAGAGATATCCAAAAATTCTTAATCCCCACACTAAGTTTTTCCTTCAGATTTACCAAAACCATATAATATGAGGTCAAACCTTAGGAGTTTCAATTTCTATGCAATCTGGCAGGCCCTTGCACTACATGGTAAATCTGAAGGAAAAACTCAGCAGAAAAACTGATAGTGAGTATGGGGCATAAGTTGGTGGAGTGGAAGACTTCTACCATCGAACAATGGCTTTACAGGCATAAAATAGTAAAAGTCTCCTGGAGGCCTTCTGTGGGGCTAAAAAGTAAACCAATTTGAAGAAGTCCAATACCCTGCTGTCGTTGTTATGTTGAACAATGACAATGATACAAAATGTCAACGAGAGGGAGGGCTACTTACCGCGTCCAATGGTAAATAGACTTTGAGGTGGTTGTGTCAGAAGACGCACACCAGGGAGACCAGACCTTGGTTGGAGAAAAATTTATTGGGTGACACTCTTCTAGCGCCCTATATAGAAGTAGAACAGTATTGACCATAGATATCCAGCAATTCTTAGTTGGTGGAGTGGAAGACTACCTTTGAACAATTGCTTTACAGGCATATCATATTAAAAGTCTTCTTGGGGCCTTCTGTAGGGCCAAAGAGTTCACCATTTTCAGGAAGAAGAACCTTGGGAGCTGCAGCATTGAGTGGGCCATTGGGGAAGAGATGTGGCCCAAGACCGAATTCCATTACACTGCTGTTGTGTCAGGGCTGGCTTAGCCCTTCCTCCTCTGGGCTGGCCGCTTAGCTGTCGGCTAATTGCCAGCTCTCTTCTCTTTCCACAGTTACCAGCTGTTCCCGATGATGCTAGTCTGACCTGCCTATTTAAAGCCTCCCTGCTCACTTTTTCATTTGCCTTCGCATTGGTCACATCACAGGGAACCATCTCCTGCTGTTTGTTTCAAGACTGGCTTGCTGACATCCCACCTGGCTTCTTATCCTGCTTGCAGTTACTCTCCTTGGATCCCTGACTTCCGGCCTGGCTGATTACACAATCTGGTTAATGAACTTTGGACTGGCTGACCACCCGATCTGGCTACTGGACTCTGGCTATGCTTGACTACGCTTTTTTCTATTTACCTTTTTATTTTTATTAATAAACAAGTGTGATTTGATTGTACCTCTGTCTCAGTCTGTTTCATGGTTTCTGACATGTTGTTATATTGCACTCTGTTAGGCCCAGCACATTAAAAATCTGATGCCATAAAGCTGCACTGAATGGAGAGCATGAGGGCCTCTTTGGGTAAATGTCTGTTTGGACATTTTTAGTGTACCTTGTACCGTGTTATACATAGCTCCGTATAGTACACCAAGATAAGAATAATATATCCCAGCATCCAGATTCCTTTTACCATGTAGAAGGTTTGGTGGAATTGCTGAACACTGTCTTTATCTCTATATAAGCAAGACAGATTTGCTGCTCGGCTGGGATCTCTTGGCGCTCAGGAATAGCGAGTTTGTTCATGCATAAAATTAAGCTTTTTTAGCAATCCAGCTAACCGGTTCTGGATTAACACTTCCTCCTCTGCGAGCAAAGCAAAACTTTACAAAGCAAGCTGGTGTATCCACAATCTTTCTGACTGTTTTTAACAGCTGATCATCTTTTGTATCATGTCTGCAGTCTCTGACTGTCTCATGTATCATGCCGATAGTCTCTGACAATCTCTTGTATCATGCCCATAGTCTGGCTATGTCCGGTTGTGTGTCGTATGTGCAGCCCTTTAGTGATGTTGAGGACCGCACTTGAGGCCCCTCATATCAACAAAGCTGACCTCCATTACTGTAGGCCATTTGGACAAGGAGAGAAGCTTTCCCCAAATACTTTTAACGTTTTTAAAAGCTTTGTCCAGTCTTCTTTCTAGGATGGACCAGATATACCCCTAACAGTACTGGAGCCAGCACCATTCTTCTCCCGTGTCCTTGAAACTGCTGATCCATGGGGCTTTCAGGTGCCCAGCTGCCAGCAGCCTGTAAAAGCCTTGGATAGGCTGAAGTTCATGGCAGTTAGATAATGTACTATTGGCACCAGGGCCATGGATAAGGGGTGGACAGGAGGGGTGGCTGTCCTGGGCACTTTGGTATCATGTGAGGTGGGGGGGGGCATCACAAAGAGATGGGGAGGAGGGGACTTGTGCTGAATTTGGGAATTTGGGGGGCGGTAGGAGGTAAGAATTGATCTAGGCGGGGAAATTTGGGGACGTGTGCTAAGAGTGGTGATTTGGGGGGGGGGGGGTTTGTTTTTTTGTTATATTCTTTATTTTATTATTTTTGTCGTTCTACAAATATATTTTCTACTAAGCATAACAATCTTTACAATCATTTTTAACAGCGCATGTATATAATATTTCTTCCATCACTCCCACCCTCAAAAAAAAAGAAAAAAGAAAGCAATACAAGAAAAAAAAACCCCTCCCATCTCCCTCTCCGTCAACTCTATCCTTCAATTACACTCAAATATCTCTCCATTTTCCTCCGTCTCCGATATGCCATCGTTGCCATATCTTTTGATATATCTCCCTTGTATCTTCTGTCCTATGTATAGACTCTTCTATAGTTCTTGTCCATGCCACCCTCATTATTCACTCCTTCATCACCTGAGCCTCTTGATTTTTCCAGAGGCATGGAATCGGGGCTTTAGCTGCATTCAATAAGTATGGGGCTAAAGTTAATCTATATTGGGACACCCCCTTCTCTGTGTCATGGAACAGGCATACCCATGGCTGTTTATTGATCCGTTCACCTGTTATATCAAAAATTGCTTCTATAATTCCATCCCAGTACGTACGTGTTTTAACACATTCCCACCAGAGATGCGAAAAAGGTCCCCGGTGTGGGGCAACCCCTCCAACAAGTTGGGGGGTTGTCCCGTCCTTACCCATGCACTCTCTGGGGGGTCACATACCACCTAGCGAGCAGCTTATAGGACATTTCCGGCGTTTGTGTATCCCTAGCTACTGAATAGGCCAGTCTAATTATCTTGTTCCTATGTTCATTGTTTCTTAAGGGGCCTATCTCCCTTTCCCACTTTTCTAAGAAAGAAGGGTATTCATGGACCACCTTCCGCACCAATATTTTATATATTTTTGATATTCTTCTGACTAAGCTTAGGGGGGACTTCAATAATTTCTCTAAGGGTCTCAGTTGGCTTCTTCCTCGCAGTGGTTGTGGTAAAGCTTGGGCAAAGTTTTGTATTTGAATGTATCTCCATTTGTCTAGTGATTTGTGTCCCCATTCCAGAGTGATTTCCTCACAGGTGAGTATGTTATTCCCTTCCATCACGTCCTGCAGTAATATCTCCTCCTTTTTCGCCCACCTTGTAAAGTATAAGTGTTTCTCCTTTCCTGGTAAAAAAAATAAATAAATTGTGTCTAAGACCCCTTTCACACCAGGGCGTTTTGCAGGCGCTATAGCGTTAGAAATAGCGGCTGCAATCCGCCCTAAAGAAGCTGCACCATTGTCTGTAGTGTGAAAGCCCCGAGGGCTTTCACACTACAGGGGTGCGCTGGCAGGACGTCAGAAAAAAGTCCTGCCAGCAGCTTCTTTGGAGCGGTGAAGGAGCGGTGTGTTTACCGCTCCTCCACCGCTGCTCCCCATTGAAATCAATGGGGCAGCGCTGTAATACCGCCGGCAAAACGCCGCTATTGCGGCGTATTGCCAGCGGTTTTAACCCTTTCGCGGCCGCTAGCGGGGGTAAAAGCGCCCGAAATGCGCCTCAAATCTGCAAAAATAGCGGCGTTTTACCGCCGACGCAATGGGCGGTGTGGGGTGAAAGGGGCATAAAAATGACATTAATGGTGGATTATGATCCCAATTGTGTCTCCTACATACTATATATATATAACCTCCCTGGCGGTATTCCCGAGTCAAGGCTCGGGGTGAGATTTAATTACCATAAGCAGTATTCCCGAGCCACACTTGGGATTGCACCGCTGGATCCTTGTAGGGGGTTACTTACCTTGTCCCCTGGATCCAGCGATATCTCCCCGCTGTGATCAGTGAGCCGCCGTGTCTCGCTCGATCTGTGACAGCGCAGAGCTCCGTTCCCTGCGAGCGTTGCGACGCACGGGGACGGAGTTCGGCGCCAAATTCAAAAATTAAAAAACACAGTATAGATACAGTACTGTAATCTGTAACATTACAGTATACTGTATCAAATAATTACACATCCCCTTTGTCCCTAGTGGTTTCTCCAGAGTCCTGCATGCAGTTTTATATTATAAATACTGTTCTTTATGCCAGGAAACTGGAGATTGTCCATAGAAACCAAAAAATGTCCGTTTACATCAAAAGTGGTTATAGACCAGCTAGAAAACAGTGATAATAAATTGGAATCACTTGTAGAATTGAGCGATAATGATTTTTGGGGAAATTTGTCATCAAACACTAAAAGTAATGACAGCGACAATTCTGCAACTCAGCATTTTTCAGTGTTTTTTGATTTGATTACATTATTGAATAATTTTTATTATATTATTATTTTTATAAGTTATAGTTATTTATTTTATTATATATATTTAGAATATTATAATTTTATGATTTCATATTTCAAATTTTATCATACCTGGGATGTCTATAAGCCCTTGTACGCACGGTCGGACATTCCAACAACCAAATCCGTCGGATTTTGTCCGAAACTGTTGCATACACACGGTCGGACAAAGTTGTCGGAAAATCCGATCGTTCAGAACGTGATGACGTTATTTCGTTACGACGGGACTACGTTCACGCTAGTAGCCAATAGCTTTGATGTAGGAATTTGATCTGAGCATGCGTGGCACTCTGTCCGATCGGAATTCTCTACACATGATCGGAGTATGTCCGGTCGGAGCATTTTGTCGGAAAATTTTACCAACAAGTTGGAAAACTTGGTCCGTCGGATACTCCGACGGAAACAGTCCGATGGAGACCACACACAGTCGGAATATCCCACAAAACGGTCCGATCGGACACATTCCGTCGGAATCTCCGACCATGTGTACAAGGACTTAGGCCGTGTACACACGCGGGGACTGTCTGCCGAAACTAAGTTCGTCAAACAGTCCGCTCAAACTTTTGAATGAACGAACACGCCCACACACGGCACTTTTTGAGCGGACAAATACGGCAAACTTTGTTCGTCGTACTAAGTCCGCGCAACTTTTGAAATGAACGGACTCGCCCACACACGAGGAAACAGTCCGCTCATTTCGAGCGCGTGTGCAGGTAGGCGGGGCCCGCGACGGAGACGTGGCGGGCTCCGCCGCCTGGAATGTACTTAAAGGGGAACCCCAAACGCCGAAAAAAATCGGCGTGGGGGGTCCCCCCAAAGTCCACAACAGTCCCTTGTCCGAGCACGCTACCCGGCCGGCCAGGAAAGGGGGACGAGCGAGCGCGCCCCCCCTCCCGAGCCGTACCAGGCCGCGTGCCCTCAACATGGGGGGTGCCTTGGGGAAGGGGGAGCCGCGCGGCCCCTCCACCCCAAAGCACCTTGTCCCCATGTTGATGAGGACAAGGGCCTCTTCCCGACAACCCTGGCCGTTGGTTGTCGGGGTCTGCGGGCGGGGGGCTTATCGGAATCCGGGAGCCCCCTTTAATAAGGGGGCCCCCGGATACCGGCCCCCCACCCTATGTGAATGAGTATGGGGTACAATGTACCCCTACCCATTCACCTGTAAAATAAAAGTACCCAAAAAAAAAACACAACACACGAGATAAAATATTTTATTGCACAGCTCCGGGGGTCTTCCGTCTTCAGGGGTCTTCTCGCCGGACTCCTCCGCTATCTTCTTGTAGCTCTTTTGCTAGCGGAGGAGTCCGGCTTTCTTCCTCCCCACCGCCGGCCTCTTCTCCCGACTTCGGGGGTCTTGTCCCCCTCTTCGGTTCTTCTGCCGGGCCACCGCGCCTTCTTATAGCTCTTTTACAGGCGGTGGCCCGGTCTTCTGTTGCCGCCGCCTTCCGTTCTTCTGCCGGGCCACCGCGCCTTCTTATAGCTCTTTTAGAGGCGGTGGCCCGGTCTTCTGTCGCCGCTGTCGCCTTCCGGTCGCCTTCCGTTCTTCTTCTTGTTCTTCTTCTTGTTCTTCTTCTTCTTCTTCTCCAGGAGATGTTGACGCGTCGCTCTCTCCGGCCGGAATGCCAGAGCCGCGCTCTGCGGCCACTTATATAGTGACAATGGGGCGGTGTCACATGGTATATGTCACATGGGTTGGTCACATGGTGACCCCGCCCCCTTACGATGTCATAGTCCCCATGTGACATCAACCCATGTGACCAACCCATGTGACATATACCATGTGACACCGCCCCATTGTCACTATATAAGTGGCCGCACAGCGCGGCTCTGGCATTCCGGCCGGAGAGAGCGACGTGTCAACATCTCCTGGAGAAGAAGAAGAAGAACGGAAGGCGACCGGAAGACCCCCGAAGTCGGGAGAAGAGGCCGGCGGCGGGGAGGAAGAAAGCCGGACTCCTCCGCTAGCAAAAGAGCTACAAGAAGATAGCGGAGGAGTCCGGCGAGAAGACCCCCGAAGACGGAAGACCCCCGGAGCTGTGCAATAAAATATTTTATCTCGTGTGTTGTGTTTTTTTTTGGGTACTTTTATTTTACAGGTGAATGGGTAGGGGTACATTGTACCCCATACTCATTCACATAGGGTGGGGGGCCGGTATCCGGGGGCCCCCTTATTAAAGGGGGCTCCCGGATTCCGATAAGCCCCCCGCCCGCAGACCCCGACAACCAACGGCCAGGGTTGTCGGGAAGAGGCCCTTGTCCTCATCAACATGGGGACAAGGTGCTTTGGGGTGGGGGGGCCGCGCGGCCCCCCTTCCCCAAGGCACCCCCCATGTTGAGGGCACGCGGCCTGGTACGGCTCGGGAGGGGGGGCACGCTCGCTCGCCCCCCTTTCCTGGCCGGCCGGGTAGCGTGCTCGGACAAGGGTCTGTTGTGGACTTTGGGGGGACCCCCACGCCGATTTTTTTCGGCGTTGGGGTTCCCCTTTAAGTCCATACCAGGTGGCGGGGCCCGCGACGTCTCCTTCGCGGGCCCCGCCTACCTGGAGACGCGCTCGAAATGAGCAGACTTTCCTCCGAGCGGGAACAGTTTGCTCATTTCGAAAGTGGCCTACACACGGGCGGACTGTCCGCTCAAACCAAGTTTCAGCGGACAGTTTTTCGGAATTTCCGAAAAACTTTGTTCGTCAAACTGTCCGCTGAAACTGTCCGCTGAAGCCCCACACACGAGCGGACTGTCGGCTGAAACACTGTTCAGCGGACAAAGTTGAGCGAACAGTCCGCCCGTGTGTACACGGCCTTAGACTCTTGTTTGGACGGAGTTAAGTGAATTATTTCTAAGAATTACAGGCCTATAACATAAAACGCCAAATTTCCATGAAAAATAATGGTACTGCTTTCAGCGCCTAAAATCTGAAATAATCGTACCGCCAGGGAGGTTAATGTGTTTTTTGTCAGAATATTTGTGCTCAATCCAAAATCTTGTCGTTGTGATGTATCCATATCATTTTCCCTATGTCTGTTCTAGTTAATGTGTTTTCTAATTCAGCCCAACTTTTCTCCCTCCTATTATGTAGCCAATCTGCTATTCTAGAGATCACAATTGCTTCATAATATTTTTTAAAATCCGATGCTGCCAAGCCCCCTCTATCTTGTTCTCTTACAATTGTGTTGTACGCGATGCGAGGGCGTTTGCATGATCAAATAAATTTTAGTACCATAGGTTTTACTTTCCCAAAGAAAGACCTGAGGGAGGGGGAATTGGAAGCATCTGAAAAGTGTAGATCAGCATGGGGAGTATAAACATCTTAATTGCGTGTATTTTTCCCATCCATGAAAGCACTTTATGGTGCATCTTATTCAGATGTTCTTTTATTTCATTAAGTAAGGGGATATAATTAGCCTCAAATAAATCACCTAAATATGATGTCAGTTTTATGCCTAAATATCCTAATTCTTTCCTACACCACGTTAGCGGAAGTTTGGCTTGAATTTTTCTCTGCTCCTCTTCTGGGAGGGTTAAAGAGGAAGTAAACCCTGATGGGTTTACTTCCTCTTTCATTCCCTGCAAAGGTACATAGTAGTCCATTATGTGTCACTTACCTGACACAGGAGCCAGCGATGTCCCCTGTAGTCTGGCGCATCCATCTTCTAGGTGGATCTCACTGCTCCGCTGCTGTCATTTGGCGAAGCCGCGATGACATCACTCACGCGCACGGGAGCCGCCACACGCGGCATATTCGCCGTTGACGGTGCCGCGCTCAGTGCGCCTGCGCGCCACTGTCTACGGCGCATGCGCCGTAGACAGCGGTGCCTGTCTTTTGGCAAATATCTCCTAAACCGTGTATGGTGCTAGAATGAGGGATTGGGGAGGGAAATTTGTGCTGGGAGAGGGGTGGATTTGAGCTTAGAGGGGAAATTTGAGGGGTAGAAGATGTGCTAGGAAGGGAGAGTTTTTTTTTTGGGGTGGGGGGGGTATGTGGAGTGAGAGGATTTGAGATAAGCATGCATATATGCGGTCAATTTTTTTATTTTTTTTGGGGGGGAGGGGGGGGGTTGATTTTTGCTGACACACAATGCTCATACATCTTGGGGAGGGGCGCAATTTCACCCTGGGCACTGATTGGCATAGCAATCAAACAAAACTTTTCAGGGTTTTTATACCAAATTTGGGGAGTCCGTAATAGTACGATTGAACGCTCTGACTATTTTTCTTCGTATATTTGTATGAATTATTTTCTGTATGAATGTTCAAACAAAATTCTACTGGTCAATGGCCAGTTTAAAGTATAACTAAAATCAAAAGTCTTTAATTTTTGGATAGCGGTAAAGGGGATTCGAGTCCTTGTCAGGTGTTTATTCCTGTCTGTGTTCTCATTATGGAGTGGAGCCCAGTCTGCAGCTCTGGCAGGAATAGGACTCTGTGCTGTAGAGCAGTGGTCATCAACCCTGTCTTCGGGACCCACTAACAGGCCAGGTTTTATGTATTACCTTGGCGAGATGCAGACTAGAATACTGCAATCACTGAGCAGCAAATGATATCACCTGTGATGTATTTCAGTTATCTTGCAAACCTGGCCTGTTAGTGAGCCCTGAGGACAGGGTTGATGACCACTGCTGTAGATGAGACATTTACACAGGCATGGCTGAATGAGAAGTTGTTGTCACAGTACATAAAGCAGCCAGTGTTATGCTACCCTCCATCCACTAGGGGTTGCACTGAAGATTTTGAGACTCTTGGGAGAAATGTAGAGGACTGTGGGAGATGTAGTCCCCCCCCCCCCCCCAGACTGAGGCTGGGTGCAGACTAAGTGAAGAGGGACAGCCATATCGGAGCATCAGAGCTGAATGTTGGCTGAGCCTGCTGCCCAACCGAAGATAGCCAGATGGTCCCATATTTTGGGTTGTCTCCAAAACAGAAATAGAGAGAAAATCTTCCAATGGGGACACTAGTTCAGCGAGACTCAGGAGCCAGCCTGCCTGGAGTGATGCCATCGAAAGCCCGATGAAGGGGAGGAGCCAAGAGCACCGGGCGGGTCACCCCAGAAGAAGAGGATTGGGGCTGCTCTGTACAAAACCACTGTACAGAGCAGGTAAGTATAACATGTTTGTTATTTTTATATAAAAAAAAAAAAAAAAAACCCTTACAAACACTTTAAAGGGGTTGTAAAGGTTCACTTTTTTTAAAAATAAAAATAACAAACATGTTATACTTACCTTCTCTGCACAAGGTTTTTGCACAGAGCGGCCCAGATCTTCCTCTTCTGGGGTGCCCTGTCGGCACTCCTGGTTCCTTCTCTTCATCGGGTTTCCATGGGGGCACCCGTGCGGGCGCATTCTCGAGTCCCACTGCTATGCCCACTGACACAGACAGCGGGACTCGGGCCCGCCCCACCACTTCCATGTCACTGGATTTGATTGACAACAGCGGGAGGCTCCCACTGCTATCAATCTATCCAATGAGGACAGAGACAGCAACTAGAGCTGCTGGGCTCGTGCACGTCGCTGGAATGGATGGGTCAGGTAAGAATGGGGGGGGGGGGGGGGCAGCTGCAGCAAAAAAAAAATTTTCACCTTAATGCATGGAATTCATTAACATGAAAAACCTTCAGACTTTACAATGCCTTTAAGGTTAAAATTTAGCATGTTTAAATGTTTGTGCCTGCCTCCTCCATATGTGACTGTGTCATCAGCTGCCCACTTGGTTATTACAAGAGGTCACGTCTGTCCCGGACATTGGAACTGGGACTGGCGACACATCCCTTTTCTATTGCCAGTTAAAGTCAGACATTTAAGCAGCTGGTTATACATCATAAATCAAATGCCTGCCCCGAATAACCACTGCCAACAGCCCTCAGATTCCAAGGATGTTCCTTCAAGCAGCAGATGTACAGGTTTTTCGGTTAAAGCAGTATTAAATCCGAAACCCCCAAAAAAAATTATATATTGCAGCTTTTTTGTTTTAGGGTTTGTTTCCCTTTATTTTCACTTGGTGTTCTTGCCAGTAACACACTTCCTGTCTTATGTAGGCCATACATGGGTGGAATTCTGAACAAATTTTCGTTCGCAAAATTGGAAAATGTTGTGTGTTTTGTGATCCGATGGTGCCACCATTGATTTTAAAATTCGACCAGCCGAGCCTTCAATTTCACATCATGTTGCTACAGAAAAAATAATTTTCGTGGCTGGGAATTATTATTATTATTCAGGATTTATATAGCGCCAGCAATTTACGCAGAGCTTTACAATATAAAAAGGAGATAATACAGTTACAATACAATAAAATACAAGAGGATTAAGAGGGCCCTGCTCAGAAGAGCTTACAATCTAATAGGGAATCTTCTTTTCTTTCTGGGAATTCTCTTTTCTTGTGCTCTTGCGTATTCCTTTTTCGATTACATTTCTTGCACGATTCTCCCATCATTCATTATAAAATTGTTTGTTTTTTAAAATATTTCCATGCCCAATCGCTCAATTTCGATGGCCGCATGAAAATGGGCTGTTGCCGCGAAATTCAAATGAAAATACTTAGTTGAGATTTTCTAAATAGATTTCTTTTGGCATTTGACTCACGTATGGTAGGCTTTGGCATAGCTCACCCGCTGGGGGCACCTGATGTAAGGATTGATTTCCGCTGGGGGAACCTGATGTAAGGATGGATTCCGCTGGGGGAACCTGATGTAAGAACGGACTCTCCTGGGGGCACCTGATGTAAGGATAGATTCCACTGGGGGCACCTGATGTAAGGACTAACCCCGCTGGGGGCACCTGATGTAAGAACGGACTCCGCTGGGGGCACCTGATGTAAGAACGGACTCCGCTGGGGGCACCTGATGTAAGAACGGACTCCGCTGGGGGCACCTGATGTAAGGACTGACTCCGCTGGGGGCACCTGATGTAAGGACGGACTCTGCTGGGGGCACATGATAGCATCTGGTGGCAGGTGACACGCTCAGAGCTTCCACTGATTCTGCATTATGGTGAGTTGAATTATTTCATTTTATATTACAATGTAATAATAGAAATAATGCTCTTCAATCATCCTAACACCGTAACAACCATGGTGCTGGGATGATTGAAGCGCTAACACCAGGTGTTTGGAATATCTTTATCTGCTGATTGTTAAACTTTCTGGAATATACATATTTCTATTGGTGTGTAGGATCTGGGCCTGCTGTCCCTCCCTCTCTCTCTCCCTCCATCCCTCGTTCATCTCAGACACTAACCACCCACCCTTAGAGCCACACCCCTTTAAGTCACACCCACTATTTCGCTGAAACCACACCAATTTCATCAAGTGGGAGGGGTCAAAAAGGAAGGTTGGGGTCTGGCACCCCCCCATCCTAAAACTTCACCAGCCGCCACTGGTCTCCCCTCTAGAAGGAGGAGGAATGGAGACACCTTTTGGATAGCAGCATTGCCAGTCTGGGGAGGAGGACTAGCAGATTTAGATGGATTTACAGTTTTTAGATTTAGATGGAATTACATTTTTTTTGTTTTGTTTTTTGGGAAAAAAGGTTTTACATAAATGAATAACATTTACCACTGTAAGCACCCCTATCAGTAAATGGTTTGTTTCAACATTCTAAATGCCACTTTTGCTGGGAAGCTTGGTCTGTTAAAGGAAGGTGAGAAATACAGACTCATGCCGCGTACACACGATCGGAATTTTGGTGGGAAAAAGCTCTGATGGTTTTCCCGACGGAATTCCGAGGGGATTTTGCTCCAGCTGTCTTGCATACACGCGGTCACACCAAATTCCGACTGTCAAGAATGCGGTGACATACGACATGTACGACGGGACTAGAAAGTAGTTGAATCTGAGCATGCGTGAGTTTTTGTGCATCAGAATTGCACACAGACAATCGGAATTTCCGATAGAAACTTTTTACGTTGGAAAAATTGAGAACCTGCTCTCAATCTTTTGCTGGCGGAAATTCCACCAGCAAAATTCCGATGGAGCATACACACGGTCGCATTTTCCGCCGAAAAGCTCTCATTGGTCTTTTGCTGGCCGAAATTCCGACTGTGTGTATGTGGCATTATTGGCAGAATCATCGGATGAAAATAAAGAGAAAAAAAGCCTAAACACACAATTTACATCGTCCTTTCTATTTCTGTATGTGGATGATGGCGCTGTAATTATTTTAATAAATAAAATCGAAGTACCTTTTATCCTAATGGATATACAGCTGTCACATGACCCAGCTCTCTCCTAGCCTGTCTGCAGGGAAACAAAAGCGGGAGGAATCTCTAGTCCTCTGCTGCCGGTCACATGTTCACAATAAAAAAAAAACAGCCTTTGGAATACAGAATAAAAATAAATATCAATAAATTGTTTTAAATTGTCATGCAAATACAGTAAAACCTTGGATTGCAAGCATAATTCGTTCCAGAAACGTTAATGTAATCAAAGCGAATTTCCCCATAAGAAATAATGGAAACTCGGATGATTTGTTCCACAACCATTTATTCATAAATCCTTCAATTTATATTCCATATAAAAAAGATTATAGCAATGTGACCAGGTTGTGTAACCAGGGGCGGACTGACAACTCATGGGGCCCCCGGGCAATAGGAGATTATGGGGGGCCCCCAGGCAATAGTAGATTATGGGGCCCCGAGGCAATAGATTATGGGGCTACACAGTATACACACACATGCAGTATACACACGCAGACACACAATATACTCACACAGTATACACACACAGAATACACATACACACACTGAAAAGGTACTGGAGAGGCGGGGAAGCTATAATCTTGGGATTTAAAAAAAAAAAAAACACAGATTTTTACATACTGTCCCTGGTTTTATTGAGGCTGGTAACCCTGATGGGGCCCCTTAGTGGCATGTGGCCCTCGGGCAGTGCCCGAGTGCCCGAATGGTCAGTCTGCCCCGTGTGTAACCATTTGTGTAACCATAAAATGTCCATCCAAAAATTGAAGCCTCCACAAGGGGATTAGAAGCAAAATCCTCCAGATTATAAAAGAGAAGAGAGGCGCCTCTAAGTGTAGCAATATGTTGCTAACTGTTGTACCGTCATTAAATGTAACCATATTGTACACTCTCTTTATACTCAGTTGTGACATGACACTACTTGTATATCAAGACATCGCTTGTATATCAAGTCAAAATGTATTTAAAAATTTAGCAAAACGCTCTCAAACCAAGATTTTACTGTATATATTTGAAATAAAATCTTTTATTATTTTTTGACAATAACATAGTGTGGGCGGATTTCTGCCAATCACAGTCTGTCACTGCTTTGATATACAAGTGCTTTGGATTACATGCTTGTTTCTGGAATGAATTATGCTCGCAATCCAAGGTTTTTACTGTATTTCCAGCCTGTGTCTTAGAATAAGATGGAGGGGAAGCCTCCATTAATCTACATGTAATAATATTATTATTATTATACATGATTTATATAGCGCTAACAGTTTGTGCTGCGCTTTACAACATGAGGAAAGACAGTGCAGTTACAATACAATTCACTACAAGAGGAATTAGAGTGCCCTGCTTGTTAGAGTTTATAATATAGGATATATCACCCCTATTGTGTTTAGCTGGTTGGTGGGCATGTAGGAGGAGGAGGGAGGGAAGGAAAGAGGGAGTGGGGTGTCCTTGTGTATACACCCATATGTGTGACGCTATAGTCACAGGGGATACTCAGATGTGATAGGGAGGAAATGCTAAGCATAGAAACTCACTGAAAACTGAGCATGTACAGAGTTGCCACCCATGGGCGTCCGCAGCAGGGGGCAAGGGGGGTCAAGTGCCCTCCCCTGGAATCCCCAAGGTGTTGCCACTGCCGCCGCCGCCGCCGCCATTTTTTTTCTGAGTCCGCTCTCTCCTGTGTATCACAGCGCTGGATGGCTGTGTTCGGCGGCCGCTCTGTAAAACAGTCCCGCCCCCCCCAGACCATCTCGTGTGATAGTAGAGAGAATCAACGCTCCGCCTATCACATGAGCCGGTCTGGGGGGGGCAGGACTGTGTTACAGAGCGGCCGCCGAACACAGCCATCCAGCGCTGTGATACACAGGAGTAGATGCCCATCCGTGCTACAGTGCCTGGATAGGAGGATCGAGGGGGGAGGGGGGCTGCAGTGCTCTCCTCCACCACCGCACTCTCCTGCCCCCCCCCCTGCTCTTCTCTTCCACCACCGCACTCTCCTGACCCCCGTGCTCTCCTCCACCACCACACTCTCCTGACCCCCCCCCCCACCAGTGCTCTCCTCCACCACCGCACTCTCCTGCCCCCCCCCTGCTCTTCTCTTCCACCACCGCACTCTCCTGACCCCCGTGCTCTCCTCCACCACCACACTCTCCTGACCCCCCCCCCACCAGTGCTCTCCTCCACCACCGCACTCTCCTGCCCCCCCAGTGCTCTCCTCCACCACCGCACTCTCCTACCCCCCCCAGTGCTCCCCTCCACCACCGCACTCTCCTGCCCCCCGTGCTCTCTTCCACCACCGCACTCTCCTGCCCCCCCCGTGCTCTCTTCCACCACCGCACTCTCCTGCCCCCCCCCCAGTGCTCTCCTCCACCACCGCACTCTCCTGCCACCCCCAGTGCTCTCCTCCACCACCGCACTCTCCTGCCCCCCCCCCCGTGCTTTCTTCCACCACTGCACTCTCCTGCCCCCCCCCAGTGCTCTCCTCCAACACCGCACTCTCCTGCCCCCCCCCAGTGCTCTCCTCCACCACCGCACTCTCCTGCCCCCCCAGTGCTCTCCTCCACCACCGCACTCTCCTGCCCCCCCGTGCTCTCTTCCACCACCGCACTCTCCTGCCCCCCCAGTGCTCTCTTCCACCACTGCACTCTCCTGCCCCCCCCAGTGCTCTCCTCCACCACCGCACTCTCCTGACCCCCCCCAGTGCTCTCTTCCACCACTGCACTCTCCTGCCCCCCCCAGTGCTCTCCTCCACCACAGCACTCTCCTGCCCCCCCCAGTGCTCTCCTCCACCACCGCACTCTCCTGCCCCCCCAGTGCTCTCCTCCACCACCGCACTCTCCTGCCCCCCCCAGTGCTCCTCTCCTCCACCACCGCACTCTCCTGCCCCCCGTGCTCTCCTCCACCACCACACTCTCCTGCCCCCCGTGCTCTCTTCCACCACCGCACTCTCCTGCCCCCCCCCAGAGCTCTCCTCCACCACCGCACTCTCCTGCCCCCCCCCAGAGCTCTCCTCCACCACCGCACTCTCCTGCCCCCCCCGTGCTCTCTTCCACCACCGCACTCTCCTGCCCCCCCCCCGTGCTCTCTTCCACCACTGCACTCTCCTGCCCCCCCCCCCAGTGCTCTCCTCCACCACCGCACTCTCCTGACCCCCCCCAGTGCTCTCTTCCACCACTGCACTCTTCTGCCCCCCCAGTGCTCTCCTCCACCACTGCACTCTCCTGCCCCCCCCCAGTGCTCTCCTCCACCACCACACTCTCCTGCCCCCCCCAGTGCTCTTCTCTTCCACCACCGCACACTCCTGCCCCCCAGTGCTCTCCTCCACCACTGCACTCTCCTGCCCCCCCATGCTCTCCTCCACCACTGCACTCTCCTGCCCCCCCCCCCAGTGCTCTTCTCTTCCACCACCGCACTCTCCTGCCCCCCAATGCTCTCATCCACCACCGCACTCTCCTGCCCCCCCCAGTGCTCTCCTCCACCACCGCACTCTCCTGCCCCCCATGCTCTCTTCCACCACTGTGCTCTCCTCCACCACCACACTCTCCTGCCCCCCCAGTGGTCTCCTCTACCACCACACTCTCCTGCCACCCCCTCCAGTGCTCTCCTCCACCACCACACTCTCCTGCCACCCCCTCCAGTGCTCTCCTCCGCCACCACACTCTCCTGCCACCCCCTCCAGTGCTCTTCTCCACCGCCACACTCTCCTGCCCCCCCAGTGGTCTCCATCACCACCACACTCTCCTGCCACCCCCTCCAGTGCTCTCCTCCACCACCACACTCTCCTGCCCCCCCCCCACAGTGCTCTCCTCCACCACCACCACCACACTCTCCTGCCCCCCCCCCCCCCCAGTTTTCTCCTCCCCTGTTCTTGCTGCTCTCCAGCTCTCCCCATCCTTCTCTAGCCACCATCCCAGTGCTTTCCCCCCCCGTGCTCTCCGCCCCTGTTCCCCCCAGTGCTCTCCCCCCCGTGCCCTCCACTCCCCCCAGTGCTCTCCTCTCTCCCCCTGTTCTTTCCCCTCCAGTGCTCTCCCCTCAGTGCTCTCCCCTCCCCCCAATGCTCCCCCACTGTTCTTCCCCCCCCAGTTCTCTTCAGCTCTCCCCATCACTCTCTAGCCCCCACCCCAGTGCTCTCCAGCCCCCCCCCCAGTGCTCTCTACCCTCCGTGCTCTCCACCCCTGTTCTTTTTGGCTCCCCCTTAGCACCCTCCACTCCCCACCCCTGTACTCTCCTCTCCCCCTGCATTTTGCGCCCACCCATGTGCTCTCCACCCCCCATAATGCTCTCCAGTCCCCCGTGCTTTCCACCCCTGTTCTTTCTGGCCCCCACTGGTGCTCTCAAGCTCCCCCCCCATTGCTCTCCACTCACCCCTGCTCTTTGTGCCCCCCCCAGTGCTCTTCACCACCCCACACTCTTAGCCCCCCCAGTGCTCTCAGCCTACCGTGCTCTCTACCCCTGTTCTTGTTGGCCCCCCCAGTGCTCTCAAGTTCCCCCCCAAGTGCTCTCCGCTCCCCACCCCTGTGATCTCCACTCCCCCTTCTCTCCAACTCCCACTCAGTGCTCTCCACTTCCCCAGGACCAGAGGGCAGGCTGACTGGGGCCAGAAAATGAGGACGGCTGAAGGTGCAGGTGGCCAGGGACCACTACATCTCACAGCAGACAAATCCTCTGGAAGGAGCACCGTCCCCATCCAAAACGAGAACAGACCCTGCCTGCTGCTGGCCGTCATGGATATCCTGCTGGCATGCAAGGTACTGTACCGAGCATAAACAACACACCTTCCCACAGACAGGGACATGGGGCACAGGAGGGGCTGCAATGATGTGCACAGTGAGACTGCATTCACGGCACAGTAAAGCTGCATTTGATGGACACAGTGAGGCTGAATTTGATGGACACAGTGAGGCTGCATTTGAAGGGCACAGCGAGGCTGCATTTGAAGGGCACAGTGAGGCTGCATTTGAAGGGCACAGTGAGGCTGCATTTGGTGGGCACAGTGAGGCTGCATTTGGTTGGCACAGTGAGGCTGCATTGGTGGGCACAGTGAGGCTGAATTTGATGGGCACTGGTGAGGCTGCATTGAGCTCTTGCATCAAGTCTGCAGTCTCTGTCCATCTCCTGTAGCATGTCTGAAGTCTCTGAGGGAGTCTGGAGAGGAGTCAAAAGTGGGAGCACCGCCGGGATGGGGGTCATGGGAGAAGTCAGACTTGTGTGGACTGTGGATAGGAGACTATAGGATAAAACCTCCAAGCTGGAGCCGACTGACTGAGCCCTGCACAGTGCACCTGAGAGGAGGTCAGTGAAAGCACCGCCAGGCCAGTCGGGGGTCACTGATGTAAGGGGGGAGTGAATACGATAATGTAAGGGGCACTGACATAAAGGGTTTCCTCCTTATATTAGTAACCCACCCCCCTTACCTTAGAGTATTCTTTCTGAAGAAGGTGGTTCCCCCCCACGTTCTGAGTTTCTGGGGTCCCCCTTGATGATTGATCACTTACCACTATTAACTGGAATTTGAATATATATATATATATATATATATATATATATATATATATATATATAAAGCCCTATGTGATTTCATATCTATATCTAATACTCTCTTCATCAAAGGTGCTTTAAAATGTATGGTTTTTCCCTTTCATGAACCAGAAAATAATGACGTTATGCTGTTGGGCTGGTATAATAATGCTGTGAGGCTGGTATGAAATTTTTTCCAGGGCTGGTTTTTGAAAGCATGGGCGTCCGCAAGGTTACTCAGGTGGCTGCGTACCATGCCCATATAGCCTAAAGAATGTACATCTTTTTACATTGCAATACATCTGTTGTTGCCATATTTTTATCTTGATGAAAACAGTCTATACAGTGACAGTATGAGATCAAAATATGGCCACAACAGATGTATTGCAATGTAAAAAGATGTACATTCTCTAGGCTATATGGGCATGGAACACAGCCGCCAGAGTCACTCCCAATACAAAGTGAAGATGAATTATCTGTTATATAACACATATGTATTACCAGTGTAAAGATTTTCATGAGATTGTCGAAAAGGGGCGGAGCATGAGTGGCGTTGAAATGATGCCCCCCCTTGGAAAAAGTTCTGCGGACGCCCATGTTGCCACCACTGCTGCAAAACCCCTAGCTGAATTGGGGACTTGGACAGAAGAGGGGAAATAGAGAACAGCAGGATCAACCAGGTTTTTTGCAGAATACAGAAAATGTATCTCATAGTGACTGAGTGAATATGAACAGCATGTAATACACCATTTATTGATAGATTTTTATGATGTGGGTTTAGTGACACTTTAATAAGCTGCGATACAATACATTTTTGTTTTTGGGTTTAATAACTTCAAAGCATAACTAAAACCTTTTTTTTAGATTTGGATAGAATGAAGAGAGGGTAGAACCATTGTCAGGTTTTTATTGCAGTCCTGGTCTCCATTAGGGAGATTCACTCTCTCATGTCCTCATTACCAGAATCATCAAGAATGAAAGCAAGGGTAAATGTAAGCATTTGAGAGTTGCCACCAGAATAGAGGGAAAGTCTTCCATTGGGGACAATTGTTCCAGTGACAGCTAAGAGAGGGCTATCCCTCAAATTGGAAGATTATCCTCTAACTTCCTGTTGAGACTACAGGGCATAAAATGAAGGAAAAGCTCCCTATTGAGACTCATGGTGAAAAAAAATAAAAAATCTGACAGCAATTTTAGCCTTAATTTGCTCTATATAAAATGAAAACAAAAAGTTTGGTCTAAAGCCCCATACACACTATCAGATTTTCTGCTGATTTTGTCTTCAGATTTACCAAAACCATGTAGTACAAGGGCCTGCCTGATTGCATACAAATTTAAACTCCTAAAGTTTGACCTCATATTATATGGTTTTGGTAAATCTGAAGGAAAAAAAATCAGCAGAAAATCTAATAGTGTATGGGGCTTTAAGATATACTTTAAAAAAAAGAAGTACAGTCTCCAAAAAAAAAAAACGTTCTAAGTGAAGAGCTTTTCATCTTTTTTACTTAATCACATTGCTCATTAGGCTGAAAGTAGCACATGCAAGGGACGTCCAGCTTATCACAACCTCCATCAGTTGCCTGGGCAACTCCGGTCATCATTGCCTCTTCGGTGGGGGGAATAATTCCTTACTAGTCACAGAGAAGTCTTGAACAAATCCCTGTATTAAAATGTTTACATTCTGAGGTTTAATAACTATAATAAATATGGATCCCCTTTTTAGATAACGAGGGCCTACCTGTATTGAACTGAAATGATTGTTTAGTAGGCCCTTGTACTTGGCAGTTGTTAAAGAAGGATTGCTTCTCGGCATTTCAGCTAAGATCAAATGTATGATGGGAGTCCTAAGGGATCTTCCCCGTGGGGGGGGTATGAACTAGGGCTCCCATTGGGTGAGGTAGGGCACAGGAGTAATTCCCTGGTGAAGTACCCAAGGGGCTCAGTGCCTCCTGATTTGGCAGTGCTACCTTGTCTGGCTGAGGGCTGGAAAAGGCAGAGGGCCTGAGGCGTGAAGCTCCCCCTTTGCGTGGCGTCCTGTGGGGTGCCTGAGTAGCACTATGGGTTTGGGACCCCACTGTGGGAAGCTGCACTAGGCCACAACACTACAGCTTTTTTTTTCTGTGCAATGCTTCATGGTCCAGGTCTTTTGACTGAGACTGGGAAAATTTTTGTTACCAGACCGCAAGGCCTAGCCATGGGGCACAACATTGCTTGCTATTTTTTATTTACTCCCTATCCATGTGTGCCTGACTGCACATTTTTATGTGTCTTATTTTCTTTACTCATGGATGGAGTGTGGGTCTTCTGGCCTACCCTGGATAGGTAGGATATGTGGCCATCAGGTTCTTTCCATCCCTTCCTTGTGGAATCTGTCTTCAGGGAAGCCTCACACCCATTTCTCATTGGTTGGCTAATCTTGAGGACTGGGGATCCACTGCCCTTTGGTTATGTGGACCTTAGTATGCCTTGCAAGTGGAGATCACTGTGGTGGCAGTGCCTACTTCAGGGATTTCCAGTTTCCATCAGCCAGATCTGGTGTATGCATAGTTGCATTGGTCCAAGCTGGACCAATGTAACTATACAGTTCTGCTCCAAAGTTTACATATCTTGGCAGAATTTATGATTTCTTGGCCATTTTTCAGAGAATATGAATGATAAAACAAAAACATTTCTTTCACTCATGGTTAGTGTTTGGCTGAAGCCATTTATTGTGAATCAACTGTTTACTTTTTTTTAAATCATAATGACAACAAAAACTACCCAAATGACCCTGAAAAAAAGTTTACATACCCTGATAACATGCACACAAGTTGACACAAAGGGTTTTGAATGGCTATTAAAGGTAACCATCTTCACCTGTGATATGTTTGCTTGTAAGTAGTGTGTGTGTATAAAAGCTCAATGAGTTTCTGGACTCCTGACAGACCCTTGCATCTTCCATCCAGTGCTGCACTGACATTTTTGGATTCTGAGTCATGGGGGAAAGCAAAAGAATTGTCAAAGAATCTGTGGGAAAAGGTAGTTGAACTGTATAAAACAGGAAAGGGATATCAAAAGATATCCAAGGAATTGAGAATGCCAATCGGCAGTGTTCAAACTCTAATCAAGAATGAGGGGTTCTGTTGAAACCAAACCACGGTCAGGTAGACCAACTAAAATTTTAGCCACAACTGCCAGGAAAATTGTTCAGCATGCAAAGAAAAACCCACAAATCACTTCAGGTGAAATACAGGACTCTCTGAAAACATGTGGTGTGGCTGTTTCAAAATGCACAATAAGGAGGCACTTGAAGAAAGATGGGCTGCATGGTCGAGTTGCCAGAAGAAAGCCATTACTATGCAAATTCCACAAAGTATCCCACTTACAATTTGCCAAACAGCACAGAGACAAACCTTCTGGCACAAAGTCATTTGGAGTGATAAGACCAAAATCTTGCTTTTTGGCCACAACCATAAACACTACATTTGGAGAGGAGTCAGCAAGGCCTATGATGAAAGGTACACCATTCCTACTGTGAAACACGGAGGTGGATCGCTGATGTTTTGGGGATGTGTGAGCTACAAAGGCGCAGGAAATTTGGTCAAAATTGTTGCCCAGATGAATGCAGTATGTTTATCAAAAAATACTGGAGGAACATTTTCATTCATAAGCCAGGAAGCTGCGCATGGGACGTACTTGGACATTACAACATGACGATGATCCAAAACACAAGGCCAAGTTGACCTGTCATTGATTACAGCAGAATAAAGTGAAGGCTCTGGAGTGGCCATCTCAGTCTCCTGAGCAGATCTCAAACGTGCCGTTCATGTAAGACAGCCCAAGAATTTACAGGAATTGGAGGCTTTTTGCCAAGAGGAATGGGCAGGCTTACCATCTGAGAAGATAAAGAGCCTCATCCACAAATACCACAAAAGACTTCAAGCTGTTATTGATGTTAAAGGGGGCAAAACGCGGTATTAAAGTGGTTGTAAACCCTTACAAACCACTTTGACCTACAGGTAAGCCTAGATTAAGGCTTACCTGTAGGTCCAAGAAATATCTCCTAAACCTATACGATTTAGGAGATATCTACCTAAAGACAGCGGCGCGCAGGCGCACTGGGCAAGCCACAGATCGCTGCGATATGCCCCGAGTGTCGGCTCCCGTGCGCATGCGCGGGAGTGATGTCATCGCTGCTTCGGCATATCACAGCGCCGGAGCAGCGAGACCCACCAAGAAGATGGACGCTCGGAGCTACAGGGGACAGCGGTGACTTCGCTGGCTCCTGTGTCAGGTAAGTGACACATAATGGACTACTATGCGATGCATAGTAGTCCATTATGCTTTACCTTTGCAGGGAATCAAAGAGGAAGTAAACCCATTAGGGTTTACTTCCTCTTTAACCACTTTCAGACCGGACCATTTTGCTGGTCAATGACCAGAGGTCTTTTTACAATTTGGCACTGCGCTGCTTTAATTGGTCATGCAATGTTGTACCCAAACAAACCCGCGGGAAGGCAGGGACGTACATGTACGCCCATATGCCTGCCCGTGCCATTCTGTCGACGTACATCGTCGTGCGGCGGTCGGCAAGTGGTTAAGGACTGGGGTATGTAAACTTTTGATCAGGGTCATTTGGGTAATTTCTGTTGTTATTATGATTTAAAAAGAGTAAACACAGTTGATTGATAATAAATGGCTTCAGCCAAACACTAACCATGAGTGACAGAAGAAAAGTTTTTGTGTTATTCATATTCCGGGAAAAATGGCCAAGAAATCATAAATTCTGCCAGGGTATGTAAATTTATGAGAACAACTATATAAAATGCCCTTGTCTTTAATTCTTTATACCTAAAGCAGATTTCACACTTATTGCGGTGTGTTAAATCAGATATAAAGGGTAAGTTCACCTATTTACAAAAAATTAATAGGAGAACTATCTCCAAGTATACTGGCCAGCCGCTCCTCCTGATCCCTCTTCACGTACCACCATGATGCCTCTTGCTGCCGGTGTAAAGTATTTACTTATCTTTTATGCAAAAGCCCTTTTCTTAAATAGTATCAATGTTTTCTGCCGCAAAGGGTTCATTCATGAAATAGACTTGCAATGGTGCCAGATAATATCAGAACAAAGGTTCAGGTGCAGAAAATGATAACATTTATTGTGTACAGGAGTCTGATGATCATAAGATATATAGACTGGTCAAAAAATCATTCATTTGACAATGTCCGCTCTGCATCTTGGCAATTTTTAATCCTTCTTCATATAAATGTTCTTTCCGTCTTTTTAAGATAAACTTTGATTTTTCAGACTGCTATCTGATGTCTGTATGTAGCCTAAAGCCAGACCTACACAATTAGAATCTTGTTAAAAATGTTCCTTTGTTTCAATTTCCAATGGTTAATGGAGACAAAAGCTTTTTCGACCAAAGAGTATTGTCTATGCAGAACAAAATTGCACCACATCACTCTAAACATGCACAGGACCCTTTTTTAAAAATGCATTGCATTTGCACTATATATATACTGTATATATATGTGTATGTATGAACGGCCTTCATAGAAAATCATGTTATTTCACTTGTTATGCAATTCCATGTGTTCTGGATCCAAAATCACATCAGTGTGAACCAGGGCTTAAAGGGGTTGTAAAGTCTTGTTTTAAAAAAAAATGTCCTCCTCTTCTGGGGTCCCTGTGTGGAGCTCCTGGCTCCTCCTCTTTTCGAGTGCCCAGACGGAGAAGTGCTTTCCCTGGGGGCACTCATCCGGGTTTGCTCCCGTGTCCTGCTGCTGCGTCCATTGACACAGACAGAAGGACCCGGCCCTGCCCCCCCCCGACTCACGTGTCATTGGATTTTGGATATCAATATATCCAATGAGGACCCGAGACAGTAGCTGGAGCTGCTGCGTTCGTTCTCGTCTCTGTAAAGACCTGTTTCAGGTAAGTAAAAGGGGGGCTGCAGCACAGGAGGTTTAAAGCGGAGTTCCACACAAACATGGAACTTACGCTTTTCAGAATCCGCCTGTCTAATACAGGTATTTTGCTCCCACTTCTGGGCATAGATACCCACGGGAATCTACGCCACTCCCCCCCACTGTCTTCTGGGAGACACACGGGTCCTAGGAGAAAGCGGGGACCAGTGGGAACGCAAAGCGCAAATCGTGCATGCGCAGTAGGGAACCTGCAAGGCTTCACTTCCTGATTCCCTTAGTGAAGATGGCGGCAGCAGCAGCACCTGAGAGCCGAGGGACAGAACGGCTTCGGGCGCTGACATTGCGGGCACCCTGGACAGCTAAGTGTCTATATTTTAAAAGTCAGCAGCTGCAGTATTTGTAGCTGCTGACTTAAAAAATAAAAATAAAACAAAAAAATAAACGGTGGAACTCCGCTTGTATAACAGTGTAAATTTGCTGTCCCCTCAAAATAACTCAACACACATCCATTAAAGTCTAAACCGCTGGCAACAAAACTGAGTACACCCCTAAGTGAAAATGTACAAATTGGGCCCAAGTTGCCATTTTCCCTCCCCCGGTGTCATGTGACTCGTTAGTGTTACAAGGTCTCAGGTGTGAATGGGGAGCAGGTGTGTTAAATTTGGTGTTATCGCTTTCACTCTCTCATACTGGTCACTGGAAGTGTGTTGTAAGGCTTTACAACCACTTTAAATATACTTCTAAATATGCAATGCACTTATAAATAAATAAAAAAAAAAAATTTAATTATTCATTTATTGATCTCATACACAATAAAGAAAGTGGGTTTAACATTTCTGTCAATCCACTGAAGTAGAAGGTCCAGACAAAAATTTTAAGGGCCTTTAAACAAAATGAGTTAACGATGACGTCATTGAATGCTCTGACAAACGATTTTCATATAGACATCCAAACCAAAATCCAACCATGTATGACCAGCTTTATACTGGAATTCTTAAGAACAGCTGATGGGGATGGGAGACCTTCTCCTGCATGACATACATAGAGGTGCCCCTCCGTTCCTGGGCTTTCCCACCCCCTAATCTTCTTTCAGCCTCATGATTTACAGGAATCAGAGATGACCCTTTCCACCTGCCCTTTCCCACAAGTCAGAAGATCATCCAGCTGCTTCCCCTTCATTACACACAAGGAATTTGCATGCTTTGGTCCAGCTTAGAATGAATAGCTGGCCATGGCTGTGTCAATGGACAATGCAAAGATAAAGCCAACTATATATATTAACAGTGACATGTATGGCCAGTCTGAAAGGATTAGGAAGAACCTATCACCTCCTGTAGATTTACCAACACCCATCCCTAAGGAGGTCATATATTTTTTTTTCTTTGTTTTGTTTTTCTTTAATCTATAGGTTTTTAAAATTTGTATATTAGAGATCAATACGAATGAGGTTGGCTTAAATTGGAATTAAGGTCTAATGCCATGTACACATGGTTGGAAATTCCGATGGAAAAGGTCCGATCGGATTATATTATCGGAAAATCCGGTCATGTGTGGGCTCTACCGGACTTTTTCCGTCAGTAATTCCGACGGAAAAAATTTGAGAGCAGGATCTAGAATTTTCCGACAAATAAATCCGATTGGACCTTTTCCAATCATTTGTAGAAAATTCCGACGGGCAAAGTGCCAAATTACGAGACCAAAGCTATTGGCTACTAGCCTCTATGTAGTCCCGTTGTACGCAACGAACGTCGCCGCGTTCAGAACGATCGGATTTTCCGACAACTTTGTTCCGGCCGTGTGTATGCAACACCAGTTTTGGAACAAAATCCGTAAAAAAATCAAACGGATTTTGTGGTCGGAATGTCCGACCATGTGTACAAGGCATAACACTATTCCTAAAAAAAAATTCTGTTCTCCTTCCTCCTACCCTGTGTAAAACAAATCTGTATACCGTACTTGTGGGCAAGTGTGTTAGATAGTTAGCTTGCCCAGGGGAAGGGGTTAACTGCTAACACCTCAGTTCCCGGGCACTTTGTGCCCTGCCTGTCCACCATGTGATATAAATAGAGGGGGAAGGTCTGGTTCCAGAGCTCGCCCGCTCTCGGGGATGCCATAACCAACATGGAGCACTAAAAGGTATCGCTGCTCCTAGTAGTCCATCGGAAGGCCAGAGAAATGCCAATCCTTGGAAGATGCTAGTTATGTACAAAGACCTCATTAATGTACACCTGGGCAGCTTAGTTCAGTTAGTTAGGGTTATATCACACTGCAGTATATTTGTTGGAAATAATTAGTAAAGTTGCAGCAACTGTTCCAAGTCTGGTCTGAAGTCATTTAAAGGGGTGCATGATGGTTTCTGGTGTATGAAAGAACTGGGTCAGTAAAGCACCTGTGGGGTATGAAGGCAAGCCACTACGAAAGGTCTATTTGGCAACGCAACCAGAAGGGATGCAGTTGCTATGGGCAACCAGGAACTAGTGCAAGGTACATTGTAGCTAGTCATGAAGCGTGGTACCTGGCATGGCGATTGGTCCCCCTGTAGTAAGGGGGTCAGAGATCTGGCTGCCTCCCCAGAGGTTGGTTCCCTGGAGGAATTGGGACAAAACCCAAGTTGATTAGCTGCATGGTACTATAGAGAAGTGAAGAAGTTAAGTAAATGCATGGCAAGGCACCATTCTGTCACTTAGAATGAGGTGGCAGAGGGCACGGGTTCAGTGGTGTGCCTCCTGGATGCAATATACAGCTAGGGGAATGTGTGTAGTGACACGGGACAAGGCTTTACGGAAAGACTTTGCAGATTTCCTACTGCACATAGTGTACGGACCATCTCTAAGTCATGGGAACCGCCCTTATGTTCGATTCTCACATGAACATTCCCCCTCCATCTGAATACGGGCATTGATGAGTGCGTACACGTGCATAAGAAACCCCCACGTGCACGGCGGGTGGCTCCTCCCACATACTTACCTTTTTTTCAGTCTGGTCTGATCTGGTCACGTAATCCTGCAGCTCCGGCTTCCCTGTGTAATGGAGCATCGTCAACGGCTAGGAATTCTGGAAGCGGGGAACGTCACTCATAGGCTCCCATGGCCCAACCATTGTTGGCGCTCTCTCCTCTTCCCTGCAGCTGCTGCAGGGGAGCCAGAGCTGCAGGGTCACATGACTAGAGTGAAGCAGGCTAAAAAAAAGGTAAGTTTCCCTTTTACACAGGATAAGCAGGATAGATAGGAGGGGGAGGGAACATTTTTTTTTTAGACTAGACCGTGTTAGACTTTAATTCAACTTGAACCTCTTGGCGCCTACAGAACGCAAACATGCGGCCTCTTGGCGGGTGGGCCTTTACATTTTGGTAGGCAAATATGCAGCCTCTCCCTGTCACTCACTACGCAGGAGATGTTTATTTTTCGGAGATGTTCGGCTTCTCCTTGTCCTCTGTACTGCGCAACACTGTGGACACTATCCGATGGGGGACACTATTTGATACATCACCGGCGCCTAACAGAAACCTTCGGATCAGGATGTGACAGCCAATCACGGTGGTCACATGATCAAAAACCTCGCCCCGCATCCCAGCATCAGAAGCCCCTTAAAGGGCCAGGAGGCGCCAGCGTTAATGTAAACATCCTATCAAAGTTAGTCATTGCATTTTCATGTCAAAGCTCAAAAGGGTGCATGAGCTACTTTGCTGTGTTTATCATGTGTAGGGCGACCAACTGAGCTGTATAGGCTTCCCTATGCATGCAGTGTGACCACACACAGAAAAGGGCATGTATGCTATGCCGACATTGTGTGTCCTAGTGTAAATAAGGCCTAAATGTTAGTTGCCTGGTTGTCATAAGTACTGGATTTAAAGCTGAATTTAATACATTTGCATAGTTACTTGGCCCCGCTTGGACCAAGGTAAGTATTTAAGTGCCATCCCTGTGGAAGCTGGAAATCACTGTAGTAGGCACCACTCCAATAGTCCCCATCCCCGATCAACTGGACTGACACATCCTCAGCAAGATCCATCAACTGCCCGGACAACAGGAAGATGACGCCATCTATCTTGAGCTACTGAACATGACCATGTCCCTTCTGTCCCTTCTTCCCCCCCCCCCCCCCCCGAAAAATGCCACCCAAGGCGAACACCATGTTTGCCCCGCAGTAGATACGCCCCTGTATGGATGGCACATACATGCTTACATTGGTCCTAGCTAAAACAATGGAACTGTGCAAAAATATCCATACCTGGAATTCAGCTTTAAGGACTATAAAGAAGGGAGTGAGAGAAAACCCATGCCAGAGATGACCTCTGTAGGGCTTTGGGCCATATATTTGAAAATGTGACCAATAAGCAGCGATCTATTCAGTAATTCTTCTTCTCAACCAATTCTAAATGTATCGGTAGAAATAAAGCCTGCTACAGATGAGAACCCTTGTATTCAAGGATAGAGATACCTTGCGGTAGATATCTTTTCTTATCGGAGTCCCACCATTTCCTGCTGTTGGGACAGGAGAGGACTTGTCTGATGAGCACATTACAGGTGTTACAATCCTGTCCCGGACACACCCAGCACCAAGCTTCCAAAGCTACACGTTCTAACAAATCAATGTTGTCTGGTGCCTGAGGACATAAGAATTACAGTCATGGGAAAGCCCCATCCCACGCTGTCTATAGTTCACTTTGTGTCATTGTTACGTGGCAGCATTGAGCAAGCAATGGCCATACGGTGAAATCCTAGCTTTAATGCTACATTCACACCGACTCCCGCAGCTAATTGCAGCCACTTACATATAATTGCTCATGCAGCAGTCATCTGCAAGTGATCGGCCCTGGATGCAGACAGTCCACATCTGCTCTCTCTCCTCGATCAGCATGGAGGCAGCAGTGGGAACCACTGGCTCCTGCTGCTGTCAATCAAAGCCTGTGAGGAGACGGTGGGGCCAAGAGGTGTGCATCTATAAAGACACACAGTGCGGCTCGGGAATGATCCCCCCCCCCCCCCATAGCAAACGTCTTTCTATGAAGGGCACCCGGTGACACGGGAAGAGGGGGATTGGGGCTACTCTGTGCAAAACCATTGCACAGAGCAGGTATGAAATATTTGTTAATAAAAAATGAGGGCTGTGGAAATTAAAGATTAATTCCTTGATTAATACTTTTGATTGATCAAAATTCTTTTGATCGGTACTCGCCTCTCTGCCGGCTTCCGGGTCTTCAGGGAGTTCCGTCGGAGATCCGGTGAGTTCACGGACATTGACGTCACTGGACTCCTCCCCCCTTCCCCAAGTGCCTCCGTCTGCTAACGAAGGGAAGAGGGGAGGAGTCCGGTGACGTTGAAGTTCTGATTGAAGGTAACGCGTACGGGGGGAGGAGCTACGCATGACGTCACCCGCTGCTGCCCTACGGAACTAACATGGTTGTCAGCTTTACATGCTGTGCTTTTATCATCTTTATGTGAGTAGTTTGTGTTTGAACACAAAAATGAAATCTTATACTTAAGCGGTGAGCACTTAGATCTTTTCTTTCTACCCACATCCTTGCTGAGATCTAAGGAGACGTGAGAGAAGTTTATGGTCCGTGTTAACCCTTTTGATACCCGCTTGCATGACCACCTGTTTGCACAGGGGTCCATGCCATAAGGTGAGAGTGATTAGTTAGGCCCGGAGGTGGAGGGATTGTCACGCTACTGTGGAAAATAAAAATTACGCCAGTGCTACAGTTTGAATTTAAAACTTATTTGTGTGAACTGTGAAGTTAAGTCATGGAGTGTGGAAACTAACAGGTGTACCCCCCCCCCCCCCCCATCGCTCTTAAAGCGGCCGACGTACAGCTACGGAAATTCGCTCAGGAGAGCCAACCTGCCGCAGTATGACGGTGGCTGGTCCTTAAGTGGTTGAAGAAAAGTGGAAACAAGAAGCTGGATGCAACTTCTCAGTAGGTAATATAAATGATGATCATTGGGCTAAAAAGCTGTGGTTCGGCAGCTTTCCACAAAGCAGGGGCACCCCTTAACAAGGGGAGGTCACCCAGAGTTGAGAATCCATGCATAGTCCAAACATAAAAACCAGGACCTTAAAACTGTATAGCACAAAAATTTGTTTTTATGCTTTACTGCTTTTAAAAGCGGTGTTCCCCTTAAAAAAATAAAAATTAAAAAATTAAAAGTGCTGACAGGCTGCTGGCAGAGAATCCGACCGTTTGTACGCTCCATCAGACAATTGTTGTCAGATTTTCCAAATGTTGGATGGCAGGTTTTAAAATTTTCCACAGACAAATGTCAGATTTTCAGATTGTGTGTACACAAGTCCGTCGGACAAAAGTCCAAAGTACAAACACGCATGCTTGGAAGCAAGGACGAGCCGGAAGCGGTCGGTCTTGTAAACTAGTGTTCAGAATGGAGAATTAACATTTGTGACGCTGCAAATTATGAAATCTGGAAATGCAGCGCACAATTCTCTTCTTTAGGCTGGGTTCACACTGCTGCGGGGGGAGATCCGGATGTGATTCGCACCGCACTGCAGTGCAAATCACATCCGATCTCCGTAGCGATGCGAGTTCAGCCATACAGATAGTATGGCTGAATTCGCAACGCTCCCGCAGCAAACTCGCACGGGACCCTTTTTTTGGTCCGCAGCAGAATCGGATCGCATGGGTGTTCACACCATGCGATCCGATTCCTGTGCGAGTGTGCAGATCGCACTGCGATATGCGGACGGATCTGGGGGTGTCATTAACATTTCATTGACACTCCCAGCAGTCCGCATAGGGCAGTGTGAACTGCCGGCGGGAGGCATGCGATGCGGGAAAACGCTGCGGATTCGCGGCGTTCCCGCATCGCTATAGTGTGAACCTAGCCTTAATGGGATAATAAGGAAGCTGCTTTGCTGGGGATACTGATGGAGTTATTGCAAACAAATTTTAAAAGGCTTTTTTTTTTTTCTAGTGATATCAAGAATAATATGAATGTTTTTTTTTTGTTTTTGGGCAAGTTATCAGAACACCATTATACGGAAGTTTTTAAGATCTAAGATGCAACTATGTTGGTGTCCCTTGTCAATTTTACATTGTATTTTTTAAAATGTAACTGCTGACTCCCAAACTGTCATTTGAAGTAAAACACACAGCCAAGTATTATTCTACACAATTTTTTTATTGTGCATTAAAAAAAGAAAACAAATAAAATTAGACATGCTATCTGCCAGTAGAACTTAACCAAAAGCATTCTATGCATCTGAAAATATAGAATATATACCAAATCAAATCATTATTATTCAACCAAAAAATAAAATAAAAGCCTCATGCATGTGTCCTGCTTCTTAATATAGGGGGTCAACAATGCCAAAAGTTGGTGAAAGCAGGGGGTCCGTCATCCGGAGATAATTCCGAAAATCATCCAGATTATTCTCCTGGAGCTCCCGCAGCAAAGGCATATGATATAATTGGTCACGATTGATTAAGCAACCAATTTTTGCTCCAAGAACTACTCCTCCTCCTGTTCCTGGACTAGACTTTGGTCAAAACAATAACTCCAAGGCCAATAATAAATAACACGTTATCTCCTCCGATTCCGCAACACGGCCGGTTGACGAACGGCCATTCAGAAACGAGCTGAAAAGGGCTAAATGAAAAGCGCGAAATGAAAAGCGCAAACCAACACTCGCCAAACTTCTACTAACATGAAATTAGCAGAAGAAGCCCAAAGGGTGGCGCTAAAGAGCTGAAAAAACACCTAGTATGTCATTACATTTGTATTTGTTGGCTGACAATTCCTTGCCGTGTGTATGCAAGACAAAATCCAGGCACACGCCTTCGGACAAAAGTTTGAGGTTTTGTCTGCGGAAAATCCGCTCGTGTGTACAAGGCTTAAGAGTCCTACTACAAAATCTGAGCCCAGAGGAAAGGGGAATTTGATACCTGAAATGTGTTGGCCTTTTTGTGTTTTCCTGCTGTAATCTGACTTTTATAATGAAACGTTTGAACCCTTGGCCATTGGTTTGGCGATCTCAGACTATTTATTCCACCTATTTAACACATTATATATGGTAAAGGACAGCAGCGACATCATCATTTAGGTGGTGTACATTGGTGGATTTTTTTTTCTGCTCTCTCAGCAGAGGCGATTGAAGAATTGCTTGTTGGTTTCTTAGATTGCGTCTCTCAGCAGCACAAGTATAAGCTGCTGGTGTCAGTAGGCAGTGACAGAAGTGTGGCCTCGGGGTGGCAGGCGGGCGAGCTGCGAATTAGTCATTCCCAATACTGAGATAATAGAGCTGTCTGCAGTCTTTTTCCACCCTTGCTTCTCACAATGGGAGGTTGTGTGCGCCGCATGTTCTCCTCTGAATAGTAACACCGGTGACTTTGAACTACTTATTTCTGAAGGAAAAATGACCCGCCTGGACTGCAAGAACAAATGTAATATTACTAAACTGAACAGGCAGCACAAAGTCTCCCTTCCAGACATAGCAGAGCATAACCACAGGTAAAACAACTGTAATCCAATTAAAAAAAGAATATTGTATTAAAGGAATTTTAAAGCCAGAAGGTTTCTTCTTATCTTAATGCATTCTATACATTAAAGGATATGTAAAGGTTTGTTTTATAAAAAAAAAAAAAACATGTTATACTTGCCTCCTCTGTGCAGTTGGTTTTGCACAGAATGGCCCCGGTCCTCCTCTGCTCGAGTGCCCCGTTGGAGAGCCGCTCTCCCTCGGGCTCCCGTGTCCTGCTGCTGCATCTATTGACACAGACGGCAGGATTCCGCCCAACCCCCCAAGCTCCCACATCCTTGGATTTGATTGACAGCAGCGGGAGCCAATGGCTGGATCCTCCTCTTCTCAAGTGCCCCATGGGAGAGCTGCTCTCCCTCGGGGCACCCCTGCGGGCACGCTCCCATGTCCTGCTGCTGCGTCTATTGACACAGACAGCAGGATTCCACCCCACCCCCCAGGCTCCCGCATCCTTGGATTTGATTGACAGCAGCGTTAGCCAATGGTTGGATCCTCCTAGTCTCAAAAGCCCCATTGGAGAGCCGCTCCCTGGGGGGCCCCCATGCGGGTGCACTCCCGTGTCCTGCTGCTGCGTCTATTGACACAGACAACAGGACTTGGCCCCACCCCCCAGGCTACCGCATCATTGGATTTGATTGACAACAGGCGGGAGCCAATGGCTGCTGTCACGTACCTGGTATCAGAGCCAATTGTAGAAGGAGACCTCTCTTACAGCCCTGGCTCAGGGGGCCACTGGGGTTGTAGCAGGGGTACAAGAGCGCAGCGAGGTAGGAGTGCCTGTATGATCCGCGGTAGCTGGTACAGATGCGTAGAGAAAATCCACTGGATGGACTGGACTGTAGAGGCAGTTGGAAGCAGTGGCAATAGGTGTGGGCCAGTGACCCCTGGATCTAGGCAGGAACTGGATCAGGACTAGACTGGAACAAGGTGAGACAAGCCGGGTCAAACACGGGTAATCGGGTAGTAAATACCTCTGGCAGAGAGTAGTCAGTAGGCAGGCAGTGGTTCGGCAACAGAAGGTCCGCAGGTTCAGGAATAGCAGAATCAAGGCAGGCCGGGTCAGAAGAGAAGGCAGCAATAATCAGATGAAGCAGGATTAGATAACAGCAGGTACAGGATCAGACTCAGGTAAAGCTGCAGATCAGACAGCACTGTACTGGAGCAGCTGTTGTCTTTTTTAAAGGGGAACTGACACCAAGCCAAGTTAGCGTGTGCACGTGCGCCTGCCACGCTTTCCTGTGTATGCGCGCCTGCCGCGTGTTTCTGCGCACGTTCGCATGCCGCTGCCCAGTACGGCTCGTTCTCGCAAGAAAACATGTGCGCACACGGGCACGCCCGTGCGCCTGCCTTGTCACAGGGTATCCCTGACAGCTGCCCTGATTTCAATCTCTCCAATCAGGACCTGAGACGCCGGCTGAAGCTGCTATGCTAGTCCCTGTCCCTGGAAAGAAAGAGTTTAAGTAAGTAAAAGGGGGGCTGCTGCATCACAGGAGGTTTTTCACCTTAATGCATTAAGGTGAAAAAACACAAGGGTTTACAACCCCTTCAACTGCTTGTCGACCAGCCTCCATCATTTTACTGCGACAGGTCGGCACGATCTCGCGTAGCTATACGCCGGCGATCGGGCTAGCAGGTGTATGCACTGCGGGGGTGCCGATGCGCGTGGTCGACGGTCACGTTGACCGCCGGCCCACGAGCGACAGAACACGGAAGTGTGTGTGTAAACACAGAAATCCCTGTTCTGTTCTGAGAGCAGTGACAGATCCGTCACTTCCTCTAGGTCAATCCCCTCCCCCCTTCAGAATCACCTCCCAGGGAACACAGTTAACCCCTTCCCTGCCAGTGACATTTACACATTAATCAGTGCATTTTTATAGCACTTATCGCTGTATAAATGTCGCTGGTCCCAAAAATGTGTCAAGTGTCCGATCTGTCCGCTGCAATGTCACAGTCCCGCTAAAAATCGCAGATCGCTGCCATTACTAGTAAGAAAATAGGTAAATAAAAAATGCCATAAATCTATCCCCTATTTGGTAGACCAATCAATATACGCTTTATTGCGTTTTTTTTTTTTTACTAAAAATATGTTGAAGAACATATATTGGCCTATATTCAATCAGTGCATTTTTATAGCAGTGATCGCTGTATAAATGGCAATGGTCCCAAAATGGTGGCAAAAGTGTCTGTCTTAATGTCACAGTTCCGATAAAAATCGCAGATCGCCGCCATTACTAGAAAAAAAAAAATGCTATAAATCTATTCCCTATGTTGTAGACGCTATAACTTTTGCCCAAACCAATCCATATACGCTTATTGCGATTTTTTTGTTTTATCAAACATATGTTGAAGAATATATATTGACCTATATTCAATCAGTGCATTTTTATAGCAGTGATCGCTGTATAAATGCCAATGGTCCCAAAATGGTGTCAACTGTCTGCCATAATGTCACAGTCCTGATAAAAATCACAGATCGCCGCCATTACTAGTAAAAAAAAAAAGTAAATAAATAAAAATGATATAAATCTTTCCCCTATTTTGTAGACGCTTTAACTTTTGCGTAAACCAATCAAAAAAAAATAAAATAAAATCGCAATAAGCTATAATAAGCCATAAAAATATGTATAATACACATCTTCCAGGGGTGAAGTGGTTAAGATAAAAAAAAAAAAAAAAAAAAAAACTTGTGTGCAGCAGCCCCCCTTACCCGAGGTCCCTCAAGAGCAGTGGGTCTCAACTCCTGTCCTCAGGACGCACTAATTGGCCAGGTTTGCATTATGAGTGAAATACATCACAGGTGATATAATTTGACTGCTCAGTGATTGCAGTATTCTAGTCTACATCTCCCCAAGGTAATACATAAAACCTGGCCTGTTAGTGGGCCCTGAGAACAGGGTTGATGACCACTGCTGTAGGGTCTCTATTAAAAAATAAATAAATATATATATATATATGTAATGTCTAGCAAAAAATAAATTATTTTAACTTGAAAACAACAACTGTCAGAAAAAGGTTTAGTGTTTAAGTGGTTAAGTGCTCCTAATTTACATACAGAGGTCTATTCCTTTGATGTAAAAGACAAATTGAAACAATGTTTAGACTTAATATTCCACTGATAGAATGTTTTAAAACTTGGCAGACTGCCCAGACTTTGACTTCTGACGGATCGGGAAACCCTTTGTGAAGATCGCAACAGGGGGAAAAAAAATCAAAAAATCGTGATAACGATTCTTGGTGATTAATTGTGCAGCTCTAGCTTCATGTAGATTTCATAGTTTACAAACCTTGTGTCTGATCTAGAGTATAAAAATAGATCTGTCCAAAGAGGTGGAAATATTTGCTCATTACCACGCCTGATCGGCACACAGTCATCCCAGGTCAGCGACTCATGGCTTAGGGAAGGAAAGCTCCACCAGGGCTGGTACATTCAACAAATCAGTGACGGAAGTTCATATTTCAATTTGGTGTAAAATACTCTATACACCTTTATGTATAATTTATTATTATGCTTGATCTATTACCAAAATATATATAGATCTTCTATGTGGGGCTTTTAAGATGTCCCAAACATTCTAAGCCAATCATAACATCATTAGTATTTGTATTCATATACAACATCCATAGAAAGGACCTATTCATTGTTCTTCAGAATGTTTTAATAGGAGTAAAAAAAAAAAAAAAAAAAAAAAAAATAAATGGCCCGCATCAAAAATGGTGCCCCTATTGTTGGCATCAGTGGGAAATGGGAATAATGGTGTCCTATCCTTGGTGCCAGTGTGAGTAATGGTGTCTCATCCTTTGGGTCAGTGGGAGTAATGGTGTCTCATCCTTTGGGTCAGTGGGAGTAATGGGGTCTCATCCTTTGGGTCAGTGGGAGTAATGGGGTCTCATCCTTTGGGTCAGTGGGAGTAATGGCGCATCATGAAGATGCGTCAGGAAAGGAAAATTACGGAAAGGTGAGCATACAATTTTCCGTTTTCCTGACGCCTTCATGGCAGCACACACTGGGAAATAACTCGCCAGACGGGTGGGTAAATGCAAATAATTTTTAATTCCTACAATGCCGAAGAATTGGCTCTTATAACAGATCTACCAAAATCTGCCAAGGACAAATGGGCAGAATTCACTCTATAGTGAGAAATGAAAGTATGTTCGGAAGACCAAGTCGCTGCCCTACAAATCGTCTCCGGAGAAACCCTGCAATATGCTGCCCAGGAGGTAGCCACTGCCCTAGTAGAATGAGCCCTGATGTCTTCTGGAATCGCCAAATTTTGAGTGGAATATGCCTTTTTAATTGCTCTCACCAACCAGGATGCAATAGTGCGTGAGGAAGCTGCCTGCCCGCATCTGGTTCCATGAGGAATGACCAAGAGAGAGTCCGTCTTCCTAAAGGAGATGGTGGCTGACAAGTAGTTGCTGATGGGGGTTTTAATGTCCAGCAGATGAGGCTCTCCCTGATCATCAGTGAAGGATGGAAGGACAATGTCTTGGTTATAGTGAAAGGAAGTAGCCACTTTGGGTATGAAACGATCTGAGGGTCTAAGAACTACCCTATCCGGGAAGAAAACCAAATAAGGTTCTGAAATAACCAGAGCTTGAATTTCTGACACTCTCTTGGCTGATGTTATAGCAATAAGAAAATAAAGTTTCAAAGTCAAGTCCCATAGTGAAACAGACTCCAAAGGAATAAACAGTGGATTGGAAAAAGCATGGAGGACTACTGACAGATCCCATGATGGAAAAATAGGTTTCCTAGGAAGTTTTATCTTCAGGCTAGCTCTAAGAAATTGAATGACCAGTGGATGGAAAGCCCATTTTGTGCCTGTTTTAGCGGAAAGAGCAGAAACTTGCACCTTGAGGGTACTTGAACTCAGGCCTTTGTTAATTCCCGACTGAAGGAATTGCAGAATTTGAGGCGGTTCTGGAGAAAGAGGACTCCAATCTCTCTCTTGGGCCATGAGGCAGAACTTTTCCCAAATCCTTGCGTAGATGGAATTAGTAGAAACCTTCCTAGCCTGCATTAAGGTAGAGATGACCTCCTGAGAACAGCCTTGCGCCCTTAGTCTAGACCTCTCAATTTCCAGGCCATCAGATGCAACCTCTCGGGAGCTGGATGGAAGAACTGTCCCTGTGAGAGAAGGTCTGGTTTTAGTGGAAGAGGAATTGGCGGTTGAAGACTGAGTTGCAGAAGGGTCGTAAACCACGGCCTCCTTGGCCAGAATGGAATCACTGCCATTATTGTTACTGAGGACCTCCGAAGTCTGGATAGGAACCTCGCAATCAATGGAGTAGGAAGGAATATGTACTCCAACTTGAAATTCCATGGATGGACCAGACAGTCTATTCCCTCGGCTGACAGAAATGGATTCCTTGACAGGACCTGCGACATTTGGTGTTCATTGGTGTGGCTGCTAGGTCTATCTCTGGCATCCCCCAGGCTTCTGTCAGGAGAGAAAAAATTTGAGGACTCAAAGACCACTTGTTGTTGGACAACGATCTCCGACTCAGATAGTCGGCCAATACATTCTGCGCTGCTGGGACATACACTGCTCTCAAGTCCGCTAGGTGTATCCGAGACCATTCTAAAATAGGATGAACTTCCCTCATCAGAGTAACACTTCTGGTACCTCCCTGTCTCTGTACATAAGACACTACCACCCTGTTGTCCATTCTGATAAGCACATTTTCCCCCCGACAGTAAAGGCGTGAATGCTGTCAAGGCATGAAAGGCCGCCCTGAGTTCCAATATATTGGAAACCACTCCTAGGGCTTGGAACTGCCATTGGCCCTGGGCTGCTAGATCCCGATAGTAGGCTCCCCAGCCGCTCTGGCAAGCATTCGAAGTCACTACCTCTGGGTCCGGAGGGACTATTAGCTTGTATCTTTCTAAATTGCTTTGGTGTGTCCACCACCATATTGATCGCTTCATCGACCTGGAGATGACAATGATCTGATGCATGGACACTCCATCCCACTGCTTGAGAAAAGAGTTTTGCAGGGTCCTCATGTGCCATTGGGACCATTGCACCATGGGTATGGTAGCCGACAGGGATCCCAGCATACTCAGACAGACCCTGGCTGACAGATAATTTGCTGATAGCAGCCTCCGCATTTTTTTTTAATTAGAGGCTGAATCTTTGCCTGTGGGAGTTGCACTCTGTTCAGTTCGGTGTCCAGATGTGCTCCTAGGAACACCATCTTCTGAGTGGGTTGTAAACTGCTCTTCTTCCAATTGATGACCCATCCAAAGTCGTGGAGAGTTGAAAGAAGAATTTCTCGGTGCTGAAGCAATATCTGACTTTTTGCCAACAGTAGGATGTCATCTAGGTAATGATGAATTTGAAGACCTTTCCCTCTGAGGAATGCCACTAACGGTAATAGAACTTTGGTGAATGTCCTGGGAGCTGACGAGATGCCAAATGGAAGGCACCGAAACTGAAAATGGCAATGATTGATGGCGAATCGAATACATTTTTTAAAAGCCGGATGGATTGGGATGTGAAGATAGGCGTCTGACAAATCTACTGACAGCATCCAATCGCCCAGACTTATCGCTAGGAGTATGGATTGGAGATTCTCCATCTTGAAGGCTTCCACTCTGATGTTCCTGTTGAGCCTTTTGAGATCCAATACTGGATGAAAATCTCCTGTCCTTTTCTTCACCAAAAATAAAAGGGGAGTAGAATCCTCTTCCTCTTTGAGCCGATGGGGGCTATTGTAGAGGTCCCTTTTGTTTTAATTCCGCTACATATTCTACAAGGAGATTTCTCCTGAATAGTGTGGATGGTAGTCTGGTAGCCTGGAAGTGGTTTCCTAGAAACCTGTTCCCGAACTCCCACTTGTGCCCATACTTGATTGTGGACAGTGCCCAAATGTCCTGCATATGTCTTGTCCAGATCTGAAGAAAACCCCTTAGCCTGGTGCCCACCTGGGCTGGGTGGGCGGGCAAACTTTCAAAATGATTTTGGGTGCTCCCCTGCGGGTGTAGCCTTGGTCTTCTGCATTCTCAGGAAGGAAGGTTTAGTATTCTTCTAAACTCTCTACCGGACGGTAGGATCTGGACTCCCTATACTTATCCGGGAGATTGCGTCTAAAAGAAGGCACTCTCTGAGCCTTGGGTCTTCTATCGGATGGAATCAACCCAGATTTTCCTCCCGTGACCTTGGAAATGGCCGAGTCTAGTTTGGCACCAGAAAGATTAGAGCCATCATAAGGAATTTTGCACCAATTAATTTTAGATGCTGTATCAGCCATCCATGGTTTAAAGGGGTTGTAAAGGTTCGTTTTTTATTTTCTACATAGGTTCCTCTAAGCTAGTGCATTGTTGGTTCACTTACCTTTTCCTTCGATTTCTCTTCTAAATGTTTTTTTTCTTTGTCTGAATATCTCACTTCCTGTTCCTCCTCAGTAAACTTCTCACCATCATCCGAGCTGGTGGTTAGTCGGCCAGAACAGCTTACTGAACAGCTTACTGAGGAGGAACAGGAAGTGAGAAATTCAGACAAAGAAAACAAAGAAAAAAAACATTTATAAGGGAAATCGAAGGAAAAGGTAAGTGAACCAACAATGCACTAGCTTATAGGAACCTATTTAGAAAATAAAAAACGAACCTTTACAACCCCTTTAAGCCATAAGGCCCTCCTTGCTGTCACCGACGCCAACATTGTTCTGGCCGAGGACCTTATGATGTCTACTGAGGCCTCCACCACAAAGTCACCCGCCAGCCTGATCTCTTGCAAAGAAGAAACTATTTTCTCCATCTCTGTGCCATCCAGAAGATCCTTCTCTATCTTAGTCGCCCATCCTGAAATGGCTCTTGCCACCGCTGCCGTGGTAATAGCCGGCCTGCAGGAACCCCCTGCCATGGAATACGCCTTTTTTAATTCTAAGTCCATTTTACGATCAAGTACGTCCTTAAAAGAGACTGTATCCTCGATAGGTAAGGTGACATGACGGGCCAGATGCATCAGAGAGGAACCACTATGGGAGCATTAATTAAAGGTTTTACCTTTGATTCGTCTAGAGGATACATTTTCGCTAGCCTGTTAGCAAGCCGATAGCCTCTTTGACTGACCTTGCAAAGGGCTCCACCAAAGAAAAATCAAATCCTGCAGACATTTCCTGACCGTCATTATCAGAAGATGATTCTGAAGCCTGGGAGTGATAGGGTTGCGCAGCGGATGTACTAGGGACTGCCACATCCATAGCGGGTACTGTTGTCTCCAAAATAGATTCCCGTACTGATTCCCTTATAAGATCAGTAGCCATTCTTGCGTCCGCCTCCTTCTCTTTAGTCGCTTCGTTGAAGCAAGAACAGCAGGCGAGTTTGTCTGGCAGGGCTGGTGCGCCGCATATCCAGCAGGTGTTAGCTGCGGGTCTGGAGTGACGGCTGTGATGTGAGGAAGGAGACCTCCTGTGGTCCGACCCGCTATGCTGGGGGCGACTGTGGTGCGAATGGCTGTGATGAGAGCGACCATGCCTCTGACGAGATGAGGACCTTGAGCGACTTCTGTGTGATCTTCTGCTAGAAGTGCGACTTGATCCTCTTCCATGTCCGGAACTTACTCCTCTTGCTCTGGTAGGGCTGCCAAAAAAATGCAGCATTTTAGCAGTCGGCACTCTTTTTTTTTTTCTCCCCTTCAATACTTACCTACAGCGGTAGAGCCTCTTGCCTTTCTTGCTGTCGGTGGTCTGCGTGGGCAGTGGACTCCATGGAAAAAAGGTAGACAGTATAGACTGAAGGGAAAATAAAAAAGAATTTTCTCGCAAACCAATAAACAGGAAAAACAAAAAAAACAATAAATATTTTTTTTTGCCTGCCCCTTTTAAGACCTAGAACCCTCAGACTGCAGAAGCCATAAACCAGAGAGAGACAATATAATGTAAAGCCCCATACACACGAGAGAACTTATGTCCGACAGACTTCCGAAGGAGTTCTGCCGGAGTTCCGACAGAGTTCTGATGGACTTTTCGACTGAGCGGACTTGGCCACACACAATCACACTAAACTCCGACGGATTCGAACGTGATGACGTACGACTGGACTCGAATAAGGAAGTTCATAGCCAGTAGCCAATAGCTGCCCTAGCGTCGGTTTTAGTCCGTCGGAATAGCATACACACGAGCAAATTTTTGGAGGGACCGGGTACGGCGGAGTTCCGTCGGAAAAATTTGAAGCATGTTCCATTTCTAAAGTCCGTCAGACTTTTGCGAATCAAAAGTCCGTTGCAGCCCACACACGATCGAATAGTCTGACGGAATCAGTCCGTCGGACTTTGGATGTTGAAAAGTCTGCTCGTGTGTACGCGGCATAACAGAAAGAAAACGTTCTTATCTTATCCAGCAGAAAAAAAAAAAAAGAGGATACAGGGCAGTATTAGGCAAAACAACAGCAGTATGCAGAAGCGCACAACTGGATTTTAAAAAGGGCGCCATAGCCGCGGCCGAATGACGCTCCGCGCATGCGCAGAGCGTCCCGAGGATACCGGCGCCATCTTGGATAAGGGAAAAACCTCTCTTCAGAGAAGAAAACGATCCAGCTGCAAAATGGACATGCGCAGAACAGCAGGGACACTAGCGGCGGCCATGACAGCTGTACTGGAGGACAGCAAGCCCCAGCAACCCCAGAAGAAGAAAAAAAAAAGGTAAAACTAAGAAAAAAAAAGTAATTTAGTATAGCAAGGGAGTCCACTGCAGAATGAAAGCTTATAAAAAACAAAGCCAGATGTCCCCTGAGACCACCAGAACGGGGATTCCCTCCATAAAGCTCCTTTAGAGACTGTACAGGAGGGATTTCCAAACAGGAGAGGCTTGAACCTGCTGGGGTGATGGCGGTAAGAGGCTTATTCATCAGTAGATATCTTGAAACCTTGATCATCCAACCTGTCAGGTGAGGATAAAAAAAGAGAATGCAGCGGAGGGTCTCCCCTTCAAATTTATAGTTAACCAATCCCGTCAGGTTGTGGGGGCGGAGTCACAACCCAGTGTGTGCTACCATGAAGGCATCAGGAAATCTGTTTGTCTGTATGCTAGTCCGACGGATGAAAACCAACGCTCGGGCAGCTATTGGCTACTGGCTAAGAACTTTCTTATTCTAGTCCGGTCGTACGTCATCACGTTCGAATCCGTCGGACTTTGGTGTGATTGTGTGTGGCCAAGTCCGTTCGGAAAGTCCGGCCGTGTATATACGGCAAAAGAGCTGTGAAGAAACCTTTCTGTATTTAGAGATTAAATATTTTTTCCTCTAGACCTAGAGTGCTCCCTTGTACTCTGTGATGACCTTAAAATGACTAACGCAATATATGGAGCCCTTATATATTTGTACATGTTGATCATATCCCCCCTTAATCTCCTCTTCACAAGCGTGAATAAATTCAGTTCCTCTAATCTTTCCTCATAGCTTAGCTCCTCCATGCCTCTTATCAGTTTGGTTGCTCTTCTCTGCACTGTTCCCCAATATCCATTTTGAGAACTGGTGCCCAAAACTGAACTGCATATTGCAGATGAGGTCTTACTACTGATTTGTACAGGGGGGCAAAATGATATCTCTCGTCTATACCGCTCTTAATACAAGAAAGGACTTTGCTCGCTTTGGAAACAGCAGCCTGGCATTGCATGCTATTATTGAGCTTATAATCTTCCAAAAAAACTCACAGATCCTTCTCCACCATTGATTAACCCAGTTGTACTCCCCCCTAGAATGTATGATGCAAGCATATTCTCACCCCCCAACTGCATAACTTTACATTTATCAACATTAAACCTCATTTGTCACTTAGTTGCATTGAGGTTGGCTTGTAAATTGGGAGACATCCTGTAAGGAAGCTATTCTACTGCATAGCTTTAGCGTCATCTGTAAAGACAGAAATGTTACTTTTAATCCCATACCCAATATAATTTATAAAGATATTAAAAAGTAAGGGTCCCAACACTGAACCTTGGGGTGCACCACTGATAATCTTGCTTGGACCATTCAGAGTAAGAGTCATTAACCACAACTCTCTGAATTAGTTTTTTTAGCCAGTTTTCTATCCATTTACAAATTGATATTTCCAGGCCTGTAGACTTTACCCTACACATGAGCCGTGTGGGGGTGAACTGGGTCAAATGCTTTTGCAAAATCAAAGTATACCACGTCCACAGCCATCCCTCTGTCCAAGGTTTTACTTCCCTCCTCATAAAAATAAAGGTTTGACAACATTTATCTTTCATGAATCCATGCTGTCTGTTGCTTGAAATATTTGATCCATTAGGCAGTAAACCTGTTAGGTACCGTTTTACGTGGTACTTTCTGAGCCGAGGAATGCCCCAAAGCTCCGTTTTTGTAAATCTTCTAAAAATCAATAAAGAGAATTAAAAAAAAAAAAACCTTTTTTCCAGCAAGAACTCGTCTGGTCTTTTATTAAACTCTCCAGTATCGTCCCGACTATATAAGTTAAACTAACAGGTCTATAGTTACTTAGTAAAGACTTTGTTCCCTTTTTAAATATGGGCAACACATCGGCCCTACGCCAATCCAGTGGTACTATTCCAGGCATTAACGAGTCCCTAAATATTAGACTTATGCTCATTAGAGCTTACAATCTAGAAGGGAGGGTGCAACAAAAAGGTGATCAACTGTGGAGGATGTGCTGATGGACAGCACAGTAGACCCCCTTCCATTTAGATGCAAACCTTCTTTAGCATATAGGTTACACTCCAATAAAAAGTGAGCCCAGTGCTCTAAAAACCCAAATCCCCCCCTTATACCAGGTTAACCATGCATTCAGCTCTCTAATTACCCCATCTTTCCCGTGTTGCGCATGGCACAGGCAATATTTAAGAGAATATCACCTTGGAGGTCCTTTCCTTCAACTTGCAGCCTAGTTCTTTAAATTAGTTCTTAACCACTTGCCGACCGCCGCACGCCGATGTACGTCGGCAGAATGGCACAGGCAGGCATAAGGGCTTACATGTACGTCCTTGCCTGGCCGCCGGTCGGGGGCCCGATCGGGCCCCCGCCCGGTGCCTGCGGCGGTCGGTATTCGTTCGGGAGCGATCCCGGACGAGGGGACGGCCATTCATTCATGGCCACCCCCTCTCGATCGCTCCCGGCGAATGAAAATGTCCGGTGACATCACTTCCTCTCCTGTAATGTAAACACAGGAGAGGAAGTGATGTATTCTCTCCTCCGTGTCGGTAGTTTTCGTTCCGGCACCGAGGAGAGAGGTTCGGTGAGTTGCACCAACACACCCCACATACAGTAGAACATGCCAGGCACACTCACACCCCCCCTTTACCCCCGATCACCCCCCAATTACCCCTGCCCCCCCAGTCACAGTGACACCAATTGCTTTTTTTTTTTTTTTTTCATTGGTGTCATTTGTGACTGTAGTAACTGTTAGGGCAGTTAGGGTTAGCCCCCTTTAGTTCTAATGTGCCCCCCTAACCCCCCAATAAAGGTTTAACCCCGTGATCACCCCCCGTCGCCAGTGTCACTAAGGCTGGGTTCACATTGCAGCGGTTTATGAGAACGAATGTGATTCGCACCGCACTGCAGTGCAAATCACATCCGATCTCTGTGCGATTCGAGTTCAGCCATACAGATAGTATGGCTGAATTCGTGTCGCACCCGCCGCAAATTCGCACGGGACCCTTTTTTTGGCCCGCAGCAGAATCGGATCGCATGGGTGTTCACACCATGCGATCCGAGTTTGCAGATCGCACTGCGATATGCGAACTGATCTGGGGGTGTCATTAACATTTCACTGACACTCCCAGCAGTTCGCATAGGGCAGTGTGAACTGCCGCCGGGAGGCATGCGATGCGGGAACCCGCCGCGGATTCATGGCGTTCCCGCATCGCTCCAGTGTGAACCCAGCCTAATAAGCGATAGTTTTTCTGATCGCTGTATTAGTGTCACAGGTGACGCTTGTTAGGCAGGTAGGTATTTAGGTTCGCCGCAGCTTTTTATAGCGCTAGGGACCCCCATATCCTACCGCATAAAGCCCCCTGATTGCCCCCTAGTTAACCCTTTCACCAGTGATCACCATATAACTGTTACAGGTGACGCTGGTTGGTTAGTTATTTTTTTTATAGTTTCAGGGCACCCGCCATTTATTACCTAATAAAGGTTTAACCCCCTGATCACCCGGCGGGTGTCATTTGTGACTGTAATAACTGTTAGGGCAGTTAGGGTTAGCCCCCTTTAGTTCTAAGGTACCCCCCTAACCCCCCCCAATAAAGGTTTAACCCCGTGATCACCCCCCGTCGCCAGTGTCACTAAGGCTGGGTTCACATTGCAGCGGTTTATGAGAACGGATGTGATTCGCACCGCACTGCAGTGCAAATCACATCCGATCTCTGTGCGATTCGAGTTCAGCCATACAGATAGTATGGCTGAATTCGTGTCGCACCCGCCGCAAACTCGCACGGGACCCTTTTTTTGGTCCGCAGCAGAATCGGATCGCATGGGTGTTCACACCATGCGATCCGAGTTTGCAGATCGCACTGCGATATGCGAACTGATCTGGGGGTGTCATTAACATTTCACTGACACTCCCAGCAGTTCGCATAGGGCAGTGTGAACTGCCGCCGGGAGGCATGTGATGCGGGAACCCGCCGCGGATTCGTGGCATTCCCGCATCGCTCCAGTGTGAACCCAGCCTAATAAGCGATCGTTTTTCTGATCACTGTATTAGTGTCACAGGTGACGCTTGTTAGGCAGGTAGGTATTTAGGTTCGCCGCAGCTTTTTATAGCGCCAGGGACCCCCATATACTACCGCATAAAGCCCCCTGATTGCCCCCTAGTTAACCCTTTCACCAGTGATCACCATATAACTGTTACAGGTGACACTGGTTGGTTAGTTATTTTTTTTATAGTTTCAGGGCACCCGCCATTTATTACCTAGTCTCACTAGTGTACCCCTAAATTTAGGGGTGTCTACTTTCCAAAATGGGGTCATTTGGGGGGGGGGTTTGTGCCATCTTGGCATTTTATGGCCTTCAAAACTGTAATGCCCTTAGAAAGCCTGAAGGCGGTGCTTGGTTTTCGGGGCCCCGTACGTGGCTAGGCTCCCAAAAAGTCCCACATATGTGGTATCCCCGTACTCAAGAGAAGCAGCAGAATTTATTTTGGGGTGTCATTTCACATATGCCCATAGCATGTGTGAGCAATATATCATTTAGTGACAACTTTGTGTAAAAAAAAAAAATAAATTTTTTTTTTGTCATTATTCAATCGCTTGAGGCAAAAAAAAAAAATATTCAATGGGCTCAACATGCCACTTATCAATTTCCTTAGGGTGTCTACTTTCCAAAATGGGGTCATTTGGGGGGGTTTTGTACTGCCCTGCCATTTTAGCACCTCAAGAAATGAGATAGGCAGTCGTAAACTAAAAGCTGCGTAAATTCCAGAAAACGTACCTTAGTTTGTAGATGTGACAACTTTTGCGCAAACCAATAAATATACAGTTATTGACTTTTTTTTTACCAAAGACATGTGGCTGAATACATTTTGGCCTAAATGTATGACTAAAATTGAGTTTATTGGATTTTTCTAATAACAAAAAGTAGAAAATATCATTTTTTTTCAAAATTTGCGGTCTTTTTACGTTTATATCGCAAAAAATAAAAATCGCAGAGGCAATCAAATACCATCAAAAGAAAGCTCTATTTGTGGGAAGAAAAGGACGCAAATTTTGTTTGGGTACAACATTGCATGACCGCGCAATTACCAGTTAAAGCAGCGCAGTGCCAAAGTGTAAAAAGACCTCTGGTCATTTACCAGCAAAATGGTCCGGTCTGAAGGTGGTTAAGGAGCCTTCACCTTCCATATATTCTGTCATTGGTTCCAACGTGGACCAAGACAGCTGGGTCATGCTCAGCCCCTCCCAGTAATTTATCAACCTGGTCCACCATATGCTGAACCCTGGCACCAGGGACACAGCAAACTATTCGGTTGAGGCGATCCTAGTGACAAATTATTCTCTCAGTTGTTCTGATTAGAGCAGTGGTCATTAAGCCTGTCCTCAGGGCCCACTACCAGGCCAGGTTTGCAAGATAACTGAAATACATCACAGGTGATATAATTTGCTGCTCAGTGATTGCAGTATTCTAGTCTGCATCTCCCCAAGGTAGTACATAAAACCTGGCCTGTTAGTGGGCCCTGAGGACAGGGATGATGACCGCTGGATTAGAGAACACCCTATTACCACCAACTGTCTAGGCCAGTGATGGCGAACCTTGGCACCCCAGATGTTTTGGAACTACATTTCCCATGATGCTCATGCACTCTACAGTATAGCTGAGCATCATGGGAAATGTAGTTCCAAAACATCTGGGGTGCCAAGGTTCGCCACCACTGGTCTAGGCCTACCTGCACTCTCCTCAGCACCCCTACTAGATGGGCTGCTCTCCCAGCTGTTAGGGGGAGCAGTGATAGCTAGGGTTGCCTCCTGAGCTTGACACCCCCACATCTTCACCCAACTTAGCGCAATCTGCTGGGGTGCTTAAACCCAGGGCTGGCTTTCCTTTTCTTTGAGCCCCTACCACTCCCTTTACCTGTATTAACCCATCTTCCCAACTGATAATCCTGACTTAAGCTGGATTCACACCTATGGCATTTTTAGTGCTTTTTGCAGATTTGCACAACAGAATGTGTTCCATAGGAAACCATATTAAATGGACTGTAGTACAAATCTGCAAAATGCAAAAAGCACAAAAAAATGCATAGGTGTGAATCCAGCCTTAACCCTCCAACCCTCCCCATTAACCACCTGCTCAGTGAGCAGAGGATACCTTTAAAGGTTGCCAGTTCTGCCCAGTGTTGCAACTTGCTTCTCCAGATCTCGAATGCGAGCTTCCAGAACGGCAACCTGCTGAAATCTGTTGCTCCATTGTTGTATACACGTGGCACACGGTGCACTGCACAGAACCTTTAATCTCCCTAACCTCCATTTTCCCTAGTTACAATAATATTACTAACAGGAAATTTCAAATGTTACTTACAGGTTTGATAACTCCCGTTATAACCTGAATCTGTTTTAGCTGCAAATAGTGGGCTAACTTGATATTGAATCTTATAGACTAAAACCACAAACACACGTTTAGATTTTCGGTCAACTGAACATCCGGTTTTTGTGGCAGTCTCGTGTTGAAAGTGAAAGACCAAAATTCATACATCAGAAGTGACGTAATGTTTTGAATAGTTCTGTATCTATTCTTTCATGTCTGGAACGAAAATCTGACGTTGAGTTCACATCCGACAAAAATTTTATAGTTTGCACATCCAGCTTTTGTCTGACAAAAAAAGGAGGAACACTTATCTCCTGGCCAGGGTGGTCTCTCAGATTACATCAAGGATTTTTATGGAGGCAAACATATGGGAGGTGAGGGAGGCACGGTTGGGACTGCAAAGCTCGCCAGCAGTAAGTTATTTCCACCACAGTTGGTCATTCTTTATGGAATCTGAGAGACCACCCTGACTCTCATATGTGGGTCTTTTAAAGAGGAAGTAAACCCGACCAAAAAAATTCCAATTTTCTACTGTTAATCTAATACTGTACATCAGCCTTCATCCTATATATCTAATTTCTCAAAACGAGCGCTGTAAATACCTTTTTTTAGCGTTTCCGAAATATCTCCCTTCCGGGTATCGCCCGCGCCATTTCAAATTCTGGTTTTGACGTCCTTTCCGGACGTCATTTCCGCCCTTAGTTAGATTTCACTCCGGAAATCTCACGCATGCGCCGTAGCGTCATAAGAAATCCTAACCAAGCCTCGATCTCGGTTGCCGTTACTAAGGCAACAAAGCATGTGACCAATATAGTAGCTTTACAACGCGAGACTTCTCCTCTGCCACAATGAGGAGAATGCCTCGTATTAAAAAAAGGCAGAGAGGCAGGAAGATGAAAGTCGGCAATACAATATACGCCGCATTCGCACGTCCACACTGCGCAAGCGCGGCTGACGTCACGGACATGTAAACGGCGGTTTTTACGAAAATGTGACAAGTTCGTTCACTCTCAGGCAGCGAGCAGCTGCCTGAGAAAAGTATTATCTAACAAGCTAGACATGTTTAGGAGGGTTTACTTCCTCTTTAAGATGCCCTAGAACAGCCCTTCCCAACCTCTCTACCTTAGAGAAGGCATTTTTTTTTTTTTTTTTTTTAAAACCTTTTATGCCAAAGGAACCCTTGCAATACTTTTTTAGGTCTCAGGGAACCCCTGCTAAGATTAGCCCATTGGTGGTCACCAAGAAAGTGCCACTTACATTGATGGTGGGAAGAATGTTCTCCTTACCTTGGTGACCAGAATTTCCCCCTTACAGACATGCCTACGGTCCTAATAAAAACACAAAAATGCAGCACCTAATAGGTTACATACACTAGATTACCAAAAGTATTGAGGCACATGAACTTTAATGGCATCCCAGTCTTGAGGGCCGTACACAAGAAACGAAAATCATATTAAAAAATTTGGACAATGAGCTGTCTGCCAATTTTCGGATCGTTAGTACGGTGCTTTCGACAGCCAATTTAGCTTTTCCAAAGTCTCCTGCATGATGACCCATTTTACCGAAGGGTGCAAGAAAAACCCAACAATTATTCATCACCGTTCACCAAATAACAAAAAAACAGAGGCAGTTGAAGTTTATAAGCAGGTTTTATGTTGCTTTGTTAAGGTTTACATTGATCTGAAAGACAAACACACTCACTTCCAGCGTTCCTCGCTGTGCAGACATCAAACATTTCCGGGGAAAAGTGGTTCACAAACCATTTACATGATAATTTAATCTCTGCACTGCTGGAGTAAGATGAGCCTCCAAGTTGTGCTGAAAGGTACTCCAACTGTGAAGGAACTTAGTCACAAAAAACAGTCAATGCGTTCCGGTCTGATCCAGTGCACATCATGACTTCTACTGCCAGGGATACGATTGTCTCAAAACCAACCTGATGGCGGCCATTTTGTAAGCTTGTTCCTAGTGAATGTTAAGGGTGAGGATTGGCGATCTCTCTCCATTTTAAGTAATTTGGTATTTTTTCCCCCCCCTGTACACCTCTGTGTAAAGACCATGTGTGATAAATATTGAATTAGCCTTTCCAGCCAAAGTAAAATTATTTTAGATACGGGTGTAGAAGGGAAAAAAAGGCCTGCGTACAGTATAAGGGTAAGGGTGCTTAGTCTTTGTAATTTCTTAGTAGCATAAAAGTCCATATTGGCAACCAACGTATTTACAAAAATAAAATAAAAGCAATGGGGTAAGAGATTGCAGGGGGTTTAAGGGAACCCATCCCCCCAACGTGAGGACCATCTCACTTCCTTGTTTTGGGAATCCATGACCTGGAATAAAAGGGGTACAATATTGGACAACTGATAAGCACATGCTTTTTTTCAGGTTAACGACACAGATAGGTGGATGGAGGGCAGTTAGGCTGCAGCGTTCGTTCACTGCCGAAAATCACTGGACATTTAGCCAGTTTGTACGCTGCCATAAATGCCGTTCCTGGGTGCAAACAGTTGTCTGCATCCAGGGCTGGGCAGAGTCCTATATAACGAATCAAACAAGCCCTAAAAACTGAAGGATAAGAATTGACCGTCCATGAACCCGCAGGTAGATGTTCCCATACTTCTATCATGACAGGTTCCATTCACACCAATGCGTTTTTTCATGCTTTTTGCAGAAACGCAGTGTATTTTTTTATCACTGGTTCCTCTGGAAGACGTTCACATTAATGCATTTTTGTGCCTCTGTTTTTGGTAATAAATTTTAACCGCTTACCGACCAGCCGGCATTAAACTGCGGTAGGTCGGCTCGATCCCGCGAATCGTCGTAGCTGTACGTCGCTCCCTTTAACAGCGAACAGTAACAGGTACACGGTGGGGGAGCTGCTGTACATATCCGCTGGCTGTGATGTCCACTGGCCACCCACGATCTCTCCACAGAGAGCCAGAACAGGGATCTGTCAATGTAAACAAGCAGATCCCCGTTCTGTCAGGGGAGTACAGTGTGATCGTTTGTTCCTAGTGATGAGGATCTCTGTACTCAGTCAGAAACACCTCCCTAGGACACCCTTCCCCGCCAGTTACCTTTATACAGTAATCAGTGCATTTTTATAGCACTGATTGCTGTATAAATGTCACTGGTCCCAAAAAAAAGTGTCTGATCTATCCGCCGCAATGTTGCAGTCCCCCCCCCCCAAAAAATAAATAAAAAAAAATAAAAAAATTAAAAAAAAATAAAAAAAAAATCTCTGATCACTGCCATTACTAGTATAAAAAAAAATTATAATAAAAATGCCATATATCCCCTATTTTGGAGATGCTACAACTTTTGCGCAAACCAATATAAGCTTATTGAGATTTTTTTTTTTTTTTTACCAAAAATATGTAGAATACATATTGGCCTAAACTGAAGAAATTCGTTTTTTACATTTTTTGGATATTAATTATAGCACAAAGTAAAAAAGTATTTTTTTTCAAAATGGTCAGTCTTTTTTTGTTTATAGTGCAAAAAATAAAAACCGCAGAGGTGATCAAATACCACCAAAAGAAAGCGCTATTAGTGGGGAAAAGATGTAAAATTTGAGTACAGCGTCACACGACCGTGCAATAGTCAGTTAAAGCGGCAGTGCCGTATCGCAAAAATAAAATAAATGGCCTGGTCATTAAGGGGGGTAAATCATCTGGGGCTGAAGCGGTTAAAACAACCTTCTATAGCAGACAAGTCGCTTTACTGATTTTTTTTTTTTTGTGAACAGGCTTTCATAGAAAGTCATCGTTGTGGCTGTCCATCTAATCTCTCCTATAGCAGAAAGCTGCATGCTGCTGGAATTCTAGATACTGCAGATTCAATATGGCCCCATCCAGGATCAATTAAGTATTTAAAGTGGATGTAAACCCACTCTTATCCTTTATAAACTACTGCGATATTGTTCATCTAGAAGGATATACATGCCTCTACATGTATACTTATCTGTCAAATGTCTCCCCTCTGTCTGCTATGAGACCCGAAAAACTGCAGATTTTGTGGGTGGGTCTGTTTTCCAGGGCTCAGTGGGTGGAGTTGTGATGTCAGTAGACTCCCCGCCCACCTCTACACTCCGCTTATCAACATGCATTTTCTCCTGTGTATTTCTTACACTGAACTTCTGCTATGATCTTTAACATCCAGTCAAAACCCATAAAAGTCCTCACATGACTTCAGCATGCCAAATCATGCTGAGGTGTGGAACAGCCAATCCTTGCAGAGCAGCAGAAGAAAGGAGTGGGAGGGAATTAAAAAAGAATGCATGTCTCTTAGGCTAGTGCACGAGATATGTAAATCACCTGTCACTCACAGCAAGGGGGGGGGGGGGGATCTGACAGTTTTTCTCTGTCAAGATTTATCTCACTGAACAATAAAAGAGGATTGCTCAGAGCTGGATTAACTCTTTGTGGCCAGACTGGGCTCCAATTATAGGAAGTCTTATACTCTACATTATGACATCAAAAAAAAATAATAATAATTTTCGGTTTTACATCCACTTTAATAACATCACTGGAAATGTTCTCTTGTGAATGTGAATTGCCCTTTTCTTGGGGAGAGATCCCCTCAATTGCTATAAGAATGCAGAATTTTACTAGGCGGACTTGTACGATTAGGCAACCTGTAACTCCAGTTTTAAAGGCTTCCATACATGGATTGAAATTTGGCCGGTTCAGCAGGGATCGACTTGGGTACAACCAGCCTGTCGAATTTTTCCACATACGATTCCTGCCAGCAGTTATAGCTGCTAGCAGTAGTCATTGTGTCCTGCCAGCTGTGAAGGCTTCCCTGAGCCCCCTGCTGGCAGAATACAATAGTGCTGTGGGAGGCATTCCAGCATCAACACTGCGTTGATGGGGATAGAGCAATTTTCTTCCCTGCAACCTGTGATGGAACGAAAGAAAAAAAAAAAAAAAAGTTGTGTCATCTATGGCCTGCTTTAGAGGAAAGGCTTTATCTTAACATGTGGGAGCTTTATGACCCCCCTTCCCCACCATGGGTAGCAATCACAAACCAGCCATTAAAACCCATTGTGCTTCCTATTTATCTAAACAAGTAACAAAACAGTGGAAGTGACATTTTATGCCCTGATCGCCAGCTTGCCATACACAGCAGATATAGCCACAGCTTTTAATAAATAAGTCCAACAATTTAGCGGAACGTTCAGCTGATGCGCCGATTTTTGACATATGGCAAAACTTACAACACACCCGTAGATTTCTTTTGCAGGCGGATGTTGCAAAGCTAAACGGCTCACTTGTGACCTTTTCTTGCCTACTACAGGTTTTGTAGTTCTGCTCAGGCTGTCATGAGATCTAGGCACGCCTGCCAGAGAGCACAGCATGGTCCCTGACCTCTAGTGCAGTTAAGTGCGGTTACGGCCTGGTCAAGGACCCCCTCCCCCTCCCTCAGTCACACTGGATAATAAAAGATCAGCAGCACACTGATGAGGTTATACCAGCGCTCTCCTGTAAACATGCTCACAGTGTAAAACTGACAGCACTGTGCTAAACAATAGAACCCCCATTTATTTTCGAGTGCCCTATCTTAATCCAACTATATATTAAAATCCTCCTGTACTCGCTAGGTATCGAGTTATTGTAGAATCATCCCTGGTTCACACTGCTGCGACTTTGCTTGTGACACATATTATGGTGTCAAGGGGTGTGGTTTAGCCAAATTGTCTGCATCACTGATTGGTGGAAGGTTATTTACATAGTTTCTTGGTTGGAACACGTTTTGTCACATGCCTGATGAAGGGGTCCTGCGTGGCTCCGAAATTTTGCTTTTGCTCTACCAATGAGATCGCTGAATAAATCGCGTTGGACCCAGGATTGGAGATCCACGGTGCGCTGGCGACGTTCTCCTGCCTTGCGATACATAAGTCGCATGACAATTAAAAACCCATTTTAAATTTCGGCCGTTCAAATCAATGCGACTTTTAAAATGTTTCCTGCACTACTTTGATGCGACTTGAGTGCCCTAGACTCCTTAAAGTGACAAAAACCCTTCCGCTACTTGTGATAACGGGCGAGCGGCTGCTTAGCCACATCGGTTATTACAAGAAAGCAGACCGTCCCCTCTAAAGAATGGCACTGGGGTGATACCACCACTTGAAGCAATATTGGTAAGTTTTTTTTTACCGTTTCTTCAAAAAAAAAAAAAAAGTTAATTATCGGCCGACCCCTACTTTATTCCAAAGGCCGTTTTTTAGATTTTGAACATGTGACCAGCAGCAGAGGACTAGAAGCTCCTCCTGCTTATGTTTCCCAGCAGACAGGCTGGGAAAGATTTGGGTCATGCAACAGCTGCCTATCGATTAGGAAAAAGGTACTTAGATTTTTTTTTTTTTTTTTATTAAAATAATTACAGTGCCATCATCCACATACAGAAGTAGAAGGGAAAATGTAAAATAAACAGTGTGTTTAGTATCGCTAAGTCGCAAGCATGTCGCACTGGAAATCGCACAATGGAGGTCGCAGCAGTGTGAACCGAGCCGAAAAGCTTCAGTTTACTCGAATGAAACAAAACCATCGCTTTGCCTCTTTGAAACTCCTCCTCAACCCTTTACGTTTGCAGCAGAGTCATGGAGGTCGATCAAGACACCCAAACCCATGGCAGTTTTAAAAGTCCTCATCATACGACTCAATTAATCTCTATGGCTAGCTTCGTTTTGAACTTCTCCATTTATAAGGTCACAAAATGCAACCTTACCAAGGCACAAAGTTGCTCTGTGCCTCGATGCCTCGTCCCTGATAAACCGATACAGTAAGCTTTTGGTCCAAGTCACAAAAGAGGCTGTTCCACGAGGTTGAGGTTATTTTTCCACGCCAAGGACAGGCTTGAGAACCACTTCGGTTATGGCACAGAGAACGCAGAGGGGGGAAAAAAAAAAAAAAAATAATAATAAAAAACTAAAATTCTGGTCACACCAATACGACAACACAGTAAAGACAGCACTATGTATTCTTTCATCCTCTGTCACAGAGTCCCAAACGGTGCAATTTCGCGGCCGGGTTGCTCAGTCCCGCGATTTCCTCGGGCTCATTTAAAAAAATAAAAAATAAAACAAACACCTTTAACAAGTTAAAACTCACATGCTTCCAAAAGTGTGATAACAAGGAGTGAAGCTTGCGCTTTCCTCACACTTGTAATAAATACTGCAGAAAGCTCGCTCACTTTTTCTTTTTTTTTTTTTTTTTCAAGTCAGGAAAACAGTGTCGTAACAGCCAAAAGCGCCAATGTTAACAAAACAAAAACAAAAAAACAAAAAAAATGCAATTACAAAAAACTAATTTAAAAGTCATTATTAAAATATGTGACGGTGAGCACAGAAGCCACAAAGCAGCCATCCAATGGCCGAGTTACACTCGCTCTGCGTTCACACCACATTGAAAAAAAAAAATAAAAAAAAAAAACGGTATTAGTAGCAAGTGTAGGTAAAAACCTTGCTATCCAGGAACAGGAGCGTCAACGCAAAAATAAAACGTTATGGCGGAAATAATAAATCATGGAGATAAAGGCTGCAATATCGACTGAAGCTCTGGTGAGAGGAGTTTGCTCCTGCGGTGGCAAGCTGTTCCGTTTCCCATGATGCCTCGGGCTCCTGGCCTCCCCTGATGTTTGGTTGGTGGGAGCAGACACTGGAGGTTAAAGATGAGAGTCTGTAGTACAATGGAGAATACCAAGAAAAATATTTTAGGAAATTGGAAGAGGTCATAAAAACAAGGGGGGAGGGTGAAGAGCAATCCAGATATATGGCAGCCTGCCCCCAAAGATTCAGTGGTGTCTCTGGTTTGCCCATCTGTGCTCTTGGAAGAAAATATGGCTGCTGTGTTGTTACTGCCTTCGGTCTTCTGCCTCTGATCTGGAGAACGCCATGACCACATCCTCAGCACCTGCAAGACGGAAGGGGGAAAAAAAAAATAAAAAAAATAAAAAGTATAAGCTGAGAAGACTTTGAAGGAATTCAAAAAACACTTTACATGTATTTTTTACACAATGAAGGAAGCCCACCTATAAGCTAAACAGAGATGAGAATTCCAAATATCTATTATAGGCTGGAGATATCTTAGCGACATGAAATAGCAAGTTATTTTCCCTCCAAGGTTTACTTGTCTAAAGCTGAACTACAAGCACTCCGCTAAATACATAACTAAAATACATACAAGGGGGTCATTTTACAGAAAAAAGAAAAAGTACCGTAGGGAACATTCCGTGCTGAAAGTACTACAGGGGAATGATCATCAAGGGGTGAGAAAGTACTATGGAGAATATTCATCAGGAGATGAAAAATATTTAAAAAAAATCGAGAGGTGAAAAAGGACTACGGGAAACATTCATCAAGAGCTGAGAAAGTACTATGGGGAACATTCATCGAGAGTTAAGAAAATTTCTACAGGGAACATTCATCGAGTGAAAAACATCAAGGGGTGAGAAAAGGCTAGAGAGAATTTTCAGAGAGGTGAAAAAGTATTAGGAAACATACACTGAGTGGTGAGAAAGTACTACAGGAAACATTCATCGAGAGTTGAAAAAGTGCTATGGGGAAATTTCAACAAGGAGTGAAAAAGTACTACAAGGAACAGTCATCAAGGGGTGAAAAAGAGCTCTGTGAAAAAGTACTAGAGGAAACATTCATCAAGAGTTGAAAAAGAATTATGGGAAACATTCATCAAGAGCTGAGAAAGTACCATGGAGAACATTCATCAAGGGGTGATAAAGTGCTGTAGAGGATATTCAACGAGGTCAAAAAGTACTAGGAAACATTCAACGAGGGGTGAAAAAGTGCTACAGGGAAGAGTCATTAAGAGTTGAGAGGGTGCTATGGGGATTTCAACAAGGGGTGTTCATTGTTGAAGTACTATGGGGAACGTCCACAAAGGAATGAAAAAGTACCAATGAGACTATTCATCTCAATGTGAAAAGTACTATGGGGGATCATTCATCAAGAGTTGAAAAAGTACTATGGGGGGGATCATTCATCAAGAGTTGAGAAAGTACTATGGGGGATCATTCATGAAGAGTTGAGAAAGTACTAAGGGGGATCATTCATGAAGAGTTGAGAAAGTACTATGGGGGATCATTCATCAAGAGTTGAGAAAGTACTATGGGGGATCATTCATCAAGAGTTGAGAAAGTACTATGGGGGATCATTCATCAAGAGTTGAGAAAGTACTATGGGGGATCATTCATCAAGAGTTGAGAAAGTACTATGGGGGATCATTCATCAAGAGTTGAGAAAGTACTATGGGGGATCATTCATCAAGAGTTGAGAAAGTACTATGGGGGAACATTCATCAAGAGTTGAGAAAGTACTATGGGGGATCATTCATCAAGAGTTGAGAAAGTACTATGGGGGATCATTCATCAAGAGTTGAGAAAGTACTATGGGGGATCATTCATCAAGAGTTGAGAAAGTACTATGGGGGATCATTCATCAAGAGTTGAGAAAGTACTATGGGGGAGCATTCATCAAGGGTTGAGAAAGTACTATGGGGGAGCATTCATCAAGGGTTGAGAAAGTACTACGGGGGAACATTCATCAAGGGGTTAGAGAGGGCTATGGAGAATATTAATCTCAATGTGAAAAAGTACTTTAGGAAACATTCATGAAGGGGTGGCAAAGTACTACAGGGAACGTTCATCAAGGAGGGAGAAGGTACTACAGGTAAAATTAATCAAGGAGGAAGAAAGTACTACAGGGAACATTCATCAAGAGGTGAAAAAGTGCTATGGAGAATATTCATCAAAAGGTGATAAAGTACTACAGAAAACAGGCAAGGAAACAAACATTATATGGAGTTGGTATTTAATATAAGTTCCATTGTCCAACTCATATCTATTGATTTACGCAAACGTAGACAGAAGTTACCGTCTTGGATCCACCAACTCTGTATAGCATAAAACATCGTCAAAGGTTTTTTTTTGTAGCTCCACCAAACATTAAAATACAGAATTTAAATAACTGCCAGGAGGAACGATTGTAGGCACCAACAGATCCTGATCTTCTGGGTTTTTCCAGATGCTACAGCCTCTAGTCCAGAGTTTATAGGAGTCAGGAGGCATGAAAAACCTCCGGTAAGCAGCAATTCTGTGATTGTAAACACCCTAGTGGTCAGACATGTTACATCTGATGGAAGTGCACAACTGCTCACCTAACCACTCTTTACAACATTGCTGTGCAGAAGGCATCTCTGAACACACAACATGGCTGTCTTTGTATAGGATGGGCTACAGCAACAGAAGACCATGCCATGTTCTTCTCCTGTCAGCTAAGAGCAGGAAAGTGAAGCTGCAATGGGCATGGGATCACCCAACTGGATGATTGGAAACGCCTCATCTGCCCTGTCTTATCTCAAGTTCTGTTATTAAAACACATATGGTAGGATCAAAAGTTGGTGTTGCAGCAGGAATCCATGGATCTATCTCCAGCCCTGGGTTTTATCTTCCTTCTACTTTTTGCTGCCTGCAGCAGAAACAGTTTTGGAATCCAATGAATAATTTAAGTGGAAGCTAGCAGTCATTTTTTTTTTTTTTTTTGTGGTTGTGGAATAGGGTTAAATCAAAGCTTACCATCAGAACTCAAACTGTGGCATAATATAATATGATCTGCAGAGAATCACGACGCACATGATGAACACAAACAGCTATGTGGGCTCCGACTTATGAAGGCTGTAAAGGGATAGGCAGGTGCTGGGCTGTGCCAAGAAACATTTAATAATCCTACCCTCAATCACAATCCTACTGGGAGCAGCATCCGTCACCGGCCGAGCGAGGAGACTGTACGCTCGTCTCCATGGCAACTGGACGGATAAAGCTTTGAGGGCAGAGAAAGCTGCAGGTTGATGTTTGGATACCTAATGAGCACAGTACATCACAGAGCGGCGAGGAATCATTAGCGGCTCTGAGTAGCGGCTTTTCAGCAAAGCTGCCTGATTGCAGTGACACTCCGACCCCACAAATACGTCACCCGTTTCAGGGTTTCTGATGAAAAAAGTGTTAATATTTATTTCCTTCGATCCTACAAAAATAAATAAAAAAGCGAACACTGGTAAATGCTGAATATATGGCTATGCTTTGGGAAATTACTTTGGGGGGGGGAGACTCAGGAAAAATAAAGGTTGCACAGGAATAAAGTGTTACCTTCAATTCTGTTGCTAATTGACCACAAATCTCGGCAGACCTTGGCAGCTGGTAGTAAGAAAACGTAGCTGTGGATCGTGCTTGCGCGATTTGCAGCCCACTGACTTTTAAAGAAGTCGTGTCACTTTCTTTCTGAATTTGTCTATACCCTTAGAAGCTTAGTTATAGGATGTCAACTGTATCTACAGATTTGCTTTAATGCGAGACCACCTGCAAATTATTTTCTTGATTATACACTGGATTTGAATTGCACATGTTTGTGATGGGATTCCCTTTAGAGTAAACCTTGTTCGTTGAACAAGTCATCTTCCTTCCATTTTTATCACTGGACATGCAGTACTTTGGCCCAATATTTTTAACCACTTGCCTACTGGGCAATTTTACCTTCTTCCTGCCCAAGCCGATTTTCAGTTTTCTCCCGAAAAAGCCCAAACGAGGGGGCGTAACGCGTACAGGGTGGAAGGAGTCAATGAGATGTCAGAAGTAGCCATTTCTATCAACGTGGTGAGCTGATTTGCATATATCCTTGTGAGTTTTTTTTTTATCCATGTGTTGTTAAAGAAAAAAAAAAATTGGAAATGGAGGAGAGCACTATGGTTTCTTCTTCCATGACATGATGCTCTGAGGAATAAGTACCAAGGAAGGGAGAATTCTGATTCAGGAGAAGGAATAGGAGAAGTGGTCTGGAGTACACTAGGGTCTGAATGACTCTGTAGTGGGGTCATGTATTGGAGGTGGTGGACACCGAACACAGTGGAAGATAATATTTTGAACGGTTACTTCTTTTCAGTGTACGCAGTGGTGGATCTCTACTGTTGGGACTGTTATATATATTCTGTGTTATTTTATATGTTTTACACAAGTTGCGTCATTTGAGATGTTTTTTTGATTTGATTATATGTTATTTTGATGTAGCCATATCAAGAATATTCACCAACTCTCAATAGTAATGTGTACATCAGGGGTGCCCAACCTTTTGAAGAGCGAGGGCCACTTAAGTGAATTGGTAACTGGTCGCAGGCCACAATCAGCGGAGCGGGAGGATGACCGGTCCGTGTCCACAGACATAGCCCACTCTACTCTATGGGCCCTCTGATCCAATCGGATTCGTCCAGACGGGAGGGGCAGATCCCTTTCTGTTTTTTTTTTTTTTTTTTTTTTTTTAGGTAGGCAGGTGTAAACAGACACAAGTCCGTTTACATCTGCTGTTCCATAGAGGTGAATAGTAAGTCCGATTGGGTCGGACCAATCATCTGAAAGGGGCCTAAGGCTGCTTTCACACTGATGCGCTGTGATTTGCCCAAAGCGCAGGTGCAGCTCAGTGAACCTGTGGATTTTCTGTAGGTTAGCTGCACTTTGCCATGAACTTCTATTATATTCTGCAGGTGTGGCGCACTCTCTGAAGGCGCAACAAACCCGCAGGTAATAACAGAAGTCTATGGCTCAATGCAGGTAACCCGCAGCTGCACTTCACCTGTGGATCAGTTTTAAAGCAGCCCAGTAACCACTGCAAAACAGATATGTATATATACTGTGAATTTAGTAGTAAACTTACCTTTAATAACTGTCTTCCATTCTGGTATCACTTGCTGTTGCTGTCTCAGGCAGAGTGCATTTGGTATCACTCCATCTGTGACAGTAGCGAGCACCATACAGGAAGCATTGGCTTATGTGGCTCTGCTCCGCAGCCAGTTGCTTCCACTACCACTGATTTCATTCACAAAACTGCTGCTCTGGGATGGCTGGTCGTGAACTGGGCTTGCCAACCTGCCGTCTTAGAGCAGGAGGTCGAGGGCCACATCGGAGGGCTCCGCGGGCCACATGGTTGGGCACCCCTGGTGTACATAGTTGATTGCACCACACTTCTATATACACACACACACACACATTATTAAGAGTTAGCCGGTGAACACAGTGTTAGCTGCAGTCATAATCCATCATATAAGCTCTTTAAAAAGGGTGGAGTTTATTTTTACACCAATTATAGGCGATTGCGCCGATTATATTTTTTTCAGCTTTCAGCACTGTCACACTTTAACCACTTCAATACTGGGCAATTCTACACCTCCTCTACTCGCATCCGACAGACGTGAGTGAGGAAAAGCGGATCAACGGTTCTTCCCATTTACACTGTGATCAGCCTTGATTGGACACGGCTGATTACATCGTAAAGAGTCTCCAAGAGTCTTGTGTAAGGACGTTATTAAAGTGCATAGTTTGGTGTCATCTACCAAGACTGAAATGGTACTTTTTAATCCCAGACCCAATATCATTTATAAAAAATAATAAAAAGTAAGGGTCCCAACACTGAACCTTGGACCGTTCAGAGTAAGAATCATGAACCACTACTTTCTGAATTTGTTTTTTTTTTTGCCAGTTTTCTATCCATTTACAAATTGATCTTTTCAAGCCTGTAGACTTTACCTGACACATGAGCCATGTGTGGGGAATGTGTAAAAAACGCTTTTACAAAATCCAAGTATAACACGTCCACCGCCATAAAAAGAAATCAATCAGATTTGTTTGCCAGCTTCGGTCTTTCATGAATCCATGCTGTCTGTTGCTTAAAATATTTTTTCCCAGCAAGAACGCATCTATGGGGTCTTTTTTTAAAAGCTCCTGTATCTTCCCGACTATAGAAATTAAACTAACAGGTCTATAGCTACTAGGTAAAGAATGTGATCCCTTTTAAAATATAGGCACAACATTGGCCCTGCTCCAATCCAGTGGTACCATTCCTGTCATTAATGTGTCGCTAAACATTAGAAACAATGGCTTTGAATTGACAGAGCTCAATTCTTTCAGGATCCGTGGGTGGATGCCATCTGGTCCAGGTGCTTAATTCACCTTTATTCTGACTAAATATTTCTGGATCATATCACTTGAGCCATTGTGGATCATTTGGGGCTGTGTCAATACCATCCCCATTATGCACACGAGTTCCCCCATGCTCCTTTGTATACATAGAGCTGAAGCCTATATGCTCGGACCTGACATTTTTACTATTAATATATTTGAAGAATTTTTGGGGGTTTGACCTACTATCTTTTGCAATTTGCTGTTCGTTTCGAATTTTAGCATCCTTGATTTCCTTTTTACATATTCTGCTATATTCTTTGTAGCATTTAAACGATGATAGTGTTCCTTCATTTTTAGATTTTTTTAAAAGTTAATTTCTTCTTATTTATAGCCATTTTAACTTTGGCCGTAAGCCACATAGGTTTTATTTTTAGCCTTTTAAACGTATTGTCCATGGGAATATACTTTACAGTCTTTGAAGAATTCCCATTTCTGTTCTGTGTCCATTGATGCCAATATTCCCTCCCAGTATAAGTCCTGGAGAGTAGACCCCATCCTTGGAAAATTTGTGTTCTTAGAGTTAAGTGTTATCTTTCCTGTATGTGGGGACGTGTAACTGTCAAAAACCCTCCAGCCAAAAAGGTACCAAATGCGGCACTGGAGGGGAAGCAAATAAGCGAGGTTTCCACTTTTGGGTGGAACTCCTCTTTAAGGAACAGACTAACAGGGAATCTGCCAGAAACTCAAGACCAGCAAAGGATCTAATAAAAAAAACAAAAAAACAAACACACACACAGGAAATCACATTGGTGAAAACAGATCTGTAGATCCATTAGATATTCTGCAACTAGGCACCAAAAGGTATGGGAAAATGATAGAAGGTTCCGGTAAAGGTTGAACTTTTTGTCCAGCCCCTTCCGGAATGTGAAGCCAATAGGGAGGTGAAGGGGGTGGGGCCCAAGCTCCACTTTAATAAGAAAATTTAAGCTTTGGAAGCAGCTTTTGCTACTTCTAGCTACTGGACGTTTTGATTTGTGGCTTTCCAGAAATGGTATCCTTTGCATACAATAATATAACAAAAGCTAAAAATATAGAAAAGGTTGCCTTTGTTTTGAGAATGCATTGAGTTCTAAGATGGCTAGCTCAGCGTAGAAACTCAAAAGAGTAATAAGTTGGCTGGCATCGCTGACTTCCTGCTGAAAATGCTGTTGACTACGCCAAAGCAACAGCTTCAATACATCCTTGACAATAAACATGTATGCAAATAATGAGGTCAAAACAGTTAACTTGCCTTTTAAGTAACTAAATACTTCTGCACAGCCTGGCCAAATCTTCGTTGCCCAAGCATTTCGTCAACATTTTTGAGCCATGCCGATGGACAGTCCAGGCCATTCCTGCTGATGTTTCACCACCTTTATACCATCATCGTCACACACAGTCTATTTGGTTTTAGATGGAGTAGTCAAGGGCTGTTTGCTGTCTGTGACCCGTTTGATCTCCCTTCACTTTCTTTCCAAAGGACACAACGTGAAGGGAGAGGAACCTCTGCTAAGCAAGGAGAAACTTCCCCTTGACCATTGCCACCAGACATCTGCTAACAAGTGTAGAATTTTGGCTTTCCCATCAATTTCTGTATCAGTGATGACCACCATGAGCAATTAGAAAGTATACTTGACCGCAGAGTAGACAAAGACAGCAATACAAGATTAAAGAGGGTGCTACTCAAAAAAAAAAAAAAAAAAAAAAAAAGAGCTATATGTACACCATTTAAATGATTGTCAAGTTTCAATATAGATTACACATTTTTGGGTTTAATACCGGCCAACTAAGGGAAATTAAAAAATTCGGTAGCTGAAGCCCCCTCTCAGTAAACCTACTGTGGGCAAGTGGTAAAGACTGCAACCACAGTGCCAGGGGGTGAGGTCACTGCCAAGTTCCAGGGGAAATTATATATATATATATATATATATATATATATATATATATATATATATATATATATTCTCTCAAATCATACCCTACCACATTCATTTTGGGTGGAGCTGCTCTTCAAGACGCAACAGATGTGTTAATGCCAATTAGCACCTCATGCGATACAGAATGCACAAGAGTGCGTAGACCGATCAGCGACAACTCTTCTCCTACACATGAAAAGCCGCCTACATGCATGCTGTCATCTACTCCGCATTCACGGTCTGTTTTTTCTTCTCTAAACAAAGACTTTCCTCCACTGTCAGGGCTATTTTTTATCATCTCCACCTAAAGCAAGCCGTTGCAGATATGTAAACTGAGAAGGTCTATTGCAGGGATGCAACAAGATGTCTGGCAGCGGGTCCCGAGGTCAGTGGGGCTCAGTTATACGGAAATAGCACACAGGTTTGTGCTCCTCATAGAAACTGGATTCCATCAGACGTTCGTTTAACAAAAGGGAACTCCCAACTACGTCCCTCCAGGGTTCTCCAACTACACGTCCCATGAGGCAATGTAAAACTCTGACATTCACAGGCATGAAATGGCATTATGGTAGTTCTTGAACAACTGGAGGGCCATAGTTAGGAGACTCCTTTCTTTGCACCAGGTTTTATGAAAGGTAACAGTCAGGAAGTTGTACAGGTCAAAAAAGGTTTATGAAAATCACAATGCACATGTATGGGGGGTGCTTGTGTGCTTTAAAACTGAACTCTGGCTTTACCTTCAGTCTTGCAATTGTACCGACTCATCTCCTGCACTGAAACAGCTTACTCTGATTTCACAGCACAGTGTGCATTGGAAATTGCAGCACACCAGATAAAGCCTGCCTAATTTCCTGGCTGAAGGACACCCAGCATCATCTAGCTCAAGGGTGCTCAACCTGTGGCCCTCCAGCTGTTGCGGGACTACTAATCCATTTGTGCGAGTCATGCTTGTAAATCAGCAGCTTGCAATGCCTCATGGGACTTGTCGTTCCACAATAGCTGGACAGCCACAGGTTGAGCACCCATGATACTAGCCCTCTTTCTTACCCAACCTGACCCACCACTTTCATTTATTGGGCTTCAGTTCTTACAACCATAAAGGCTCAGCATACAATGTGGGTGTTACCCTAGGGTAGTCTGCAGGCAAATTAAGTCTACCTAGAAGACCCAGTCTCTTCCAGGGCTTGGCAAATTTGCTTTGAATCTAGGAGCCAGCTAAAAAAAAAAAAAAAAGAAGAAGGTTAGGAGCCAGTTTTAGCCACTTGCCTACAGGGTACTTTGACCCCCTTCCAGCTCAGGCCAATTTTCAGCTTTCAGCATTGTCACACTTTGAATGACAATTGCGCGGTCATGCAACACGGTGCCTACATGAAATGTTTATTTTTTTCCCCCACACAAATAGAGCTCTCTTTTGGTGGTATTTATTTACCACTGGGCATTTTATTTTTTGCTAAACTAATGAAAAAGTCTGAAAGTTTGGGGAACCCCCCCCCCCCCCCCCAAAAAAATAGGATTTTTTGTACTCACTGTGAAATCCTTTTCTCTGTAATTCACCGACCAACACAGCTCCTCTCTGTAACAAATGGGTTGTTAGCCTTATCACTAGGAGAATACTAGGCATAGTTGTAATACAACACTCAGAACTCTTAGTTCCGCCCAGGGGGGCGGTCCCTTGGTTAACAACCCTCCCATCTGCAGACAGACCTCAGTAAGTCAACAAGCAGTATAACGTAAAGATAAAAGGAGGGGCAGATGCTGTGTCGGTCGGTGAATTACAGAGAAAAGGATTTTACGGTGAGTACAAAAAAAATCCTATTTTCTCTTATATTCCCTGACCGACAGCTCCTCTCTGTAACAAATGGGACCTCCCCAAGCAGTGCCAAACGAGGGGTGGGAAAACAGCACAAAACTTCATCCACCATGGCAAGTGGGAACTAGTGAAACTAAACCCACAAAAAACAATGCGTGGAAAAACCACCACAAAAAATAAAAAAATAAAAAAAAGTGTATCCTCAACAGGAGTGATTACCCAAGACCGCACCAACCTGCGGATGTAATGCAACAGTGCATTAACATTACAGTACTGTGTTTTTATTAAAAAAACAGAAAATTTATATTGCATATTCAATTGCAACTACACGGCCGCTTGCAAAACTTAGCGGCCAAAATAGGCTTCAGCCGATGCAGACGTCTACCTTGTAGAACTTGGTAAACGTGTGGACAGACGACCAGGTCGCCGCTTTAAACACCTGATGTCGGAAGGCCCAAGACGTTCCGATTGCCCTTGTGGAGTGGGCTGTGACCGCCTTGCCTTTCTTTGGACCAGCCACCGAAGCGAACAATGGAGTCTGACTTCCGAAAGGGAGCTGTGGCAGACAAATACACCTTAAGAGCTGAACCACATCCAGAGCGTGAAGGGCCACCTCCTTAGGGTGCTCCGGCTTAGGACACAGATGGCAATACAATGTCCTCATTGATATGAAAAACCAAGACCACTTCCGGTAGAAAAGATGGTTGCGGACGCAACACCACCTTATCCTTGTGGATAACCAGAGAGGGCGACTTGCAAGACAATGCCGCCAGTTCCAAAACCCTCCTGGCCGACGTGATGGCCACTAGAAAGACCACTTTCTAGGAAAAAAGTCAACAGGGCAATCTCCCTGACGTTTTCAAATAGGCCTTCCAGGTACGATGGTATTTCTTCCGAGAAGAAGATTTCCGTGCTCTCAACATAGTTGGGATCACAGAGTCCGACAGACCCTGGTTCCTCAACACCTGGCTCTCAATAGCCATGCCGTTAAAGCCAGCGATGGTAAAGCAGAATGGAGAATCGGACCTTGAGACAGAAGGTCCTCTCGCAGCGGCAGTTGATAGGGAGCGTCTGCCACCAGACGCACCAGGGACGCTGAGGCCAATCTGGGGTAACCAGTATCACTGGGATCCCCTCGGCTTTCACTCCACGAAGCAGACGTGGTAACAGTTTCAGTGGAGGAAAAGCGTAGATCAGCTGGTACTGATCCCACGGAGCCACCAGCGCGTCTGACGCGTCGGCCCATAGATCTCTTGTCCTGGACACAAATCTTGGCACCTTCCAATTGAGACTGGAGGCCAGTAGATCCACGTCTGGTGTGCCCCACCTCAGGCACAGCAACCTGAATGTCTCCGAATGCAATGCCCATTCTCCTGGGTCCAGCATCTGTCGACTCAAATAGTCCGCCTGCCAGTTCTCCACTCCCGGGATGTAAATGGCCGACAGGGCCGGTACGTGTCGCTCTGCCCACCGAAGTATGCAAGCGACCTCCCGTGCAGCGGCTGAGCTTCTTGTTTCCCCTTAGTGATTGACGTATGCCACAGCCGTGGCGTTGTCTGACTGGATCCTGATCGGACGCCCTTGCAGTCTCATCGACCATGTGGAGAGGCACAGCCTGATCGCTCTCAATTTGAGCAGATTGATCGGCAACTTGGATTCTTCCGTCGACCAGAGGCCCTGAGCCGACTGAACCCCCATCACTCCACCCCAGCCGGATAGACTGGCATCCGTTGTGATCACTGTCCATTTCAGAGGAAGGAACGATTCCCCGGACTGAATCACCAGGGACCTCAACTGGTTCACCTGGATCTGACGATCTAGGGACAACTAAGATTTGTCCCATTTTGTCAAAATCTCCTTCTGCAGGACTCTGGTGTGGAACTGGGCATAAGGTACAGCCTCGGAGGCGGCTAAAATGAGTCGCAGTACTCGCATGCAAAAGCGGAGCGACAACCACTTGCTGTTCATCAGCAGTATTACTGCGGATCTGAGAGTCAGCAATTTGTCTGAAGAGAGAGACACTTTCGCTTCCCTGGAGTGCAGCAGCAAGCCTAGGTACTCCAGACGCTGGGTCGGCACAAGCACCGACTTCTTTAGGTTCAACAGCCACCCAAATTCTTGCAGGGTCTGCATGGGGATCGCCATATCCTCCTCCAATTCTGAGGCAGAAGATGCCCTCAGGAGGAGATCGTCTAGGTATCCCACGATCGCGATCCCACGTTGCCGTAGCAATGTCAAAACTGGAGCCAATACCTTGGTAAAGGACTCGGGGGGGCTGAAACCAGACCAAAGGGAAGAGCCACAAACTGGTAGTGGGCTTCCCCGACTGCAAACCGCAGAAACTTTTGTAGCCGGAGGCATATGTGCAGGTACGCATCCTGGATGTCTAAGGACGCCAGGGAGTCCCCTTGATGGAGTGCAACGACTACTGAGCACACTGATTCCATTCTGAACCTCTGTACTTTTACAAAGTGATTGAGGGCTTTTAGGTCCAAGATCGGACGTACCCCTTCCTTCTTGGGAACCACAAACAGATTTGAGTAGAATCCCTGGAAGCATTCCGATTCCAGAACCGGTACAATCTCCCCGCGATTCAGCAAATCCCTTATGGCCCCCAAGAGGACCTCCCGGCGAGCCGGGGATACAGGTATGCTGGAGGGGAAGAATCCTTTTGGCGGCCAAGAGAGAAACTATCTTGTAACCTGCGGAAATCAGATGGCAGACCCATTGGACGGATAACCCGGGAGGACCACCGGGCTGCAATCTCCCAAAGGCGACCCCCCACCCGAGACATGGGTGGAGGCAAACCTTCATGCGGTAGCAATTTTATTCGCAGGCTTGTGGTTCAAGGGACGTTTTTGACCGTCTGTGCACGTCCTGTCGGGCTGGGGACGTTTCGTCGAAGCTCCAGGCGGACAAAAAAGCCATTTGTGAGCGGAAAAGGAGGGCCCTTACCTACGGCGTGGCTCCTTAGCCTTCCTGGCCTGCGAGTGTAAGGTACTCTTACCACCGGTGGCATTTTTAATAATGTCATCTAATGAGGCTCCAAAGAGCTGGTCGCCAAGCAAGGGAAGATCCGTCAGGGCTTTTTTGGATGTCTGGTCAGCAGACCAGCATTTTAGCCAAATTAGGCGCCACAGCACCACAGCTGACACTGAAGCCCTGGATAACAGAGGGAGAGTATCCAGAGCCACGTCACAGACGTACTTAAGGCCATGCACTAGTTGGTCTGCTAGTTCCACGCAGATAGGAGAAGCCTGTGGCTCTCCCAATTCACGGTGCATATGTTTTTCCCACTCAGTCAGTGTCTGCGACAAGTGCGGATGCCAGTACTGGTCGCACGGCTGACCCCACAACCGTAAACAAGGAATGAGCCACTGCCTCTGCCTTCCTGTCCGTGGGATCCTTAAACGCAGGAGTCCCCTCAACCGGGATCATGGTTACTTTGTTTAACATGGATACTGGGGGGTCCAGGACTAGAGGAGCTAAACATTTTTTGAGAAGGCTCTCCTTAAAAGGGTAACGCACTGCCATGTATTTGGGGACCGAAAAGGTCAGTTGCAGGTGACCTCATTCCTTATAAATGAACTTGTCAAAATAAGTCAGATATGGGAACACCTTAGGTGAATGTGCTGGCTTGCGGGACCCAAAAGGGGCCGGTACATCAGCAGAGGGATCTGCTGGCTCTTGAATCTTCAGGGTATCACGCACAGCTGTGATAAGTGCTCCAACAAGCGCTTTGTCTGTTACGGGGACTCATCCTCACTGTCCGAACGGTCCTGGTCAGCGTCGTCTGACAAGACAGAGCAGGGGTCACCAGGCTCAGTGCTCTCCCCAGAAGACGGGGGGGCCCTCTTTTTTAATGCACCTTTCTTCCCACGCACCGCCTCCATCTTGGCAATGAACAAATTGAGGACCGCCATCAGGGTGTCCATGGGCACTGCGCAGTACGCAGGTGACCTGGTTGCAATTGCCTGGATTTCGGGGGAAGAAACACCAGTCTCTGAAGCCATGCTGTCCCTACCCTGTCTGCCACCCGAAGGGAACTCAGGACAGTGACAGTCCCACCCTCCCTGCTGCCGCTGACTGAGGGGCTCTTTTCTGCTGGACTCGCCACCCTGAGGAGTTCTGCGCTGTTCCCAATTAGTGCCTGTAGTCCCCGAGTGCTCCCAAGTGTAGAGGAAACAAAAGCTGTGTCGGTGGCAGCCGCCAGAATGAGCGCTAAAACGTTCTAGAAAAGTGCTCAGGCTTCAATAAAATGGCCGCCCAGTGTCCAGTACACAGACAGAAAACACAGGGAAAATGGCTGTGAGAGCACATGAGCCATGCTGCTGCTAGAGAACACTGAAAAACGTGTTCAGGCTTCCAGAAAATGGGCGCCAGTGTCCTGAATAGGAGATTATTTGGAAAATGGCCACTGAAGCCCAGGAAGGCATGCTGCCCTCGCCCACACCCAAAATGGCCGCCAGCAGCTCCATGAGGTACAGAAAGAAAGAATGATAACAGAGACACAGTGCCAACCAGACCACAGCAGACCCTCACAGGCACCTTCCCGGGAGCTTAACACACAGGACCCAGGACACCTCTAACCAGCCAGCCCCCCCATCTCAGGTGAGAGCCCACAAAGATCCCCTGTATATGCACACATACACCGCTCAGCAGCAACATGCAGCATCCCCCCCCAGGGAGGAGGAGGGGGGGGAGGGAATATAGGGACAGGAAAGAAAAGAGAGGGAGGTGAGGGACCCCCGAATCGACCTCCCAGGGAATGCTCAGACGCTCAGCCCCACCGAGGAAGGGAGAGCTGTACTTACAAGTCCTGGAGAGCTGGGAGACATTCCATTGCAACTACTCGCTGATCAGTACAGGGTGGCTGCTGGCCTCGGCGTACTGTGACGCAGACATCAGTAGCCCGGTCATATGTATGCCCCGGAGTATAAAAGCTCACCGACCACCTCTGGAGCTGAAGTTTCGTCGTGGCCTACCAAGCCGTAGCTGCGACCTGCACACGCTCGATGGCCGGACTGGAGAGACTACAAGGATAAGTAAACCAGCCCGTCACCCAGCCGGCTGTTGATAGCTGATCACAGGATAATTCATCTTGCGCAAAAAGCCAAGCTTCTGCATACAAAAAAAGCACGGACCGATGGGCCCGCAGGGTTCCTAGGTCCTTCTCCTACACTAGGCAAAATAAAACTGAGGCACGTCTGCAAATGGGAGGGTTGTTAACCAAGGGACCGCCCCCCTGGGTGGAACTAAGTTCTGAGTGTTGTATTACAACTATGCCTTGTATTCTCCTAGTGATAAGGCTAACAACCCATTTGTTACAGAGAGACGGTGTCGGTCGGTGAATATAAGAGAAACAACTTTTCTAATTTCTGTATTTTTATTCTTTCCCGATGTGCGCTGACGAGACTGCACCGACGGGCACCGACGAGACTGCACCGACGGGCACCGACGGGCACCGACGAGGCTGCACCGACGGGCACCGACGAGGCTGCACCGACGGGCACCGACGAGGCTGCACCGACGGGCACCGACGAGGCTGCACCGACGAGGCTGCACCGACGGGCACCGACGAGGCTGCACCGACGGGCACCGACGAGGCTGCACCGACGAGGCTGCACCGACGAGGCTGCACCGACGGGCACCGACGAGGCTGCACCGACGAGGCTGCACCGACGGGCACCGACGAGGCTGCACCGACGGGCACCGACGAGGCTGCACCGACGGGCACCGACGAGGCTGCACCGACGGGCACCGACGAGGCTGCACCGACGGGCACCGACGAGGCTGCACCGACGGGCACCGACGAGGCTGCACCGACGGGCACCGACGATCAGTGTAAATATCCAGTCGCAGGATAAACGGTTATCGGCTTTCCTCACACTGACAGCACTGAGGACAGTAAATGCCGATAATCTGCATTTGTTTACATGTGATCAGCTGCGATTGGACACAGCTGATCACATGGTAAAGGGCCGATGTGATTTGCTCTTTACCTCCATTTGTGATCAGCTGTGCCTGAAGGACACAGTGATCAGAGTGCGGCCAAGGTGTGTCCTGGAAGGATGTCAATAGATGCCCTCCCAGAACTGGATGGCCATGCTGTAGCTGTCCTTCAGCTATAGCCCAGGACACAATTTCTAGTCATCATGGCCCCTGGGATTTGTCGAGCCCTGCACTCTTCCAGACTGCCACTCCCATCAAAGCATTTTAATATTTGCATAACTCCTACCAAGAGCCAGCCTACTGCATCAGGGCTCGAGAGGAGTATTGAGGTAGGGCGCTGTGATGTTTTCAGGAAGCCAAGTACAGTTGCCCGCTGCAATTCAGCCACACCCCGACCCCACCACTGCTTCCTCACAGGTGTTTGACAGCAGCAGGAGCCAATGGCTCCATTGCTCTCAGTCTCCCGTGTGAGACCAGTCAGAGAAGAAGTGGTGCTGAAGCCAGGACAGTGCTGGAGCTGTGAGGGGAGCCCGGTGTGTGTCTAGAGACGAGGGGAAAACAGGTAGTGGTGCATAGAATAGGCATTAGAACCACTTTAATATTCTAGAGGAAATTAGCAAGTAAATGCAATCATTAGTTACATTAAAGCGGTTGTATAACCCACTTGGTCACTTTTACCTACAGGTAAACCTATAATAAAGGCCTACCTGTAGGTAAAATTAATATCTCCTAAACCTGCCCGCTTTAGGAGATATTCTCAAACACACACACACACACACACACACACACACACACACACACACGTATTTCACACTCTCGCATCACAACTCACACACTCCAGATCTCTCTCATTCTCTCCCCCCCCCTCCTTCTCTCCCCCCCCTCCTTCTCCTCCCCCCCCCTCCTTCTCATTCTCTCTCTCTCCCCCCCCCTCCTTCTCATTCTCTCCCCCCCCTCCTTCTCATTCTCTCCCCCCCCCCCTCCTTCTCATTCTCTCCCCCCCCCCCTCCTTCTCATTCTCTCTCTCAGATCTACCAGAACACCCAGATCTTTCATTATTGAATATGATAGTGAAGAAGCCCGGATTGTAGAGTGGATGTGTATGATCCACATGACTGCATTTCTGAAGGCTGCTGTGGAGATTTTAATTAAGACCGTGCAATTAAGCAGACAGTGCTCTTTCCGTTAAGACACAAGGTGATTAACAAGAATCGGCACCTTACACAACCGGCTCAGACAGGGAACATGGCCAGCTGTCATACGCAGTCTCCACTTTCTGTATGAATTCCCAGCATGCCTTTTAGGTACCTGCGACTTTGCTTGGCGCTACTAATCCAGGCTTTACCGGGGCGAAGAAAAATTTCTGCCAATTGCTCTCTCTCATCTCTGCTGATCATATATGGGAAAAACATGTCGTTTCAGAAGAGAAATCCTTAAAGCGGAGGTCCACCCTAAAGTGGACCTTCCGCTCATTGGAATCCTCCCCCCCTCCGGCGCCACAATTGGCACCTTTCAGGGGGGAGGGGGGTGCAGGTACCTGTACAGTACAGGTATCTGCACTCACTTCCGGCGTAGATTCTGCAGAAGGTACGCCCCTTTCCGAAGGTCCCCCGCTGCCTGCTGGGAAACACACGGATCCCAGAGACAGCGGGGACCATCCTTATTGCGCAGCGCGACTCGTATGGCTGGTAATAAATTCCCACATTATGGCCATTAGATGGCTCTGAAGAGAACAGGAAATACAAATGTCTTTG
>NW_027507788.1:208101137-208306433 GCF_037356315.1 Lithobates pipiens
CCTGATCAATGGAGTGCTGGGGCAGCTGGCTGAGCTGGCTAGTGACCACTCCAGCATACGATCGCAGGAATGCTTCCTCACTAGGGGTGAGCTATGGGAGAAACAGAAAAGACATGTTACTTTCAGAGACAAACAAGTTGACGCTCCCAGCATGCTTTGCAATCTTCCAGCAGTGTGCTGCTTTGACTGCCAGCGGCAGCAGAGAAAGAACATCAATCTTAGTGGCCCAACAGAACTGACAAACATTATTCTAAAGCAACCCAAATAAAACAGTGCCGTGCCCCTTACATTGGTGGTCAGTGGGAGAGGCGCCCCCAACACTGGTAACCAGTAAGCGAGGCGCCCCCAACACTGGTAACCAGTAAGCGAGGCGCCCCCAACACTGGTAACCAGTAAGCGAGGCGCCCCCAACACTGGTAACCAGTAAGCGAGGCGCCCCCAACACTGGTAACCAGTAAGCGAGGCGCCCCCAACACTGGTAACCAGTAAGCGAGGCGCCCTCAACACTGATAACCAGTAAGCAAGGCGCCCCCAACACTGATAACCAGTAAGAGAGACGTCCCTTTACAGTGGTAGTCAGTAGGAGAAGCATCCTCTTACATTGGTGGTTAGTGGAAGAGGCGCCCCCCCCCCTTACATGAATGGTCAGTGGAAGAGACATCCCCAGTGGAGAGGGCGCCTCCCCCTTTAAGGTGGTGGTCAGTAGAGGAGGCTTGCCCCCTTACAGTGGAGGTCAGGATGAGGATGACAGCCATTAAAACTCACCTCGTTATGATTGCGGTGCTCTCTGAAGAGTGAGTAGCATTCATGTCACACTTCAGGAGGCATTGTATCACCTCCTCACCACCTGCTTTAACCCCTTGTACCTCACCGCGCAACAAGCGGCTGTGGGGCCCCTTCATTCAGTTGAACGGGAAGATAACTTTAGCTGTGCCACGATGCAAAGCATCACAGTCACAGCATATGTACACCCCTCCACTGTTCAGCTACAAGAGGGAGGGAGTCAGAAAAAATGTGACTCAGCCACGCTGTTTTACCACCCCACAACCACTAGTGTAAACAAAGCCTATGATGCACAAATCAGCGGAAGTTCTCACGCGTGTCTTGACTGGTTCTCCCCCACACAGCCTTGGAATACTCACATTAGAGCCCATCTTCCTCAGCATGAGCAGGACCCGCACCTTCTGCTGAACGTACATCTCTTCCGGACTCTTCCCGGGGGCCCCCTCGCGGTTCATGCCCCCTGCCCTGCTCCCTGCAAGAACCGAGAAAACAAACCATGAGGAGGACACCGCACAGAGCTGCAGCATTCTGGATAAACTGAGAAGCGCACATTTTTTTCTGCTTCTGATTCTCGCGACGTAAAACATCTTTCACATTACACAAAAAAAATTGGGCAAAATGTTTTTTTTTTGTTGTTAATTCATTGAAGTGTAATTTTTTCCTAATAATCTAAATTTTATTCTCTAGGATCTCTGATAAAACAAATTAAAATATAATGTTTGGGGGGGCTCCAAGTAATTTTCTGAAAAAAATTAAATAAAATTCTGGACACTTATAAGCAACAACTGTCAAAAAAAGGTTAGTAACTGACCTCATTTACAGATGGAAGTTTATTCCTTTAATCTAAAAGAACCAAAAGATGCATGGTTTCTCTTTATCGCAGTTGATACATTGAACATTTGCCGGCTGTTTTTTTTTTTCTTCTTCTTTTGACAGCTCTGAGCAGAGCTGCACCCACTTTCAGAATCCAAGTATACCCATTATTACCAAGTCCTTTATTTTTGTTTAGTAAGACTTTTCACATTTCCACACATGGATTATATTTGCGAAACGCGTAAAAAAAAAAAAAAAAGTATTAAATCGTGCAGCTCTAACACTGCATGACACAGAGGCCTGCCGCATCTCTCATCAGAATTCATATATGATCAGACTATTGTTCTACAGCTGTTTCATAGTTAGTAAGGTTGAATAAAGACACCAGTCCATCCAGTTCAACCTGAGAGAGTGTCTACAATTGTCCCTATCCCTGAACATTGCACACTCATGTCAGTCCCTACCCTCAAGGAGCCCACAATCCAAGGTCCCCATTCATATACTAGGGCCAATTTTTGACAGAAGCCAATTAACCTACCTGCATGTCTTTGGAGTGTGGGAGGAAACCGGAGTACCCGGAGGAAACCCACGCAGGCGCAGGGAGAACATGCAAACTCCAGGCAGGTAGTGTCATGGTTGGGATTCGAACCAGCGACCCTTCTTACTGCTACTACCGGCCTTCCCTTCAGTCTTGCACAGTTGTACCTGCTCCTCTCCTGAAAATTACTCACTCAAGTCTCACTGCACACTGTGAGCTTCTCACAATGTGCACTAGGATCTGCAGCAGGCCAGAGTGTGCATCATTCCCGTGCTGAAGTACAGCCAGCACAATGTAGCCTAGAACTGCACGACTCTGGCTAAAACCAGAATCGCAACTTTTTGTTGCATGGAATAAAGATCACGATTCTCGTGGCTCAACATCTTTCACACTATACAAAAAAAAAATTGGCTAACTTTACTGCTTCGTTTTTTTTTTTTTGTTTTTTTTTTTTAAGTCATTAAAAAGGGTAATTTTATCCAAATACTGGGTGACATAAAATATTGCAACAACCGCCATTTAATTATCTCAGTGATGGTGAACCTTGGCACCCCAGATGTTTTGGAACTACATTTCCCATGACGCTCATGCTCTCTGCAGTGTGGTTGAGCATCATGGGAAATTTAGTTCCAAAACATCTGGGGTGCCAAGGTTCTCCATCACTGACCTAGGGTCTCTGATAAAAAAAAAAGGGAAGAAGGATAGAACACGTTTGGGGGGTTCTAAGTAATATTCTAACAAAAAATACTGGATTTTAACGTTAACTCGTAAGCAACAAGAAGTGTCAGAAAAGGGTTTAGTAAGTGGTTAAACCACAGACAGACGTTCATTCCTTTGATCCTTTAAAGCTGCATTTACACCTGAGCGTTTCAAAGTCTTGTGTTTTTACCACGATTTTGCAACGTCTTTTATCGCGATTTTGCAATTTTTTTTATACCATGTTTTACCGCAATTTTGCAACTTTTTTCCCGTGATTTTTGTTCAGGTCACCAATGCAAAAATGCCTGTAATCTGCCCCCAAAAGAAGCTCATGTTCTTTTGTTGAGCTTTGGGGCATTTCAGACGTTTTGCTTCAGGTGACAAAACGCTCAGATGTGAACTGAACTGTGAGGCTGGGTTCACGCGGCGTTTTCCCGCATCGCATGCCTCCTATGCGGACTGCTGGGAGTGTCAATGAAATGTTAATGACACCCCCAGATCCGTCCGCATATCGCACAGGAATCGGATCGCATGGTGTGAACACCCATGCGATCCGATTCTGCTGCGGACCAAAAAAAGGCTCCCGTGCGAGTTTGCGGCGGGAGCGATGCGAATTCAGCCATACTATCTGTATGGCTGAACTCGCATCGCTACGGAGATCGGATGTGATTTGCACTGCAGTGCGGTGCGAATCACATCCGGATCTCTCACCCGCAGCGGTGTGAACCGGACCTGAATGTGAACTGAATGGGATTTTGCTTGTTGGGCGTTTTCCAGGAGTTTTTTTTCGGGTGTCTTACAAGCTGAAAATGCTCAAGTGTGAATGCAGCCTAAAAGATGAAATGTTACAATTAGGGCTGTTACTGGATTAAAATGTGTGTTCGATTAAATCGATTAATCGACTAATTTTAATTATAATGCACATACAGATCCAACTACTTTTAGCTAATCTCCTTGCATTGCAGCTCTGCATTAGTTAGTGGTAAATGTGGTATACACTATATACAATCCCCCGACACTAGTTAGTTTCCACAATCCATGACTTAACTTCACAGTTCACACAAATACGTTTTAAATTCAAACTGTAGCACTGACGTAAGTTTTTTGTTTTTTTTCCACAGTAGCGTGACAATCCCTCCACCTCCGGTTTAACTAATCACTCTCACCTGATGGCATGGACCCCCGTGCAAACAGGTGGTCATGCAAGCGGGTATCAAAAGGGTTAACCACGGACCATAAACTTCTCTCACGTCTCCTTAGATTTCAGCAAGGACCAATTTTTTGCCCAACTTTTTTTTTTTCCTATTGTGAAAGATAATGTTACGCCGAGTAAATTGATACCCAACGTGTCACGCTTCAAAATTGCGCCCGCTCGTGGAATGGCAACAAACTTTTACCCTTAAAAATCTCCATAGGCGACGTTTTAAAAAAATAAAATAAACTCTACAGGTTGCATGATTTGAGTTACAGAGGAGGTCTAGGGCTACTATTATTGATCTCGCTCTACCGATCGCAGCGATACCTCACATGTGTGGTTTTAACACCATTTTCATATGCGTGCGCTACTCACGTATGCTTTCGCTTCTGCAAGCTCGACGGGACAGGGCACATTTTAAAAAATGTAAAAAAAAAATTTTTACCTTTTATTTTTACACTTTTTTTTTTTCCTTTAAAAGGCGTCACTTTTATTCCCATTACAAGAAATGTAAACATCCCTTGTAATAGAAAAAAAAAATGTCAGGACCTCTTATCTATGAGATTTGGGGTCAAAAAGGACCTCAGATCTCATATGTACACTAAAATGCAATAAAAAAATAAATAGTCAAAAAAAAAAAAAAAAAAAAAAAATTTAAAAATGGCCCTTTAAAAGCTATGGGCGGAAGTGACGGTTTGACGTGGCTTCCACTCTGCAATGGTATGGAGACAGGTGGGGGCCATCTTCCCCTCACTAGTCTCCATACACAGCATGTGAAAGGATCCGATGGCCTCCGCCGCTGCTGGCGGCTCCAGTAAGCGGCGGAGGGCACTGGAGTGTGGCGGGCCCCCTCTCCCACCAACTATAAAATTATCTCTCGGCGTTTATCTGAAAGTGGACCGCCAGCCGAAGAGGAGGATACCGGGGTTATGGCAGCTAGCTGCTGCCATAACGTTATGCCTCTTCGAATTAGAACGTACATCGGCGTGCGGCGGTCCGCAAGTGGTTAAAACTTCCCTCATTCAAGTTCATTCCTTTGATCTAAAGAACAAAAATGTTACAATGTTTATACTTAGCTCAGTGGCTGAGGAATGTTGTGAAACTTGGCGGACTGCCTGTTTTTTTTGGGGGGGGGGGGGGTTTGACAGCTGTCGGCTTGAGCACAGAACTCTGCATAGAATCGGGAAAATGCTTTGTTAAGATTACAAGGGGGAAAGAATCGCAATCTCGATTAACGATTAATCGTGCAGCTATATTATGGGGTATTGTTTGTAGAATTTGGAGGAAAATAATGAATTGAATCCATTTTGGATGAAACAAAATGTGGAAAAACTGAAGCTCTGAATATTTTGTATATTATATATATATATATATATATATATATATATATTTATTATGTACAGTATGCAATAATTATGAGAACTCATTAAGGACTTACCTCTTGCTGAAGGATTCCCTTGGGCTGACCAGTCACACTGGAGATAAGGGACCCTAAAAAAAAAAAAAAAAAAAAAAAAAAAAAAAAAAAAAAAACAGAAAAGCATTAGATGTTGACCAATCACTGCAGCCAACAGCACACTAGTCAGAGACCATATGTCACGTTTCTTTCTCCAACAGGCTGCTAAACCCATTCAATCGTTATATAACACTATACCAGTGATGGTGAACCTTGGCATCCCAGATGTTTTGGAACTACATCATGGGAAATGTAGTTCCAAAACATCTGGGGTGCCAAGGTTCGCCATCACTGCCCCATACATTCAAATCTGCCATTGCATGTCCCCAACCGTTCCCTCCACCTATCAGATACGCTGGCTGTGCTGGGTTAGAGTTTCATACTACAAGTTCCATACGATCCCTTTAAAGCTGCGGAATTTGGGGAGGTACTGTTGGACAGTCAGCAAGTTACCGAATGTTTTGTTTGTATGAACGTTCCTTCAAAAACCTATTAGTGTATTGGCCAATTTAAATGATCCAATCGGTTTGTGTCCAAATAATGGCAAACACCAGGTATTTTCCCGATTAGATAAAAACAGGCAGTTATCCTTCGTTGCTTTTATCCTCCAGGAATAGGTGCAGGAACTCCTTCTGAAGTCACCCCTCATCTCTGCGGCCCCATTCCTTGGTTCCACCTCCCAGCACCGCTCCTTTTAGATAACACAGGACTAAATATAAAATGTTGTGGTTCTAAGGGATTTGTATGGAATTTGTTAACAACAACAAGAAATGCAATTAACAGGCACCTCCACAGCAACAACAGACGCCCCCTGCGGCGGCAACAACAACAGACGCCCGGCGGCAACAACAACAGACGCCCGGCGGCAACAACAACAGACGCCCGGCGGCAACAACAACAGACGCCCGGCGGCAACAACAACAGACGCCCGGCGGCGGCGGCAACAACAACAACAACAACAACAACAGACGCCCGGCGGCAACAACAACAACAACAACAACAACAGACGCCCGGCGGCAACAACAACAACAACAGACGCCCGGCGGCAACAACAACAACAACAGACGCCCGGCGGCAACAACAACAACAACAGACGCCCGGCGGCAACAACAACAACAACAGACGCCCGGCGGCAACAACAACAACAACAGACGCCCGGCGGCAACAACAACAACAACAGACGCCCGGCGGCAACAACAACAACAACAGACGCCCGGCGGCAACAACAACAACAACAGACGCCCGGCGGCAACAACAACAACAACAGACGCCCGGCGGCAACAACAACAACAGACGCCCGGCGGCAACAACAACAACAGACGCCCGGCGGCAACAACAACAGACGCCCGGCGGCGGCGGCAACAACAGAACCCCCCGGCGGCAACAACAGAACCCCCCGGCGGCAACAACAACAACAGACGCCCCTGGCGGCGGCGGCAACAACAACAACAGACGCCCCCGGCGGCAACAACAGACGCCCCGCGGCAGCGGCGCCAACAACAACAACAGACGCCCCCCGGCGCCGGCAACAACAACAGACGCCCCGCGGCAGCGGCGCCAACAACAACAACAGACGCCCCGCGGCAGCGGCGCCAACAACAACAACAGACGCCCCGCGGCAGCGGCGCCAACAACAACAACAACAGACGCCCCGCGGCGGCGCCAACAACAACAGACGCCCCGCGGCGGCGCCAACAACGACAACAGACGCCCCGCGGCGGCGCCAACAACAACAACAGACGCCCCGCGGCGGCGGCGCCAACAACAACAACAGACGCCCCGCGGCGGCGCCAACAACAACAGACGCCCCGCGGCAGCGGCGGCGCCAACAACAGACGCCCCCCGGCAGCAACAGACGCCCCCCGGCGGCAACAACAACAACAGACGCCCCCCCGGCGCCAACAACAACAGACGCCCCCCCCGGCGCCAACAACAACAGACGCCCCCCCCGGCGCCAACAACAACAGACGCCCCCCCGGCGGCGGCAACAACAGACGCCCCCCCGGCGGCGGCAACAACAGACGCCCCCCCGGCGGCGGCAACAACAGACGCCCCCCCGGCGGCGGCAACAACAGACGCCCCCCCCGGCGGCGGCAACAACAGACGCCCCCCCCGGCGGCGGCAACAACAGACGCCCCCCCGGCGGCAACAGACGCCCCGCGGCGGCAACAACAACAACAGACGCCCCGCGGCGGCGCCAACAACAACAGACGCCCCGCGGCGGCGCCAACAACAACAGACGCCCCCCCGGCGGCGGCAACAACAGACGCCCCCCCCGGCGGCGGCAACAACAGACGCCCCCCCGGCGGCAACAGACGCCCCGCGGCGGCAACAACAACAACAGACGCCCCGCGGCGGCGCCAACAACAACAGACGCCCCGCGGCGGCGCCAACAACAACAGACGCCCCGCGGCGGCGCCAACAACAACAGACGCCCCGCGGCGGCGCCAACAACAACAGACGCCCCCCCGGCGGCGGCAACAACAGACGCCCCCCCGGCGGCGGCAACAACAGACGCCCCCCCGGCGGCGGTAACAACAGACGCCCCCCCGGCGGCGGCAACAACAGACGCCCCCCCGGCGGCGGCAACAACAGACGCCCCCCCGGCGGCGGCAACAACAGACGCCCCCCCGGCGGCGGCAACAACAGACGCCCCCCCGGCGGCGGCAACAACAACAACAGACGCCCCCGGCGGCGGCAACAACAACAACAGACGCCCCCGGCGGCGGCAACAACAACAACAGACGCCCCCGGCGGCGGCAACAACAACAACAGACGCCCCCGGCGGCGGCAACAACAACAACAGACGCCCCCGGTGGCGGCAACAACAACAACAACAACAGACGCCCCCGGCGGCGGCAACAACAACAACAACAGACGCCCCGCGGCAGCGCCAACAACAACAGACGCCCCCCGGCGGGGGCAACAACAACAGACGCCCCCCGGCGGCAGCAAACACCAGCAGCAGCAACCCTCACTCCACTACAGCAGCAGCAACAACAGACACCCCCGGGCAGCAACAGATCCCTCCCTCAACAGTAGATCCCTTCCAGCAATAACCCACTTCGCCTTTATTTACAGCCAGGAAGTTCAGGAGAGTGGTGCAGGATTGTGGAGGACCAGGCAGGGGCGACAAGGACAGCAGGTGTTCGGGATGAAGACGGGGGGGGGGGGGGGGGGGGGGTAGTAATTGTACTGAGAGCTTTACCTTAAAGCAATATTAAACCCTAATTTCTTTTAAGCAGCTTTTTTATATGTAATCATGGCCTACGGTCCAGTTTAAGTTGGAGCCATGAACACCGTTTCTGGGCGGCTCCTTCCTCTTACAGCATCCTATGGAGCCATTCTTATGTCGCGTACACACGACTGGACTTTCCGGCAGAAAAGGTCAGACGGAATCATGTCATCGGATATTCCGATGGTGTGTGGGCTTCAGCTGACTATTTTTTTTTCAAAAAGTCTGACGGACCTAGAAATAGACCTCATTTTAAATCTTTTCGACTGAATCAATTCCTATCGGGAAAACAGTTAGTCTGTATGCTGGTTCCGATGGACCAAAAACGATGCAAGGGCAGCTATTGGCTACTGGCTATTGAACTTCCCTTTTCTAGTCCCGTTGTACATCATCACGTTCAAAACGAAGGACTTCGGTGTGATCGTGTGTAGGCAAGTCCGTTCGGTCAGAACTCTGTCGGAAAGACCTTCAAGAGTTTCTGACGGAAAGTCCGGTCGTGTGTGCGTACACGGCATTACATGCAGGGATAAGAATCGTGTCTCTCTCTATGCTTTGTGCATCAATAGAGATGCACAGCCACAGAGCGTAAAGTGGCAAAACACCCCCTACCTTCTCCCTCTTCCTCCACGCTAACAGACTGCACTGTCCACTGTTGGAACTCTTTTCTTGTAAAGACCTTAATTTAGGAAAGCAGCACTGACAAGTGCTGGGATAATAAATTTTAACAAATAGTTCCCTGAGGGTTTAATACTATGAATATATTGCAAAAAAAAAAAAAAAAAATACAAAATAAAAATTATATTATATTGAATTTTTTTTATAATAATAATAAAAAAAAAAAAAAAAAAAAAAAAAAAAAAAGTTTAACCTTCATTATTACTTTAAATGACAGTCTACTTTAATAAGGCGAAGAGCAAACAATGCACCAACACAGCAACTACACCGATTGTTCTCAGCTGAAAACCTTAAAGGGTTAATGCATACTGATATTGATCTGAAATCTCTTTTTAAGAAAAAATAAAAATGCAGTAAAATATTCTTCCAAGAGACAGCCGGGCGAACGATGAATGTGCAGAGTATGCAGAAAGCGATACATACATCCCGCGCCTATACTGGAATCCATTCCTCACACGGGATCTTATATTACAGATATGGAAGCAGCTGTCCCCGAGCCAACACAAAGAATCTGCCCATCATCTCCAATCACCCGGATCGGGTTCTTACAGCGGGAACCAGGCACTGACCGACTCCAGGAAACGTTTACAAATCGATCGCTCATGCGATTGCAGGAACGAGTGTTCGGAGACTATGTAACAATTATCTAGGGAAATGACTGGAGCCTCTGCTGAGGACAGAGAAGACGCACACCTACCTACACACAGATTTATCATTATGTACTAACATAATCCTAAAAGGAAACACTAAACCATTAAAGCGGAGGTCCACCCTAAAATGGACCTTCCGCTCATTGGATTCCTCCCCCCCTCCGGCGCCACAATTGGCACCTTTCAGGGGGGAGGGGGGTGCAGTTACCTGGATAATCCAGGTAACTGCACCCACTTCCGGGCTAGCTCTCTGCGGAAAGGGGCGTACATTACTCCCCTTTCCGCAAGTGCCCGCCCCCTTCCGCAAGTGCCCCGCTGCCTGCTGGGAAACACACAGATCCCAGAGGCAGCGGGGACCGTCCTCATTGCGCAGCGCGGCTCGCGCATGCGCAGTAGGGAACCGGGAAATGAAGCCGAAAGGCTCCATTTCCTGATTCCCATACCCAAGATGGCGGCGGCAGCACTCGAGTGTCGATCTAGAGATCGGCTTCGGGTGCCGACATCGCGGGCGCGCTGGACAGGTAAGTGTCACTATTTTAAAAGTCAGCAGCTGCAGTATTTGTAGCTGCTGACTTAAAAAAAAAAAAAAAAAAAAAAAAAACGCGGAGTCCCGGCGGACTCCCGCTTTAACATCTGTCCTCCAAGGAGCATACAATCTACAGTCATAGCAGTACACCGAGTGTATATAGATATACTATATTCCATCAAAAGGCAGTGTATTTTATATACAACTTTATAGATCAGACCAAAATGAGGGACAAACGAAGAGAAAAAGAGGGACTTTGTTCCAAATCTGGGACAGTCCTTTGAAATCAGGGACAGTTGGGAGCTACAAGGTATTCATACCATATATATTATATATATATATATATATATATATATATATATATATATATATATATATATATATATATATATATATATATATATATATATATATACACATACATATACACACACATACATACATACATATACATATATAATAGTGTTAAAGCGGTAGTAAACCCGCTAATTTTTTATTTATTTTTTTTACCACCTGCAAAGCAAAAAGGCATAATGAGCTAGTTCGCACCGCATACTAGCGCATTATGAAATATTTACCTTAGAACGAGGCCCCCGACATCTGGGCCGATCCACGCCGAGGGAACTGACATGCTCCCTCTGCGTTTCTTCCGGGTATCGCGGCTCCGGCGCTGTGAGTGGCCGGAGCCGCGATATCGTCACTCCCGCACATGTGCGCGGGAGATTTCATCCCGGCCGGTCGGCCACTGCCGGACTTTCAGCCGAGAACCCCCTTGTGCGCATGCGCCGTTGCAGTCAGCGGCGCATACCGAGGGGAATATCTCCTGAACCGTACAGGTTTAGGAGATATTTTTTTTACCTACAGGTAAGCCTTATTATAGGCTTTCCTGTAGGTAAAAGTTAAAAATTTGAGTATACAACCACTTTAAGAAAGAAAAGATAAAAAATTTAAAAAAAGTAAAAAGGATGTTTTGTACGGATCAAATCGAAATAAATAGGAAAAGGAGGAAAGGACGTATTAGTGGTAATTAGGGAAACAAAATTGTAAAATATATACGGATGCTGTAACTTGGTCTGTTATATTGAAATATGTCAAAGAAAGAAATAAAGTCAAAAAAATGTCTTTTATTGGGATTTTATGTGATAGAGCAGGGATATGCAATTAGCGGACCTCCAGCTGTTGCAAAACTACAAGTCCCATCATGCCTCTGCATCTGGGTGTCATGCTTGAGGCTGTCGGAGTCTTGCTATGCCTCATGGGACTTGTAGTTCTGCAACAGCTGGAGGTCCGCTAATTTCATATCCCTGCGATAGACCAAAACAAAGTGGCACATAAATTGTGAAGTGGAAGGAAAATGATAAATGGTTTTCAACATTTTTTTTTTACAAATAAATACGTGAAAAGTGTGTCATGCGTTTGTATTCAGCCCCCTTTATTCTAATACCCCTAACTAAAATCTAATGGGACCAATTGCCTTCAGAAGTCACCTAATAAGTAAATAAATAGAGTTCACCTGTGTGTAATTGAATCTCAGTATAAATACAGCTGTTCTGTGAAGCCCTCAGAGGTTTGTTAGAGAACCTTAGTTAAACAGCATCATGAAGGCCAAGGAACACACCAGACAGGTCAGGGATGAAGTTGCGCAGACGTTTAAAACAGGGTTAGGTTATATAAAAATATATATAAAAAAAAGAAATATCCCAAGCTTTGAACATCTCACAGAGCACTGTTCAATCCATCATCCGAAAATGGAATGAGTATGGCACAACTGCAAACCTACAAGACATGGCCGTCCACCTAAACTGACCGGCCGGGCAAGGAGAGCATTCAGAGAAGCAGCCAAGAGGTCCATGGTGACTCTGGAGGAGCTGCAGAGATCCACAGCTCAGGTGGGAGAATCTGTCCACAGGACAACTATTAGTCGTCTCTCCACAAATCTGGTCTTTATGGAAGAGTAGCAAGAAGAAAAACAAATGGTGAAAGAAAGCCATAAGAGGTCCTGTTTGCAGTTTGTGGGAAGCCATGTGGGGGACACGGCAAAAATGTGGAAGAAGGTGCTCTGGTCAGATGAGACCAAAATTTTACTTTTTGGCCTAAAAGCAAAGCGCTTTGTGTGGGGGGAAAACACACACCGCACATCACCCTGAACACACCATCCCCACTGTGAAACATGGTGGTGGCAGCATCATGTTGTGGGAATGCTTTTCTTCCAGCAGGGACAGGGAAGCTGGTCAGAGTTGATGGGAAGATGGATGGAGCCAAACACAGGGCAATCTTAGAAGAAAACCTGTTAGTCTGCAAAAGACTTGAGACTGGGGCGGAGGTTCACCTTCCAGCAGGACAACGACCCGAAACATCCAGCCAGAGCTACAATGGAATGGTTTAGATCAGGGATTTTCAAACTACGGCCCTCCAGCTGTTGCAGAACTACACATCCCATGAGGCATTGTAAAACTGGCATTCACAGAAATGACCAAGCATGATGAGAATTGTAGTTCCTGAACAACTGGATGGCCATAATTTGGAGACCCCTGGTGTAGATCAAAGCATATTCATGTGTTAGAATGCCCCAGTCAAAGTCCAAACCTAAATCCAATAGAGAATCTGTGGCAAGACTTGAAAATCGCTGTTCACAGACGCTCTCCATCCAATCTGAGAGAGCTTGAGATATTTTGCAAAGAAGAATGGGCAGAAATGTCCCTCTCTAGATGTGCAAAGCTGGTAGAGACATCCCCAAAAAGACTTGCAGCTGTAATTGCAGTGAAAGGCGGTTCTACAAAGTATTGACTCCGGGGGGCGCCATACAAATGTACCCCCCACACTTTTCACATATTTGTAAAACATTCTGAAAACCATTTATCATTTTCCTTCCACTTCACAATTATGTGACACTTTGTGTTGGTTTATCACATAAAACCCCAATAAAATACATTTACATTTTTGGTTGTGACGTGACAAAATGTGGAAAATTTCAAGGGGTATGAATACTTTTTCAAGGCACTGTACTAAGGGGGCGTCTGGCTTTATGGATGACATCATTGGCTTGGTCTGGGACATTACACAGCAGAGATCAGACAATGCTGGGGGTAGAATGATCTGGAAGTCATGGGGTGTAACACTCCGGATAATCAGCTCATAAAACACTTCTCGGCAGACAACCCAATCAGCGCCCTACAGTGTAGGAAATGATGTGTATAGTACACATCACAGCACCCAGTGTGTCTGCCTGCGAAAGGGGCCCCGCCAGGGGGTGCCAGACACACAACATAGCGGTCACATGACCCCGCCAATTAGACGGCAACACAAAATCATAATTTTTTTTTGCATTGCAGCATCTCTACAAGATCAATGATGTCTGAGAATGTTTTGCGGTCCTAAAGATGACCGTTCTATCCGTTAAACTTCCTCCCTCAACTTTCAGCGCGGTCACACTTTGAAAATTGTGCGGTCATGCTACACCGTACATATGAAATTTTTATCATTTTTTTTTTCACACAGAGCTTTCTTTTGTTAGTATCATTGGATTTAAAATATTTGCTAAAAAAGGAAAAATAAACAAAAATTAAGGAAAAAACAAACATGTTTTTCTTAGTTTATTTTGCAAATAAATTTTTTTTTTTTTTTTCTAAATTTATGAACAAAAAGTGTTCTGCTGCATTTCTTTGGTGAAAATAACCCAAATCAGTGCTTACTTTTTATTCTGTAGGAATGTTATGCCGCGTACACACGGTCGGAATTTCGGCCAGCAAAAAAATCGATAAGAGCTTTTCTTCGACCGTGTGTGCGCTCCATCGGAATTTTGCTGGCCAAATTTCAGCCAGCAAAAGATTGAGAGCATGTTCTCAACTTTTCCGACGGAAAAAGGAAAATTCCGATCGTGTTTTATGCAATTCCAATGCGCAAAAACTCACGCATGCTCAGATTCGACTACGAGACGGAAGCTGTTGGCTACTGGCTATTGAACTTCCCTTTTTTCTAGTCCCTTCGTGCGTCACTGCGTTCCCGACGGTCGGAATTTGGTGTGACCGTGTGTATGCAAGACAGCTTGAGCGAAATCCTGTCGGATTTCCATCTGGAAAATCAGAGCTTTTGCGTGTGCACGCGGCATTAGTCCACAAACTGTGAAGTATATATATATCTGAAAACTCAATCGGCTGATCTCATTTATTGAGGTCCGAAAATGTCAGGACAGTACAAATATCCCCCAAATGGTGATCCAAGGTATTTAGTAAGAGGCATGGCATGTTTTTTGATTGTAATTTATCACAATTTTTTCATCGAACGTAATGAGAAACTTTGTTCAAAATTCTAATAATTATAAATGCGCATAAAAATAAGTGCAATAGCACAAAAAACATAATAAATAAAAAGAAAAAAAAAAAAAAAAAAAAAAGAAAAAGAAGAAGTGCATATGCACAACGCCTGCTGTTGCACACCATAGTGTGATTGGGGCCTAATGGTGTCAGGAACCTTTCCCGGAGTATTTATAGTCCCACAGGTGGCTCAGTCACTGTAATCCAATCACCATGTGTGAAGGCAGATGTGGATTCTATGAGAACAATCGGAAGTGTGAAAGTGTCCGATACGAATAATAAACGCTCCATTCACACCAATGCGTTTTTTTTTCATGCTTTTTGCAGAAACGTAGGATATTATTTTAACATGGTTTCCAATGGAACACGTTCACATCAATGCGTTTTTGTGCCTCTGCATTTTTGGAAAGGGTCGGGGATATTTTTTTAGGCTGCGTTCGTGCTGTGATGCCAGGCATTGCATGTGATTCGCACCACATTGCCGAAAATCGCATCAAAATTGTGCAGGACTTTTTTTTTTTGGTCTGCACTGGAATTGGATCGCATGGGTGTCCACACCCACGCGATCCGATCCCTGCACTATTTCACAGTTCGCACTGTGAACCTATTTGGGGGCGGGGGGGGGGGGGTCTCATTAACTTTACATTGACACACGCAGTGGGTTTTTTTTTTTAGCAAAGACCCTAGTAAATACAATGGCGGTCGTTGCAACTTTTTATCTCGCACGGTATTTGCGCAGCAATTTTTCGATCACCTTTTTTTGGAAAAAAAAAAAAAAAAACTGTTTCATGCTTAAACAAAAAAAACAAACCATTAAATTTAGCCCAATTTTTTTGCATAATGTGAAAGAAGAAGTTACGCCGAGTAAATAGATACCCAACATGTAATGCTTTAAAAATTGCACACGCTCGTGGAATGGCGCCAAACTTCGATACTTAAAAATCCCCGTAGGCGACACTTTACATTTTTTTTTACTGGTTACATGTTTTGAGTTAGAGGAGGTCCAGGGCTAGAATTATTACTCTAATGTTCGCGGCGAAACCTCACATGTGTGGTTTGGACACCGTTTTCATATGCGGGCGGGACTTGCGTATTTGTTTTTTTTTTTGTTTTTTTTTTGTTTTTTAATTGTTAGACTTATTTTTTAGTTTGACACCAAAATAATAAAAAATAAAACACTTTTTGATGACTTTTATTCCTATTACAAGGAATGTAAACAACCCTTGAAATAGTAATATGGCACGATCGGTCCTTTTTACAATGAGAGATGGGGGCAATAGGACCCCATATCTCACCTCTAGGCTTCCCAGCTGAGGCGGCGCTGTTTTTTTTTTTTTTTTTTTTTTTTTAATGCAGAGGCCGGGCATGACGTCACAACATCGCACCCGGCCTCCGAACGATCATAGAGACTGTCGACCATCAGGTCTGCAGGAACTCTCTATGATCACCAACCGGGGCCAGCAGATCAGTTCCCCGACTCACCGATGGAAGTGGCAAGTCAGTAGAAGCACCGGAGGGCAGCGTCCCCTCCCGCAAGAACGATCAAGCGGTGTAACAGCCGCTATGAACATCCTTATGGTGTAGGGAGTCTCTGGCTGAAAAAGCCGATATCTGAATGACGTCTGACCCATCATTCAGATATAGTCAAGGACGTCCCTGGACGCCCTCCCGACGCAAAGAGGTTAAAAAGGTTGTTTACTTTGCCAGATAGAACTATGGACAGGATCCTATTGCATTGTCCAATCTACAGCCACACACAGAAGATCTAAATCCAATCATTAAAATCTTAACAGGAGCAGATAAGACCCCTTTCACACTGGGGCTGCTCATGCGTTTGGGGTAAAGCGCCGCTCATAGCGGCGCTTTACCGCTGTTTAAAGCGGCACTTTGAGCGGGCGCTTTTAACCCCCCCCAAAAAAGGGGTTAAAAACATCCCTGTGCTGCAGCGCTTCCAAATCGTTTTTCTGGCGCCTTGGAAGCGCTGCCCCTTCATTGCAATGGGCAGGGGCATTTTGGAAGCCTTGTATACACCGCTCTCAATGCCACCCCAAAGATGCTGCTTGCAGGGCTTTTTCTAACGTCCCGCAAGCGCACCGCCCCGGATGTGAAAGCACACATTGTAATGAATAGGAGGCAGTTTTCAGGCGCTATTTCTAGTGCTAAAACACCTGAAAACTGCCTCAGTGTAAAAGGGGTCTTAGAGAGGCAGGAGCAAATCAGCAATGAAAAGAAAATAAAGTGAAAAAAATGTATTTTATGAAGGAAAAGAAAAAGGACACCTGCTTTTGTTACACATCGTCTTGGAAAAATGAAAGGTTTAATGTATGAAATTTTTTTTTTTTTTATTATAATAATAATAAATAATAATAATAATAATAATTCACTGTGCTGATGTCTTAAACATTTGCAGAGGCAAAACAATTAACCGCCATATTGTTTTTATTAGCATTATCCCCTATGATCACCAGCACCCTGTAGTGGGCAAAATGCGGTATTTTAGAAAAATACTAGATGGAGGCCGGGTATCATAGCGCTCCAGAAGACGTCACTGACGAAACGCGTAGGGCGTGGTCACGTTACGTGCATCTTCCTTACAGCTAGCAGCGGCCGGTGGATATTCTAAACAAAGCGAGCTTTCACTACCTATATGCGAGTAGGTTTTTCTTTTTTTAAATCAAGCACATTTTAAGTACGTACTACACCATGGATATGTTTCTTCCTTTAATGCATACACCAACGGAGGTTTAATACGATTGGAAGAGTGAGCATCCCCCAGCGCATTACCAGCAAACGCCAGACAGCAGCACAGTGGCTTATACTGTGAAAGCCCATCTACCCCAATTGGGGCATGAATTCTGGTGAGAGCAATTACATTACCATATCACTGAGAAGCGCACCGGGGAAAGCGGTTCTCTCCACTGAAGATACTAGCACTTTTGCACTAGTCACCTTCTTTCATCTCTATATGGGACATTTTTCCAATGTTGTTTGAATGAACTTTATAACGTTTGATGGTCACTTCTATTTTTGTTTGCACACTTTACTATATGGACTAATATCACCATTCAGTTTAAAATTAATTAAATTTGTTATCGTTCACTTCAGTAATTTATATTGGCACCTTTGTTGGGATTTCAGGCACTAATACACTTAAGTATGAGTATGTATTAGATATATAGCATTATATAATTCAGCATATATAATTCATAATTTTTATTATTTTATTTTTCGCACTTAAACGTTGTGGATTGGGTTTTTATAAAATATAAAGGTTTTCGGGTTTAGCGCCACAATCTAGTGCATGAGCATCATGGGATATGTAGTTCCAAAACATCTGGGGTGCCATGGTTCGCCATCATTGTCATAGGGAATAATCATATGGTGATAAATAATATGATGATCATTTGTTGTGCTTGCATGAATGCTTAAGGGTTGTCTTTTTTTTTCATGACAACAAATTTATAATATACATTATATATATATATATATATATATATATATATATACATATATATACACACACACACACACACACACACACACACATATATATACATACATATACACACACACACACACACACACACACACACACACAATTGGCTTGGGGTGTATAACTTTCCAAAATGGGGTCATTGGGGGGGGTTTGTACTTCCCTGCCATTTTATATATATATATATAAAATAATGACATAGTATACAATTCTTACACAAGCCATGTTGTACTTTAAAGTGTTACTAAAGGCATTTTAGTAAAAATCCCAAATTTTGGGTTGACATTAGAATAATAATTGAAGGGAAATCTCCCAATGAGGACACTCTGGTGACACCCCAGGAATCCCTCACTTTTCAGGGATTTCCTCTCACTTCCCGTTTTGGCTATGGGACAGGAAATGAAGGCAAATCTCCCCAATGAGACACGGATGGCAAAAAGTAAAATGATGGGAGTTATAACCCCCCCACCTACGCTATCCAAAAATAAAAAATAAAGCTTTGCCTTTAGTTACACAAGGTTATTAAAAACGATCTATCCTTTTCAGTGCGCAGTGCTGTACTCTTCTGTACAATTCAATGAATACGGCAACATTCTGTACACTGTTGGCGTACAGGAAAACTCCAGAAGTCATTTCCCACTTGTGCGATTAGCCTTAATGATTTTCCCCCGAAGACCACACTAAAAATAAAAAGGTTTAAGGCACCCCCTGCAATAGGAATTTTAGTTTTGGTGAGATACTCCAAAGATTAACCGCTTGCTTACAGGACACCTAAACCCCCCTCCTGCCCAGACCAATTTTCAGCTTTTAGCGCTCACTAACTGAATGACAATTGCGCGGTCATACAACACTGTACCCAAATTACATTTATCTTTTCCCCACAAATAGAGCTTTCTTTTGGTGGTATTTGATAACCTCTGGGTTTTTAAATTTAATTTATTTATTTTTTTTAAACCCAAAAGACCAAAATTGTAAAAAAATAAAATACTACAAAATTGTTTTATATTGTGTTAATAAATTTTGCAAACCGGTAATTTTTCTCCTTCATCGATGTACGCTGATGAGGCTGCACTGATGGGGACCGATAAGGCGGCATTGGTGACACTGATTGGCACCACTTGTGGGCACCGATTTGTGGCACTGTGGGCAATGGCAGGCGTTACCGGTTGGCACAGATGAGGCCTCTTCCTCTTTCGGGACTGATGTCCCTTGCATAGAAGCCGCTGATCAGCTTTTTTTTTTCTTTTTTTTTCCCCCTCCGATTACCGCTCTTCTGTTTACATCACAGGATCAGCTGTCATTGGCTGACAGATGATCGCATGGTAACGGGCCGGAATCGACCCCTTACTCAGACCTGTGATCACCTGAGTCTCACAGCGCAGGGAGCGTGCAAAGGGGAGGACGTCTATCGACAGCCTCTTGGCAAAAGTAGGTTTGCGCTGTAGCTGTCATTCCGCTATAGTGTGGATCTGAAGGGGTTAAATACTTTGAAAGTGGCGCAGACACTGCAACTTTTCTCATTAGAACACTGAAAGTGCACCAAGTGAATATAATGAACTAGAGCTGCGTAATTAAATCGTCAAGAATCGCTATTTTGACTAAAGTGTTTCACAATTCTTTCTAAGCAAAGAATACTCTCTGCTCTTCTGAAGCCACAGCCCTCCAAAGAAAGGAAGAGAAAAAAAAACCGGGCAGTCTGCCAAGAATCAAAACCATTCTTTATCAGTTGAACTTAAGTATAAACATTGTAACAATTTGTCAATGGAATAGACTTTGTGTGTAATTGAAAAAAAAGTTAACTACTTAAACCTTTTTCTGATATTTGTTGGTTTCAAGTTAAAGCGGAGGTCCACCCTAAAGTGGACCTTCCGCTCATCGGAACCCTCCCCCCCTCCAGAGCCACAATTGGCACCTTTCAGGGGGGAGGGGGGTGAAGGTACCTGTACAGTAGAGGTATCTGCACCCACTTCCAGGATAGCTCTCTGCGGAAAGGGGCGTAGATTACGCCCTTTTCCGAAAGTACCCCGCTGCCTGCTGGGAAACACACAGATCCCAGAGGCAGCGGGTCCATCCTTATTGCGCAGCGCGACTCGCGCATGCGCAGTAGGGAACCGGGAAATGAAGCCGAAAGGCTCCACTTCCTGATTCCCATACCCAAGATGGCGGCGGCAGCAACCGAGAGATCGGCTTCGGGTGCTGACATTGCGGGCGCGCTGGACAGGTAAGTGTCACTATTTTAAAAGTCAGCAGCTGCAGTATTTGTAGCTGCTGGCTTTAAAAAAATAAATAAATAAATAAATAAAAAAAAAAACGCGGAGTCCCGGCTGACTTTTTTTTTTTTGCTAGAAAATTACTTAGAAGCACCAAACATATACATACATACATACATACATACATACACACTAGAGAATAAAATGGTGGTTGTTGCAATATTTTATGTAGCACTGTATTTGTGCAGTAGTGCAATTTTTTTTTTTTTAAATTAACGAATGATAAAAAAAAAAAAAAAAAACCCTAACCAGTTAAGTTAAACCATTTTTTATTTATTTTATTTTTTGAATAATGTGAAAGATTTTACGTTGCGAGAATCGTGAGATTTTGTGATCTTTTTATCCTAAGCAAAAAAATAAATAAAAATCATGATTCTCATTTTGGCCAGAATCGTACAGCTCTATAATGAACCAGATCCTCCCATTTAGAATCAGTCTGCAAAGGACATGGGGGGGACCACTTTCTTCAGGGCAAAAAAAAATGCAGGAATCTGCTACGTTTGTTAAAACCCCTTCAATGTATATAGATCACCCAGAGGGGAATGTTTTTTTTTTTCCCCCTTAACAAAAGTGGAGTTACTCTTAGGCCCTTGTACGCACGGTCGGAGATTCCGACGGAATGTGTCCTATCGGACCGTTTTGTCGGATATTCCGACTGCGTGTGGTCTACATCGGACTGTTTCCATCGGAGTATCCGACAGACCAAATTTTCCAACTTGTTGGTAAAATTTTCAGACAAACTGCTCCGATCGGACATACAGTGGTTTGAAAAAGTGTTTGCCCCCTTCCTCATTTCCTGTTCCTTTGCATGTTTGTCACACTTAAGTGTTTCGGAACATCAAACCAATTTAAACAATAGTCAAGGACAACACAAGTAAAACACAAAATGCAATTTGTAAATGAAGGTGTTTATTATTAAAGGTGAAAAAAATTAAAACCATCATGGCCCTGTGTGAAAAAGTGATTGCCCCCTAAACCTAATAACTGGTTGGGCCACCCTTAGCAGCAACAACTGCAACCAAGCGTTTGCGATAACGTGCAATGAGGCTTTTACAGCGTCCTGGAGGAATTTTGGCCCACTCATCTTTGCAGAATTGTCCTAATTCAGTTACATTAGAGGGTTTTCGAGCATGAACGGCCTTTTTAAGGTCATAGCACAACATCTCAATAGGATTCAGGTCAGGACTTTGGCTAGGCCACTCCAAAGTCTTCATTTTGGGTTTTTTCAGCCATTCGGTGGTGGACTTGCTGGTGTGTTTAGGATCATTGTCCTGCTGCAGAACCCAAGTTCGTTTCAGCTTGAGTACACGAACAGATGGTCGGACATTCTCCTTCAGGATCTCTTGGTAGACAGCAGAATTCATAGTTCCTTTTATAACGGCAAGTCTTCCAGGTCCTGAAGCAGCAAAACAGCCCCAGACCATCACACTACCACCACCATATTTTACTGTTGGTATAATGTTCTTTTTATGAAATGCAGTGTTCCTTCTACGCCAGATATACTTGGACACACACCTTCCAAAGAGTTCCACTTTTGTCTCATCGGTCCACAGAATGTTGTCCCAAAAGTCTTGGGGATCATCAAGATGTGTTGTGGAGAAATTGAGACGAGCTTTGATGTTCTTTTTGCTCAGCAGTGGTTTTCTCCTTGGAACTCTGCCATGCAGGCCATTTTTGCCCAGTCTTTTCCTGATGGTGGAGGCATGAACGCTGACCTTAACTGAGGCAAGTGAGGCCTGCAGTTCCTTGGACGTTGTTGTGGGGTCTTTTGTGACCTCTTGGATGAGTCGTCGCTGCGCTCTTGGGGTAATTTTGGGTGGCCGGCCACTCCTGGGAAGGTTCACCACTGTTCCATGTCTTCGCCATTTGTGGATAATGGCTCTCACTGTGGTTCGCTGGATTCCCAAAGCTTTGGAAATGGCTTTATAACCCTTTCCAGACTGATAGATCTCAATTACTTTTTCTCAATTGTTCCTGAATTTCTTTGGGTCTCGGCATGATGTGTAGCTTTTAAGGATCTTCTGGTGGACCTTAGGGCCGGTTCACACTGCGGGCGATGCGAGGCGACACCGACTTGCCTCGCCGCGACCTGCCGCGACCTCAGCGGCGATTTGCAAATGACTTCTGTATAGAAGTCAATGCAAGTCACCCCGAGGTCGCCCAGAAGTAGTACAGGAACCTTTTTTCTGAGTCGGAGCGACTCGAGTCACTCCTCTCAGAACGGTTCCATTGTACAGAACGGGGGCGACTTGTCAGATCGCGGCGAGGCAAGTCGTGTCGCCTCGCATCGCCCGCAGTGTGAACCGGCCCTTACTGTGTCAAGCAGCTCCTATTTAAGTGATGCCTTGATTGTGAACAGGTGTGGCAATAATCAGGCCTGGGTGTGGCTAGAGAAATTGAACTCAGGTGTGGACAACCACAGTTATAGTATGTTTTAACAAGGGGGGCAATCACTTTTTCACACAGGGCCATGATGGTTTGGATTTTTTTTCACCTTTAATAATAAACACCTTCATTTACAAATTGCATTTTGTGTTTACTTGTGTTGTCCTTGACTATTGTTTAAATTGGTTTGATGTTCCGAAACACTTAAGTGTGACAAACATGCAAAGGAACAGGAAATGAGGAAGGGGGCAAACACTTTTTCACACCACTGTACTCCGATCATGTGTAGAGAATTCCGATCGGACAAAGTGCCACGCATGCTCAGATCAAATTCCTACATCAAAGCTATTGGCTACTAGCCTGAACATAGTCCCGTCGTAACGAAATAACGTCGGATTTTCCAACAACTTTATCGGTCCGTGTGTATGCAACAGTTTCGGACAAAATCCGACGGATTTGGTTGTCGGAATCTCCGACCGTGTGTACAAGGGCTTAGACCATCTGGTTAAGATTTTGATCTACTTTAATCTGGGTAGAAACCAGTTAACCTACCAACGTGTGTTTGGGTCAGACACAAAGAGCACCCAAACCCCCCCCCCCCCCCCCCACACACACACACACACACACACACATGCGAAGACCGAGAATGCAAGATGGTGTCACTGGTGGGATGTGACCCTGAGACCCCCTGGCATACAAGACCATAGCGCCAAGCCACCGCACTGCCCTGACGCATGTTTGTAGAAGACCTGAGAAATTTCATTCTAGAAATGAAGACCTTAAACCTCGCCTTGACCTTATAAGCAGCTTCGGCATTGTATCCTCTCCCCCGGTGAAAAGGCATGGAGTGCTGTGCCAAGACAACCAGCTGTCCATTCGTGAATGACAGTACTGATAACACCGACTGTCTCCAATCTACTGCACAGCTACTTACTTCCATCTCAGCTGTCCCATACAAATCAGGAGTGACCCGGCCAGAGCACAAGCGCGGGTTTAAGTTTTCCGGAGACCTGAGAAGGTGGCAGAGCGCCCGGAAAGCGGATCCACTTCGAAAAAACGGATGGTCACTCCATGAATGGCCTACTGCTTAGGTTACAAAACCTGGCAGGACGACACCGCTTCTGCAAAAAAAGATTAATCGCCTTCATCGATTTTGCATCATAAACAGCTGTAACCCAATTGGGTGGCCTAACTTTTTCAGGTGTGCTTGGAAAGAAAAAAAAAAAAAAAAAAAAAAAAAAAAAAAAAAAAAAAAAAAACACGTTCCCATCATCGTGCATCTCTGCATGCTGTGAGATCACCGAACATTTTTTTTTATTTTTGGCTTCATCTTTTACTTCCCTGAAGGCGGTAGTGACGTAGCTCCGGCCACACAGATGCCCCCCTGGGAAGGCTATGTTTCTATGGCTTTCAAGGAAAATTTCCAGCTAAACCAACATCTTGCAGTATTATCATACTGCACATGTGCAAGATGACGTCATACAATAAATAAAGTCACAACCTTTTTTCGAAAGGGGGGGGGGGGGGGGGAGATAAAGGTCCCCCCCCCCCCCACGCAACAGATGAGTGTGCGGCACATGTACAAGACAAGGAGATTCAAGGAAATTCCCACAAATAAACCATTCACAACTAGGGTTCCTCCCGACGATTCTAGGGGCTCCTTAAAGGGGTTGTAAAGTCAGAAGGCTTTTTTATCTTAATTCATTAACCACTTCCGGACCGCCACACGCCGATGTACGTCCCCTACTTGGAGGACGGATACAGGAGCCATCGGAACCTTCCTGTGGCTGTGCATGGAGACGAATGAGTGGAAGATGGCCCCCACCCGTCTCCATGACACTGCAGGGCGGAAGTGACGTCAAAACATCTCTTCTGCCTATAGCTCTTAAAAAGGGAAATTTTTTAATTTTTCATTTTTTAAGTGACAATTTTTGCATTTTTGACCCCCAGATCTCATATTTAACCACTTAAGGACCGCCGCATGTAATTATACGTCGGCAGAATGGCATGTACTGGCACAAGCACGTACCCATACGTGCCTGCCTTCCAGCGGGTGGGGGGGTCCGATCGGACCCCCTCCTACTGGCTGCGGCGGTCCGTTTTGCTTCAGAAGCGATCCGGGATGAGGGGATGGCCGTTGGTTTCTGGCCATCCCCTCTCAATCGCTCCTGGCGAACGAGAAGCTTCCCCTGCCTGTGTAGTGTAAACACAGGCAGGAGGAAGTGATGTCACTCTCCTTGGGGGCGGTCTTTTTGACCGGACTGCGAGGAGAGAAGAGATATCAAGTGCACCAACACTACACTGACATGTAGGTACACATAGGCACGCAAATCACCCCCCCGATCACCTGAGCGTCCGGGACCCCCATATACTTCCTAATAAAGGTTTTAACCCCCTGATTGCCCCTAGAGTTAACCCTCTCACTCCCTTTTGTCAGTGTCACTAAGCAATCGTTTTTCTGATCGCTGCATTAGTGTCACTGGTGCCGCTAGGTAGATAGTTATTTTTTAGGTTCACTGCCAGGTTTTTATAGCATTAGGTACCCCCATATACTATCTAATAAAGATTTTAACCCACTGATTGCCCCTAGAGTTAACCCTTTCACCAGCGATCACCGTATAAGTGCCACTGGTGACGCTGTTTAGCCAATTAGTTATTTAGGTTCCCCGTCAAGGACCCCCATATACTACCCAATAAAGGTTTTAACCCCCTGATTGCCCCTAGTTAACCCTTTCACCAGTGATCACCGTATAAGTGTTACGGGTGACTCTGGTTAGTTTGCTTTTTATAGCATCAGGGCACCCACCATTTATTACCCAATAAAGGTTTAACCCCCTGATCACCCGGCGGGTGATATCAATTAGGTTTTAGGGTCAGATAGGGTCTGCGTCGCCCCAGGCAGCGCTAGGTTAGTGGCAGTACCGCAAACACCCACGCGCAAAGCATACACCTCCCGTAGTGGTATAGAATCTGAACAGATCTATACTAGCGTCCCCAGCAGTTTAGGCTTCCAAAAAAAAACGCATTGTTAGTGGGATCAGCCCAGATACCTGCTAGTACCTGCGTTTTGCCCCTCTGCCCAGCCCACCCAAGTGCAGTATCGATCGATCACTGTCACTTACAAAACACTAAACACATAACTGCAGCTTTCGCAGAGTCAGGCCTGATCCCTGCGATCGCTAACAGTTTTTTTGGGTAGCGTTTTATATTTAAATCCTGAAGGCGGTACTTGGTTTTCGGGGTCCCGTACGTGGCTATGCTCCCAAAAAGTCCCCCACATGTGCTGCTTCTCCCGAGTACGGGGATACCACAATATATGATGGGGTATAATTTCACTTATGCCCATAGCATGGGTGAGCAATATATCATTTAGCAACAACTTTGTGCAAAAAAATAAAAAGTTTGTAATATTCCCGCAACTTGTGGCAAAATATTCCATGGACTCAACATGCCTCTCAGTAAATAGCTTGGGGTGTCTACTTTCCAAAATGGGTCATTTGGGGGGGTTGGTGTTATTTTGGCATTTTATGGCCTTCGAAACTGTGATAGGAGGAGTGAAATCAAAAATTTGCACCCTTAGAAATCCTGAAGGCAGTGATTGGTTTTCGAGGTCCCGTACGTGGCTAGACTCCCAAAAAGTCCCACATATGTGGTATCCCCGTACTCAGGAGAAGCAGCAGAATATATTTTTGGGGTGCAATTCCACAGATAACTATGGCATGTGTGAGCAATATATCATTTAGTGCCAACTTTTTTTTTTTTGTGTCAATATTTAATCACTTGGGACATATACATATATATATATATATATATATATATATATATATATATATATATATATATATATATGTGTATATATATATATATATATATATATATATATATATATATATATATATATATATATATATATATATATATGTGTATATATGTGTGTATATATATATATATATATATATATATATATATATATATATATATATATATATATATATATATATATATATATATATATATATATATATATATATATATATATATATATATACACACACATATATACATATATACATAAATACATACATATATACACATATATATATATACATATATATACATACATATATATACATATATATACACACATATACATATATATATATATATTCAATGGGCTCAACATGCCCCTTGGCAATTTCCTCGGGGTGTATAACTTTCCAAAATGGGGTCATTTTAGCACCTCAAGAAATGAGATAGGCAGTCATAAATTAAAAGCTGTGTAAATTCAAGAAAATGTACTCTAGTTTGTAGACGCTATAACTTTTGCGCAAACCAATAAATATACGCTTATTGACATTTTTTTTACTAAAGACGTGGCTGAATACATTTTGGCCTAAATGTAGGACTAAAATGTATTATAAGTTTATTCGATTTTTCTTATAACAAAAAGTAGAAAGTATCTTTTTTTTTTTTTTTTTTTTTTTTTTTAATTTTCATTCTTTTTCCTTTTATAGCATAAAAAAAAAAAAAAAAAACGCAAATTTCGTTTGGGTACAATATTGCATGACTGCACAATTACCAGTTAAAGCAGTGCAGTGCGAAATTGTAAAAAGACCTCTGGTCCTTAGGCTGACAATTGGTCCGGGGCTAAAGTGGTTAAGAGGTCCTGTCATGCTTTTTATTTTCTATTACAAGGGATGTTTACACATTCCTTGTAATAGGAATAAAAGTGACAACTTTTTTTTTTTTTTTTAAACAGTGTAAAAAAATATATATAAAAAAATAAAGTAAAACGCGCCAGTCCCGCCGAACTTGCGCGCAGAAGTGAACGCATACGTGAGTAGCACTCACATATGAAAAAAGTGTTCAAACCACACATGTGAGGTATCGCTGCGATCGGTAGAGCGAGAGCAATAATTCTCACCCTAGATCTCCTCTGTAGCACAAAACATGCAACCTGTAGAATTTTTTTTTTTAAACGTCACCTATGGAGATTTTTAAGGGTAAAAGTTTGTCGCCATTCCACGAGTGGGCGCAGTTTTGAAGCATGACATGTTGGGCATCAATTTACTTGGCGTAACATTATCTTTCACAATATACAACAAAAATAAAAAATTGGGCTAACTTTACTGTGGTCTTATTTTTTTTAATTTAAAAAAAAAAAAAAAGTGCGCTTGTAAGACCGCTGCGCAAATACATTGTGACAGAAAGTATTGCAACAACCGCCATTTTATTCTCTAGACTAGAGTGTTAGGAAAAAAAAAAGGTATAATGTTTGGGGGTTCCAAGTAATTTTCTAGCAAAATTTTTTTTATTTAACTTATAAAACATCACATCTAAAAAAAAAAGAGGCTCGGTCATAAAGTGGTTAAGATAAAAAGCCTTTCTATGTGCAGCAGCCCTCCTAATACTTACCTGAAGTCCCTCTAGATCCAGCGATGTTGTAGGAGTGTCTCGGCTGCATGGGACTCCCCTCCTCATTGGCTGAGACAGCAGCGTGGCGCCATTGGCTCCCACTTCTGTCAAAGTCAGGCAGCCAATGAGGAGAGACAGGGGGTGGGCCAGGCCGTGACACCATGTCTGAATGGACACAGGGAGCTGTGGCTCGGGTGCACCAATAACAAGCTGTGGGGGGCACTCAACAGCAGGGAGGGGCTAGGAGTGCTGGCGGGGGATCTGAGAAGAGGAGGATCGGGGCTGCTCTGTGCAAAACCATTACACAGGGCAGGTAAGTATAACATTTTTTAAAGGAAAATAAAAATAACACAACAAACAAGACCTTACAATCACCTCAAGCCACATGTGGCTGGTTGTCCTATTTAATGGTGCCCGCATACTGCCTGATCTAATGCCACTGAACAGCTATTTTTAGCTGTTTCTAAGGAACATTCTTCCCACTGAGAACCAGAGTCCGGAGCACCTCTTTCATACTGACCCCCCCCCCCCCCCAATAATTTGTTTCCCAAGACATGAAAATTTCCAGGGTTCTTCTGGGTTAGAAAGGTTAAGCAAGGCCATCTTACTATACAGTACTGTCTAAATTTACAAAGTTCCAACACAAGGAGAGGCAACAAAGCTAATAAAGGGTCTGGAGGATATTAGTTATGAGGAAAGGTTGCGAGCACTGAACTTATTCTCTCTGGAGAAGAGACGCTTGAGAGGGGATATGATTTCAATATACAAATACCGTACTGGTGACCCCCACAATAGAGATAAAACTTTTTTGAGGAAGGGAGTTTAACAAGACTCGTGGCCACTCATTAGAATTGGAAGAAAAGAGGTTTAACCTTAAACTACGTAGAGGGTTCATTACTGTAAGAGCGGCAAGGATGTGGAATTCCCTTCCACAGGCGGTGGTCTCAGCGGGGGGCATTGATAGTTTCAAGAAACTATTAGATAAGCACCTGAATGACCACAACATACAGGGCTATACAATGTAATACTGACATATAATCACACACATAGGTTGGATTTTTTTTTTTGACCTCACCTACTATGTAAGGAAGCTTCTTTCCTGTATCCATAGGATATTAGTCTCAAATCTCATTAGAAAATAAATGGTCACATTTTAGGAAATAGATGCTCTTTCCTTAATGCCGGTGAGGACATCCTCCTACAGACATGAACCCGGGAAAGCAGAGTACTACAAATCCAAAAAGAAGGCACAGCAGCACATCGCTGGATTGTCTTCTCTCCAGGCTACTCGGCATTCTCTGAGATGTAGCCCAGGGATCCTCAAACTACGGCCCTCCAGCTGTTCCGAAACTACACGTCCCATGAGGCATTGTAAAACCTTGACATTCACAGACATGACTAGGCATGATGGGAATTGTAGTTCCTGAACAACTGGAGGGCCGTAGTTTGGAGACCCCTGATCTACCCGGATGGGAAATGACGTCGCCCTCAACCATGCACTGCTGGAGGAAGTCGCAGAGCAGTAAAGTGGACCGTACCCACCCAATCTGGCTGTAGAATCTCCTTTAGACCTACCCACGAGTATGTAGTACACTGCAGTGGAAGGTCCGCTTTAAGACTTCATGCAAGTGAGAACCAGAAGCGGTTGAGGAACTACAGGTCCCAGCATGTCCTCTAGTAGGGCCTGGTCGAGTTAGGCATGTAGTTACTGGTTTCCTGCAGCCAATACAGTAACATAAAGCTGCAAGCGTATTGACTGACATGTTTATGGAAGGGGATGAATCAGGCTGATATGATGAGTGTTGGCGGTCACACCCAAACATCGTCCAAACACGGAGGAGGCCATATTGGAGCCTGAATCATCACATTTATAAAAAAAGGGAGATCTGGTTGGAATGGTTTATAGCCAATCACTGCTCTATGCAATGTTTGATTTATTTTCACATTGTGGCCGTGTACCCAAAATGAGAGTTTGTTATATTGCGATACTGCATGAGAAATCAGATATGGAGGTGCATGCATGCCAAGTAATAGGTCACTATATTTAGCTATTTATTATTTTCCACCGAGATAATAGCGCTCCCCCGACAATGCCTTCACTGTGGGGCTGCAACTAACGATTATTTTCATAAAATCGATTAGCTGGCAGATTGTTGTTTCAATTAAATCGGATAATAACCTATAAAAAAAAAAAAAAGTGTGGTGTATAATTTAGTTAATATGTAAAAGTATAATAAATATATATTTATTATACTTTTACATATTAACTAAATTATATACACTTTTTTTTGGGGTTATTATGAGATTTAATCTAAACAACAATCTGCCAGCTAAATCGATTTATGAAAATAAAATATTATATATATATATATATATATACACACACACATACACACACTTAAATATCTCTACGCATTGGAAAATATAAATAACCAACTATATGGTTAGGGAGCAAAATCTCTAATCCACTCTGAGAATAACAGATTTATAAACACATTTAAAGTGGACCTTCCGCTCATCGGAACCCTCCCCCCCTCCGGTGCCACAATCGGCACCTTTCAGGGGGGAGGGGGGTGCAGTTACCTGGATAATCCAGGTAACTGCACCCACTTCCGGGACAGCTCTCTGCGGAAAGGGGCGTAACTTACGCCCCTTTCCGCAAGTGCCCGCCCATTCCCGCAAGTGCCCCGCTGCCTGCTGGGAAACACACAGCTCCCAGAGGCAGCGGGGAGCGTCCTTATTGCGCAGCGCAATTCGCGCATGCGCAGTAGGGAACCGGGAAATGAAGCCGAAAGGCTCCATTTCCTGATTCCCATACCCAAGATGGCGGTGGCAGGACCCGACAGACGACCTAGCGATCGGCTTCGGGTGCCGACATCGCGGGCGCGCTGGACAGGTAAGTGTCACTATTTTAAAAGTCAGCAGCTGCAGTATTTGTAGCTGCTGGCTTTTAAAAAAAAAAAAAAAAAAAAAAAAAAAAAAAAAACGCGGAGTCCCGGTGGACTCCCGCTTTAAGACAGTTTTGCACATTTTCAGACAGAACTGTAATATATTATATGCTGGCCATGCAAAATCAATGTCTTCCTTCAAAAAGAAAATTTTTAAGAATGTTCGTTTGATTTTCTAATCGTTAGTGGGGTCAAATCGACGTTCTTTTTGACCACAGCGATGGAAAAATTTGAAGGAGCAAAATAGAAAAAAAATAAATAAAAAACAACTTCTTGGTCAAAAGGAATTTTCAGACAGCGTATGTGGTTTTCGTTCAGAAGTTACATTCATTTTAAAAAAACAGAATGTTAAAAGCAGAAATTAAAAATTTCCAAATGACATTCATTTGTTCAGCGAACGTACGAAGATTTTTCGTACGAATATTCTCGTCCGAAAATTGATACGCGTATGGCCAGCATAAGGCTGATCCGTTTCTACACTGCTTTTTGCTGTGTGTTTTTTTTTTTTTTGCACACGTGATTTTGCTGCGCTTTGCATTTCTGATGTTTTTTTGCCCAATTTGTTGGGCAGATTATAAAAAATAAATAAATGCAAATTTCTGCATAAAAACACAGTACATGCTTTTCTGCAGCTTCTCCACTGAAGTCAATTAAACCAAAAAATAAATAAAAATAAAAGTAAAAAGCACCGTTTTGCATTGAAAAAAGTCCCTAACCCTTTCCAGATATGCAGCAGCTGAAAAAAAGCATAGATGTGAACATGTCCCATAGTAACCCATGTTAAATGAAGTGTAGTTCGTTCCTGCAAAAACTGCATAGGTGTGACCCAGGCCTAAGACATTTAGCAGCAGCATGTTTTTTTTTTTTCTATCACCTGTGAACATGGGGGGGAAAAAAAAAAAAAAAAAAAACACACCCCTCAAATTAGCCCTGTCTAGCACAAAAAGAGCAAATGATTGCTACTGCAAGGGATTCATTTCTACTGTGACACTGAAAGTAATAATATACTGTGAATAATTATATATATATATACACATACACACATACACACACACACACACACACACACACACCGCATCTCACAAAAGTACACCCCTCACATTTTTGTAAATAGCTTCTTCTATCTTTTCATGTGACAACACTGAAGAAATGACACTTGTCTACAATGTAAAGTAGTGAGTGTACAGCTTGTATAACAGTGTAAATTTGCTGTCCCCTCAAAATAACTCAACACACACCCATTAATGTCTAAACCGCTGGCAACAAAAGCGAGTACACCCCCTAAGTGAAAATGTCCAAATTGGGCCCAAAGTGTCAATATTTTGTGTGGCCACCATTATTTTCCAGCACTGCCTTAACCCTCTTGGGCATGGAGGTCACCAGAGCTTCAAAGGTTGCTACTGGAGTCCTCTTCCCCTCCTCCATGATGACATCACGGAGCTGGTGGATGTTAGAGATCTTGCGCTCCTCCACCTTCCATTTGAAGATGCCCCACAGATGCTCAATAGGGTTTAGGTCTGGAGACATGCTTGGCCAGTCCATCACCTTAAAGCCCCATACACACTATCAGATTTTCTTCTGAGTTTTTCCTTCAGGTTTACCAAAACCATGTAGTAGAAGGGCCTGCCTGGTTGCATACACATTGAAACCCCTAAGGTTTGACCTCATATTATATGGTTTTGGTAAATCTGATGGAAAAAAAAAAAAAAACAGCAGAAAATCTGATAGTGTGCATGGGGCTTTACCTTCAGCTTCTTTAGCAAGGCAGTGGTCATCTTGGAGGTGTGTTTGGGGCCGTTATCGTGTTGGAATACTGCCCTGCGGCCCAGTCTGCAAAGGGAGGGGATCATGCTCTGCTTCAGTATGTCACAGAAAGTAAAAGGTCCATACTGTGGGGCCCCATCTCAATGAAGGCACCCCAAACCCCCCCCCCTTCCGCACAGGGGCACCTCAACAATGCACAATGGAGCCATGGCTATACTATGTCTCAGACAGTAAGATGCAAGACATGTGCTGCGTGTGGAAATTAGAAGTCTGCACGGGCAATATTCTCCTTAAAGGGAAACTATTATTTGTCCACTGCAACCCTCCACTCTGCGACCTGGCTGTCATCTGTGCCAGGCTACCACTTCTTTCAATAGTTAGAAGGCTGCCCCTGGTGGGTATAGTTTAATGCCAATACATGTGCAACAAAATTCATACACTGCGGCTTTGTTTACAGAAAGACACACACACGCTTTGTTTAAAACAGTCTAGTAAAGCTCTGCTGGATGGCAGACAGTTGCACAGATAGGTATTGTGCCACATATAGAAATGCTGTACCATTGCTGCTATCATCCAAAACATGCGAGTCAACAACCAAATACATGAACTCACTGGCCTAGCTTCCTTTTGTTCTTTTATATTGCGACATTAAGCTGGCCATATACAATCAGATTGTACAATCTTCTTGAGGGTCTCCATATACGTTGCAATTGGACCATACAATCAAAAACTTTAGATTTACCAAAGCTGTGAAAAATGAGGCCTACCAAATATATAGAATCAATTTCTAGCCAAACAGGCCCTTGCGCTACACTAGCTGTTGGTAGATCCAAAGAAGATTGTATAGTATATGGTTAGCTTTACATCTATGGAATAATAAAGAATACAGTGCATCCGGAAAGTATTCACAGTGCTTCACTTTTTCCATCAAATTTCTACAAATAATACCCCATAATGACAACGTGAAAGAAGTTGAAAAAAAAAAAAAAATGCATGTATACAAGCATTCACAGCCTTTGCCATGACACTCAAAATTGAGTTCAGGTGCGTCCCGTTTCCACTGACATTCCTTGAGATGGTATCGGTGCATCCCTATCTCTAGCTATGCTGGGAACTCAGCCTGCTCTCCACCAATGATCAGACTTGTCCTGGCAACCCCCCCCCCCCCCCCCACCCGCACAACCATTCACTGGGAAGATTAGTGTACTGCTGCTTCTCCTCCCTCCAGCTCTTATGCAGCTGAGAACAGAGGGAATGTGATCACTAATAAAGGAAAAAGAGTGTATTTACATTTTTTTATCTATACAAAAATGTTTTGCCTTTCATGTCCATTGCAAAATGAAGGGGTTGTTTTACAAGGTGATTGTTTACAAATCATTTTAAAGTGGAGGTCCACACAAATTAATAAATTCATCTTATTCCCTTCTTTGCTCTGACCAGATGTTCAAATGGAAAAAAAAAAAAAAAAAAAAAAAAAAAAAAATGGTTGTTTACCTTGATAGCAGTCTTTATAGGGGTACCTCCTGTCTCTGACCCCCCCCCCCCCCCCCCCGCAGGAGTAGGCATGCATCTTATCCTTCCCCTGGGGGGGCGCACTGTCTCCTGGGAGCCAAACGTCAGCATCCCCAGGAGTCAGTGCAGATCGCCGCCGTGAGATCTCAAAACGGTATTGTTTTATTGCCATCACAACGGGGCGGGAACTCCCGACGATGCTGCCGCTGTTGTGATGGCAACCTGGAAGTTTATGCCTCTCCGCGCCATTAACAATGAGCATGTGCGGGAACGAGTGGTGGACGCTGGTAGCTCAGCATTCACCGCATCCAGGACATTAATGCTTGTGGGCTTCACATGCCCACAAGCAAGATGGAACTGGGCAGCCTCACTTATTAGAACATCTTTTTTTAATGTGAATCCGGACGTCAGGGCAGATCTTACACCTAAACAGTGAGTGTTACATTGTCAATATGAAAAAGTGTCTAAATGGCTGAAAAAAATAAAAAATAATTTAAAAAAAATGAATTATGAATGGTCGGTGGACCTCCACTTTAAGCGTACCAATATGCAAAAAAAAAAAAAAATATATATATATATATATATATATATATATATATATATAAATAAAACACACACACACACACACACACACACACACACACACACACACACACACACACAGGTAGGGGGCCAAAAAAATTTTCACAGCCCTCTAGTCAGAGAATTCCCAGTTATAAGTGTATCCTTTATGTAGCCATTTTCCATGTATTATTATTATTCCCGGCTGGCCCTCCTTGCAGAACTATATATTGTGTTACATGTTCAGCAAAAGCTTATAAAGCACTTTGTTGTTATATGTAACCATTTCCCAGGTAATACTATAATAATTATTATGGAAATGGTTACATATTACAAGAAGTCCTCTAGAACCTTTTGCTGAACATGTAACACAATACATAGGGCTGCAAGGAGGGCCAGCCAGGAATAATAATAATACATGGAAAAGGGCTACATAAAGGATACATTTATAACTGGGATCTCTCTATAACTAATAGATAAAACTAATAATAATAATAATAATAATAAACATAATTCCTGGCTGGTTGTAGAGTACCAGTCATATGAGGAGTATAATGAGCCGTGCACTATAACCATGCAACACATATGTGCAGCGATGAGGACAGACGGACCTTAAAACTGCTTGCTGACCGGCTCCCGTACATATACGTCGGCACTTTGAAGAGGGGGGGGGGGTCTCTCGGTAACGGCAGCAGTTGCTGCCACAACCGAGGTATCCATCTTTGGAGCCGGCAGTTCTGTGTACGAGAATGGTGGTCTCTGCAGCGGATTCACAGCGAGATCACCGTTATCGGAGGAGGGAGAAGGGCCACCCCCCTTCCCGCCGCTCTCCCACACCCCCCGCTGCTTACCGAAGCCGTTGGCAGTGGCGGAGGCGATCAGGACCTTTCTGGGTATGGTGATAAGCGAGGCTAAGATGTCTCCATACCATAGCAAGGCGGAACAGACGTCAAAAAATGTCACTTCCACAAATACGTCTTAAAAGGAACATTTTTTTTTATTTTTTTTTTTTTATTATTTAAATTACAAAATGTATATATTTTTTTTCTTTTATTGCATTTAAGTCCAAATATGATATCTGAGGACTTTTTGACTCCAGATCTCATATTTAAGAGGACCTGTCATTTTTTTTTTTTTTTTAAAGCGTAAAAATAAAACCAAAAAAAAAATTTTAATAATTTTTTTTAAAGCGTCTGTTCCGACGAGCTTGTGCGCAGAAGCGAACGCATACGTGAGTAGCGCCTGCAAAGGAAAACGGTGGCCGAGCCACAGATGTGAGGGATCGCCGCAATAATAACCTCCTCTGTAACTCAAAAATGCAACCTGTACAAATTTTTTTTAAACGTCGCTCATGGAGATTTTTAAGGGTAAAAGTTTGATGCCATTTTGAAGTGTGACATGTTGGGTATCAATTTACGCAGTGTAACATTATCTTTCACAACATAAAAAAAATTGTTGTCTTTTTTTTTTTTATTCAAAAAAGTGATTTTTTCCCCCCAAAAAAAAGGTGAACTTTTAAGACCGCTGCGCAAATACGGTGTGACAAAAAGTATTGCAATGACCGCCATTTTATTCTCTAGGGTGATTTTTTTTTAAAAATACACACTAACTATAATTATATATATATATATATATATATATATATTTTTTTTTTTTTTACTTATAAACACTGAGTCTGAAAAAGAGGCCCGGTCTTTAAGTGGTTAAAGAGGAAGTAAAACCTGGTGGGTTTGATTCCCTGCAAAGGTAAAGCATAATGGACTACTATGCATCGCATAGTAGTCCATTATGTGTCACTTACCTGACACAGGAGCCAGCGAAGTCACCGATGTCCCTTGTAGTCCGGAGCATCCATCTTCTCGGTGGGTCTCGCTGCTCCGGCGCTGTCATTCGACGAAGCAGCGGTGACATCACTCCTGCGCTAGCGCACGGGAGCCGCCACTCGTGGCTTATCGCCGTTGACAGCGTCGTGCTTAGTGCGCCTGCGCGCCGCTGTCTACGGCGCATGCTCCATAGAAAGCGGTGCCTGTGTTTTGCCAAATATCTCCTAAACCGTGTAGGTTTAGGAGATATTTCTTGGACCTACAGGTAAGCCTTAATCTAGGCTTACCTGTAGGTCAAAGTGGTTTGTAAGGGTTTACAACCACTTTAAAGGGCTTGTAAAGTCAGGTTTATTTTAATGCTTTCTATTAAAAAAAAAAAAAAAAAAAAAGTCAAATACTGCAGCTGCTGAATTTTAATAAATCGGACACTTACCTGTCCCAGGGTCCGGCGATGCGGGGGGATTGAAGCCCCGCTTATCTCCCCCTCTGCTCTGTGGCGCTGGCATTTTAACTGTGGGCGCTCGGCTGTTACTTCACAGCCGGGCACCCACTGCGCATGCGCGAGTGGCCATGACTGGCCGCCCAATCATCTGGGACGAGATGATTGCCTAGAGGGAGGGGGGGGGGAGAGGTGATCTCTCTTCCTGCACCGAGGGAAGCGACATTAGGAGCCCATGCGCTGAACGAGGCAGATTACGAGGGATCACATAGCAACAAGCATTAAAGAGGTGAGCAGAAAAAAAAAAAATTCTCAATGTTTTTTTATTTTTATTTTGCATGCACATTAATGATACATTTTTTTTTTTTGGGGTGGAACTCCACTTCACGTTGAAAAAAAACCATGAGGGCTTACAACCCCTTCAAGATAAAAGGTCCAGGTCGGGGCAACATGTCTGAATGGACACAGGGAGCTGTGACTCAGCTCGGGAGCCCCCATAGCACTGAACAGGAGAGAGGGGCCAGGATCACAGAAGAGGGACCTGAGAAGAGGAGGATCTGGGCGGCTCTGTGCATATCCACTACAACAGAGCAGGTAAGTATAACAGGTTTTTTTTTTTTCCTAGAAAAATAACAAAAGAGACTTTACAATCATTTTAAGGCCTCTTTCACACTTGTGCAACTTTTTTCTGTGACTTTGGACATCAGCGTCGCATGACAAGTCGTACCCCATGATTCCCAATGATTACCCTTCATATCTATGCGACTTCAAGTCGCACCGACTTCAAAGTAGTCCCTGTACGACTGATGGGAGTTGAGGTCCATGGACCTCAGGTTTACACAGACATTGCCTGAAATCGCAGCAAAATCGCATGACTTTGAAGTGTGAAAGGGGCCTTAGGCTGCGATGCACAGTCGTAATACATTGCAACTTCCTTGCAACTTGAATGCTATTTAGGAGCCTGTACAAGGGCAGAAATCCCACCCAAGTATTGAAGGAACCTTTTCTAAAAAGTTGTAGCGACGTCTGAAGGGTCAGTTAAAGTGATTGTAAAGTCTTGTTCCCCCCACCCCAATAAAAAAAAAAAAAAAAAAAAAGACAAACATCTTATACTTACCTGCTCTGTGTAAGAGTTTTGCACAGAGCAGCCCAGATCCTCCTCTTCTCAAGTCCCCCGCTGGAGATCCTGCCCCCCCCCCACCCGTGTTGAGTGGCCCCCCCACAGCAAGCAGCTTGCTATGGGGGGCACCCGAGCCACTGCTCTGTGTGTCCATTCAGACACAGAGCAGCGGTCCAGCCCTGCCCCCCCCCCTCTCTTATCATTCACTGACTTTGATTGAGAGCCAATAGCGCCGCTGCTGTTTCTCAGCCAATCAGGAGGGAGAGTCCCGGATGGCTGAGGAACTCAGGGACATCACTGGATCGAGGTGGGGCTCAGGTAAGTAATAGGGTGGTGCTGCACACAGAGGGGTTTTTTTTTTTTTTTTATCTTAATGCATAGAATACATTAGGATAAAAAAAAAACTTCTGCCTTTACAAACACTTTAAGGCTCGATTCACATTCGCCTGCGTTTTCCTCCCGACTTGGATGCTATTTAGAAGCCTGTAGAAGGGATGAAATCGCACCCAAAGACGGTTCAAAGTAACCTTTTCTAAACTTCTTGTTAAGACGACTGTCATAGGGAAACATTGCATTTGACAGGTCATGCGACTTTGGCGGGGGGGTCTTACAAGTCGGATCTCATGTCACAGCAGTGCGAGCTGAGCCTCAGTCGGATATATTATATATATATCCCATGTGGGAACCAGAGCAGTCTGCCGAATCACACGTCACTCTGCCGATGGTTCACAGTCGCTGCGGGCGTCAATGTAAAGTTAATGACACCCCCAAATCGGTTCACAGTGCGAACTGGCAAATGGCGCAGGAATCGGATCGCACTCATGTGATCCCATGCTAGTGCGGACTAAAACAAAATATATATGAGGAAGAAGTGCTGCACCATTTTGGTGCGAATGCGATACAAATTCAGCCGCACAGTCATCGCATGTGATCTGAACAGCAATGCGTTTTGTAAAATGACAGCGATATTAGACATCCCATGTGGAGTGCGAACCCAGCCTGACACCCCTATGCTGCAAATACTGGTCCATAGCAGACGAAAGTTTCTGTGCGGAGATCCCGCTCCCCCACCGCGCCGACTGACACCCACATCTCCTGTTCTCTACTTATGAACGGGAGCTGAGATGATTGGCCCCTGATCATGTGACCACTGTGAAAAAGGCAGTGATCACGTGACACAAAAAAAAAAAAAAAAATCCCCCACTTAAGACCCAGTTAAAGGGCCATGGAGGGGCAGGAAGAGGGTAACCAGCTACATATAATAATAATGAAATATAAAAATATTATAAATAGGTAAATTATATCTAATCATGAATAAAAAAAAAGTAATATATATATATATATATATATATATATATATATATATATATATATATATATATATATATATATATACACACACACACACACACACACACATACACACACTAATAATAATAATAATAATCAAATAATGATATATAAGCAATAATAAATTGAGTAGTTAGTAAGTAGTTACATATAGGAGACATAGATACTGGATAATGTTCTATAAACAGTTAATAATAATATATAATAAAAGAGCTAATAATATTGTTATAATATGGGAAGTAAATAATATATGAAAAGTAGTTACATATATGAGACATTGATACTGGGCAATGCTCTACAGCCAGCTAATAATCATAAAAAAAAAATAGCAAAATTAATAATTATATTTTTTAAATTATAAAAAAAATATTATTATATAGGGAAGTAGTTACATATCGATGATGCATGGATATTGGGCAATGCTCTATAACCAGCTTTTAATAAATAATAATAATATAAATAAAATTAGCAAATAAATATAAAAAAAAAAAAAAAAAGATATATATTTTTTATTAATAATAATACTAATAATAGTGTGATGTCCAGACATGTAGGATATTGATAACTGGCAATGCTCTGAGTCTATAATATTGATAATGATTGGTGATCGGTGCACCCCCGGATCCCCCCATACAGCCCCCCTCCTCCTCCGGGGTGTGAGCACACAATGATCCCGGATCTGTGATCCCTACACCCGGCACACCATCCCCCCCCCAGGCCGGGCTCCCCTCCACACACAGCACCCTCCGTTCTCTCCCCCCCCCCCCCCCCCCCGGATGTCAGCACAGACAATGGACAGAGCCGAGCCCCCGGCCGCTCCCAGCGCTCACCGATCAGCGGAGTCTCCTTCCTCGTCCGGCCGCACGGCTCCTCCTCTCTACCGGCTCCGGCCTGTGTGTGTGCCCTGCAGATCCGGCGGCCACCGCCTGCCAATCACCGGCAACGGAGGAGGAGCTTACCGAGGGAGGGGCGGGCCGCTCGCAGGTCCCGGGGGTGGGGCCGGATAAGAGAGGGGAGGGGTTGGCTTAGGTCGCTCGGCTTACACTGAGGGGAGGGGTTATACAAGCAGGGGGCGGAGATCTCAGCGGCGGTACAGTCATTTTCTATTATATCGCACTAGCCTGGCAGTAGCGAGTCAGGAGCCAGGAGAGCACAAATCCCCGCCCACATTGCGGCGCAGGATAGGCGCTAGGAAGGGGAATGGGCGGACTGGGAGGGGAGGGGCTTGGAGGAGGAGAGCACGTGGTGATAAAGGAGGGGAGGGGCAAGCATGCAGCCAGTGAGGGCTGAGATCAATTCTTCTATATATGTCCCAGATCCGATGACAGCAGATCTATGGAGGCTGCTGTGCTTCTCCTTGTCACTATTATTGTATATTGGTCCTCTGTTTATATAATATTATATATTGGTCCTCTGTGTATATGATATTATATATCGGTCCCCTGTGTATATAATATTATATATTGGTCCTCTGTGTATATTATTGTGTTGGGGTGCCTATGTAGAAGAAAACATTGCTCACCTTTGGAAAATTTTGGGTACCAAAGTTTGTCGCTATTTTGTGGTTTGCGCCCAACTCACCTCAATACGGGGCACACCTTCACCCCTTCCTGCCCAGGCCCATCTTCAGCTTTCAGCGCTGTCACACTTCGAGTAACAATTGCGCGGTCATACAACAGGAGATTTTTATAATTTTCTTTCTTTTGGCGGTATTTGATCACCACTGGAGTTTTTTTTATTTTTTGCCATACAAATGTATAAAAAAATCTTTGTTTCTGTTATAAAATTTTGTAAATACTTTTTCTCTTTCACTGATGGGCACTGATAGGTGGCACTGATGGGAACTGATAGGTGGCACTGATGGGAACTGATAGGTGGCACTGATGTGCACTACTGATGGGCACTGATAGGCAGCACTGATATGTAGCACTGATGTGGGCACTGATAAATGGCACTGATATGCAGCACTGATGGACACTGGTAGGCAGCATTGATATTGATATGCAGCACTGATGGGCACTGATAGGTGGCACTGATATGCATTACTGATGGGCACTGATACATGGCACTTATATGCAGCACTGGTGGACACTGATATGCAGCACTGATGGGCACTGATAGGCAGCATTGATATTGATATGCAGCACTGATGGGCACTGATAGGTGCCACTGATATGCACTACTGATAGGCACTGATATGCACTACTGATGGGCACTGATAGGCAGCACTGATATGCAGCACTGATAAGCAGCATTGATATTGATATGCAGCACTGATTGATGGCACTGATAGGTGGCACTGTTATGCAGTACTGATAGGCACTGATAGGTGGCACTGATATGCAGCACTGATGGGCACTGATAGGTGGCACTGATATGCACTACTGATGGGCACTGATATGCAGCACTGATGGGCACTGATATGTAGCACTGATGGGCACTGCTACATGGCACTGATATGCAGCACTGATGGACACTGATACGCAGCACTGATGGGCACTGATAGGCAGCATTGATATTGATATGCAGCAGTGATGGGCACTGATAGGTGGCACTGATATGCACTACTGATGAGCACTGATAGGTGGCACTGATATGCACTACTGATGGGCACTGATACATGGCACTGATATGCAGCACTGATGGGCATTGATAGGCAGCATTGATATTGATATGTAGCACTGATGGGCACTGATAGGTGGCACTGATGGACACTGATAGGCAGCATTGATATTAATATGCAGCACTGATTGATGGTACTGATGGGCACTGATATGCAGCATTGATGGACACTGATAGGTGGCCCTAATATGCAGCACTGATGGTCACTGACAGGTGGCACTGATATGCAGCACTGATGGGCACTGATATGCAGCACTGATGGGCACTGATAGATGCCACTGACAGGCAGCACTGATGAGGAGGCACTGACAGGCATTACTGATGGGCACTGATTAGTATCACAGGTGGGCACCGATTGACATCCCTGATGGGCATCCTTGATGGGTCAGCACTGATAATCAATGCACTGATTCGTAGCGCAGACCCCCCTCCGTCAGGAGATCCGCTAATCAGCTCTCCTCTACTCGCACTTTGCAAGCACAAATGGAGGAAAGCCGATAAACGGCACTTCCTGGTTACCATGTGATCAGCTGTGATTGGACACAGCTCATCATGTGACAAAGAGTCACCTTTACCTAGATCGGAGATGCGATGTGTCAGACTGACACACCCCATCATATGACGCCCAGTCAAGATAACCTATCCCCGCTGCAGCCCTCACTTTGCAGTAGGCGGGCGGGAAGTGGTTAAGGCTTGACATGTTGGGTATTTATTTACTCAGCGCCACCTCATTTACCACAAAATGGGTCATATTTGGTATTTTTGTGCCCTAAAATGAACGTGTATTCTTTACAGAAAATTTGCCTTGGATAAACTGTTTCCTTAACATCATGTGACATAAAATATTGAAACTACCTCCATTTTATTCTCCAGGGGCTCTGCTTTCAGAAAATATAGAATGTTTGGTGGGCAACTAATATTCAGATTTAAAAACATTTTTAAGGGTTGGTTTACACCATAAGTTACATCTGTCTACAAGGAGTTCTATGAATGGTTCATAGTCTACAAGGAGTTCTGTGAATGGTTCATAGTCTACAAGGAGTTCTGTGAATGACTCATAGTCTACAAAGAGTTCTGTGAATGGTTCATAGTCTACAAGGAGTTCTGTGAATGGTTCATAGTCTACAAGGAGTTCTGTGAATGGTTCATAGTCTACAAGGAGCTCTGTGAATGGTTCATAGTCTACGAGGAGTTCTGTGAATAGTTCATAGCCTACGAGGAGATCTGTGAATGGTTCATAGCCTACGAGGAGATCTGTGAATGGTTCATAGCCTACGAGGAGATCTGTGAATGGTTCATAGCCTACGAGGAGATCTGTGAATGGTTCATAGTCTAAGAGGAGTTCTGTGAATGGTTCTTAGTCAACGAGGAGTTCTGTGAATGGTCCATAGTCTACAAGGAGTTCTGTGAATGGTTCTTAGTCCTAGAGGAGTTCTGTGAATGGTTCTTAGTCTACAAGGAGTTCTGTGAATGGTTCTTAGTCTACGAGGAGTTCTGTGAATGGTTCTTAGTCATAGTGGCAGGAAGTCCAGTGCTGTCTGTGGTATCCGGAGTATTTACATGTATGACCAGAGGTCTGCATATGTGACACCCCTGAACACGGGGAACGTTTCCTCTGTACTGAAGACAAAACTTTCTAGTAGTTGTGAAGAGGGATTAGAACCCCTGTCAGGTTTTATTGCTGTCTGGGCCCGCGTTGGGCCCCTTTCACACTTCTGCCACCTAAAGGTCGCACGACATTGACACGACTTGAAGCAATGCCCGTGTTATCTTGGGGTCTGTGGACCTCAAGTCGCTTCAAAATTGGGCCAAAGTAGTGCAGGGACTACTGTGAAGTCGCACAGATATGATCAGCACTCATTGGAAATCATGGGGGGGGAGGGTACGAATTGTCATGCGACTTTGCTGTCCCAAGTCACACAAGTGTGAAGGTGGCCATAGGGCACCCTCTATTTGTCCTGGTGATCGGTATCATAGAAAACTCTGTGTCTGGCAATAGATTTTGGGGTGGGTATTGAGGATCACCCCATACAAAAGTTCAAGAAACTCGGAGGACTAATCCAAATGTTTATTGAATAAGAGAATTGGGAGCAGCCAACTAATTTCGGGAGGAATCCTTCCCCCTTCCTCAGGGCTACTGAGCAAAAAAAGGCAACACTTGTAATAAATACTATGGGGGGGGGGGGGGGATTTACTAAAACTGGAGCGCTCAGGATCTGGTGCAGCTCTGCATGGCAACCAATCAGCTTTTGATTTCAGCTTGTTCAAGTAAGCTTTGACAATAAAACTTGAAATGATTGTAGAGTCTCCTTTTTTTTCTATTGACCACTTTCTGCCCACGCTATACCCGAAGGACAGCGCAGGCTTCCAGTGCCCGGAGGGCGTCAATAGATGTCCTCCCGTGATTGCACTGCCCTGTGTCTTTCTGACTCGGCTGATCACAGAACAGGGTAAAGGGCAAAACACAGCGGGCCCTTTACCAGGTGATCAGCTGTCAGCCAATCACAGTTGATCATGGAAGTAAACAGAAGCCGCTTATTGTTTTTTTTTCTCCTTACGACCCACGTGAGGGGGAAAGCAGAAAGCTGGTAACCGGCTTCTATTACAGGGACATCGGTCACTGCCTCGGTGCCAGCCAGTGCTGCTAATCAGTGAATATCAGTGCCCACAAGTACCACCTATCAGTGTCTATCAATGTCCACCAGTGGCAGTGTTTATCAGTGCCCACCAGTGGCACCTATCAATGTCTATCAGTGCCCACTAGTGCCACCTATCAATGTCTACCAGTGCCACCTATCAGTGCCACCTATCAATGTCTATCAGTGCCCACCAGTGCCACCTATCAATGTCTATCAGTGCCCACCAGTTCCACTGATCAGTGTAAATCAGTGCCCACCAGTGCCACCTATCAATGTCTATCAGTGCCCACCAGTGCCACCTACAAATGTCTATCAGTACCCACCAGTGCCACCTACCAATGTCTATCAGTGCCCACCAGTGCCACCTACCAATGTCTATCAGTGCCCACCAGTGCCACCTATCAGTGTCTATCAGTGCCCACCAGTGCCACCTATCAATGTCTATCAGGGCCCACCAGTGCCACCTATCAGCATCTATCAGCACCCACCAGTGCCATCTGTTAGTGACTATCAATGCCCACATGTACCACCTATCAGTGACCGCCAGTGCTACCTATCAATGTCTATCAGTGCACACCGAGTACCACCTATCAGTGCCCACCAATGCCACCTATCAATGTCTATCAGTGCCCACCAGTGCCGTCTATCAGTGCCCAAAAGTACCACCTATCAGTGCCCACCAGGGCCACCTATCAGTGTCTATCAGTGCCCACCAGTACCACCTATCAGTGCCCAGAAGTACCACCTTTCAGTGCCCACCAGTGCCACCTATCAATGTCTATCAGTGCCCACCAGTGCTACCTATCAGTGTCCACAAGTACCACCTACCAGGGCCACCTGCCAGTGTCTATCAGTACCCACCAGTGCCACCTATCAGTGCCCACAAGTACCACCTTTCAGTGTCCACCAGTGCCACCTATCAATGTCTATCAGCATCCACCAGTGCCGTCTATCAGTGCCCACAAGTACCACCTATCAGTGCCCACCAGTGCCACCTATCAGTGCCCACCAGTGCCGTCTATCAGTGCCCACAAGTGCCACCTATCAATGTCTATCAGCATCCACCAGTGCCATCTATCAGTGTCTATCAGTGCCCACAAGTACCACCTATCAGTGCCCACCAGTGCCACCTATCAATGTCTATCAGTGCCCACCAGTTCCACCTATCAGTGCCCACCAGTGCCGCCTATCAGTGTCTATCAGTGCCCACAAGTACCACCTATCAGTGCCCACCAGGGCCACCTATCAGTGTTTATCAGTGCCCACCACTGCCACCTATTAGTGCCCACAAGTGCCGTCTATCAGTGTCCATCAGTGCCCACAAGTACCACCTATCAGTGCCCACAAGCATAGCTCCCAACTGTCCCTGATTTGGAGCAATGTCCCTCTGTCCCTCTTTCCCCTCATCTGTCCCTAATTTTGGTCTGATCTATATAGATGTATATAAAATGCACTTTTTATCTTTCAAAAAGTGTTTCCCACTGCTAAACCTTTCATCTAAATTCTAAATGGCTCCATTTGCAAATTGCAAATATAATAGTAGTGGTAAAAAAAGAAAAGAAAAGAAAAAGCACTTGTGGGTTTAACTAATCATTTTTTTGCTTAATTCTCCTTTAAGGGCGTGTCTTATGCCTACATATGTTTTCTAATAGGTGTGCCCTGTTTCCATCTCAAAAAGTTGGGAGGTATGCTCACAAGTAGCACCTATCAGTGCTACCAATCAGTGCCCATCAGTGCTTCACCATCAGTGTCACCTATCAGTGCCCATCAGTGCTTCACCATCAGTGTCACCTCTCAGTGCCCATCAGTGCCACCTATCAGAGCCAAATAAAGTGATACTAAAAGGTTATTTTTTTTTTAAAATGACAAACATGGTATACTTACCTCCTCTGTGCAAGAGTTTTGTACAGAGTGCCCCCAATCCTCCTCTTCTGGGGTCCCTCAGCGGTGCTCCTGGCTCCTCCTCTCCTCGAGAGCCCCACCCACCATGGAGAGCCGAATTCCATGGGTCCATTGAGCAGGATTTGGCCCCGCCCCCCGACTTCTGTGTCACTGGATTTGATTGACAGCAGCAGGGGCCAATGGCTGCTGCTGCTATCAATCTATCCAATGAGGAGCTAAGACAGCGCCTGGAGCTGCTGTGCTCGTCCCCGTCGCTGGAAAGATCGGGTTCAGGTAATTAAAAGGGAGGCTCTGGGTTTTTCACCTTACTGCATAGAATGCAGTAAGGTGAAAAACCCTGAGACTTTACATCTTCTTTAATGCCACCTATCAGTGTCGCCTCATCAGTGCTCATCGGTGCAGCTTCATCAGTGCCCATCAGTGCAGCTTCATCAGTGACCATCAGTGAAGGAGAAAAATTACCTGCTTGCAAAATTTTATAACAAACTATTAATATTTTATTTTTTTACATTTTTCGATCTTTTGAAAAAAAAAAAAAACTGTGATTATATACCACCAAAAGAAAGCCCTATTTGTGTGAAAAAAATAATAAAAATGTAGTTTGGGTGGAGTGTTTTATGGCCGTGCAGTTGTCATTCAAAGTGTGGCAACGCTGAACGCTGAAAATTGGTCTGAGCAGGAAGGGGGTTTAAATGCCCAGTAGGTAAGTGGTTAAAATAATAAACATGTCATACTTACGTGCTCTGTGTAATGGTTTAGCACAGAGCAGCCCAGATCCTCCACTTCTCAGGTCCCTGGCTAGAGCTCCTGGCCCCTCCCTCCACAGCAATGGGGGGGGGGCACTCAGGCTGAGCCGCAGCTCTGTGTATCCATTCAGACACAGAGCAGCGGTTGGGCCCTGCACTCCTCTCTCCTGATTGGCTAACTGTGCTTGATTGACAACATTTTCTTCATTTGTGTCATACAATTTTGTAAATAAGTACTTTTTCTTCTTCACTGATGGGCACTGATGAGGCGACACCGATAGGGTGCACTCATGGGGCGGCACTGATAAGGTGCCACTGATGGGCACTGATGTCCTGCACTGATGGGGCGGCACTGATAAGGTGGCATTGATGGTCACTGGTATGCTGCACTGATGGGGCGGCACTGATAAGGTGCCATTGATGGTCACTGGTATGCTGCACTGATGGGGCGGCACTGATAAGGTGCCATTGATGGGCACTGGTATGCTGCACTGATGGGGTGGCACTGACTTTAAATGAAAGTTAAATAAAAAAGGGGAAAAAAGCAAACACTTTGAAGAATTCAAACAACGCAGTGCTGGTGCACAACACACTATCCCGCACATATATTGCGTTATGCGCACTATAATGCACACCCAATCGTGTGAAAGAGCCCTAACAACAAACAATGTGTTATTTCTGCTCATATACTGTATGTCATTTTTTCTTTTTGATAGATTAAAGAATAACTCCACTTTCTGATGGCTAGGAGGAGAAGCCAGAAACTGATAGCGAATATTGATTCGCTAGTTATCACAAGTGGGAGGGTTCAGAGTGCAATGCTCTGCGTCCCGAGCCCAACCTTTTTCAAGCCAATTAGAGCCTCAGGATCTAATCATGTGCTTGAAAAAAAAAGAAGACCTAATAGAAAGGCATGAGTCCGGCGCATCGCGCATGCAAACTATGAGAGTGGCGCCACTGCGCCCCTTATGGACGGGCCGCTGCTGAAGTAAAGTAATTTTAATTAAAAATATATCAGTGAAAAATATAAAAAAGCACTCACAAAGATAAAATGAAATAGAATAGAGCTCATCATGACAGTCAGGTAGCCTCTGGGACAGAGATGAGACATGCAACCAGGGTGCCTTGCCTTGGCCACCGGCATGGATTGGAAGCAGGGAACTGCTGTCACTGGAAAGTAGACATGTGCAATTCGTTTTGTTCCAAATAGTTTTTTTTTTTACGAAAACCCATTTAACAAATTTTTCCGAATATTCGTAAATTCAAAATGAGAAAATCCGTAAATTCTTAAATCCCTAAATTCAAAATTCGAAAATCCAGAAATTCTAAAATTTGAATTTTCGAATTTTTGAATTTCAAATTTACGAATTTACGGATTTCTGAAGTATTAGCTGTTTGTCTATGTCCCTGTGCAAAATGAATGTGAATGGGAGTGACTTTATATTTATCAAACATTTGCTGCACTTGCATGGTTATAAAGACGAAAGCAAAAAAAATGAAATTTTGTTGCAGGGGATGCTCAAAATCTGATTTGTATCTTAGTACAGACTTCTGGGAAAAATAGTAAGCCAATCACACATGCAGGAAATTTAATTTCTGGAGGGGGGGAGGTGCTCTCTATACCATCTGTGGACAGTACGCCTCCAGGTAGCCATATTGCATTGTACAGAAAATGACAGAGCTGGAGATTGAAAAGGAAAGGTGATTTTTAAAGAGGAAGTAAACCCTGATGAGTTTACTTTCTCTTTCATTCCCTGCAAAGGCAAAGCATAATGGGCTACTATGCATCGCATAGTAGCCCATTATGTGTCACTTACCTGACACAGTAGCCAGCGAAGTCACCACTGTCCCCTGTAGTCCGGCGCATCCATCTTCTCGGTGGGTCTCGCTGCTCCGCCACTGTCATTCGGCGAAGCCGCGATAACGTCACTCCCGCGCATGCGCACAGTAGCCACCACTCGCGGCATATTGCCGTTGACAGCGGCGCCTGTCTTTCGGCAAATATCTCCTAAACCGCGCACAGGAGCCGACACGTGCGGCAGCTCCGTTGTTGGAAATGCCGCGCTCAGTGCACCTGCGCATGCGCCGTAGACAGCGGTGCCTGTCTTCGGGCAAATATCTCCCAAACCGTATAGGTTTAGGAGATATTTCTTGGACCTACAGGTAAGCCTTAATCTAGGCTTGCCTGTAGGTCAAAGTGGTTTGTAAGGGTTTACAACCACTTTAAGTAGAATATATTGGGAGTGGGAGAGAAGCGCAACAACCATAGTGTAGCATGTAAAGCAGTGGCGGCTGCTGCTAAACATTTTTGGGGGGGCGGCAAACAACCCCCTCCCCCAGGTTGGCACTCACCTCTCCAGCAGCCATCAGCACCACAGCTTCCCCAGCTTCGCCTTTCTGGCCAACCTAGTCTTCTTTAGATCCCCCTCCTTTCCTGATTGGCTGGGAGGAGAAGCCGGAAATGGAATTCACTCGTTATCACAAGTGGGAGGGTTCGGGGTGTAGTGCTCTGTGCCCCGAGTCCAACCTTTTTCAAGCTAATTAGAGCCTCAGGCTCTAATCATGTGCTTGAAACAAAAAAGACCCAATGGAAAGGCATTAGTCCGGCACCCCGCACATGCAAATTAGGAGGGCGGCTCCCCTGAGCCCCTTATGGACAGGCCACTGCTGATGTAAAAGTATCATTTTAATAAAAAATATAAAAAAGCACTGACAAACATAAAATGCATTTGCAATTAGTTTAGTCCCGAATTAGTTTTTTAATGAATTTCAACAAATTCGTTAATTCAGAAATATCCAAATGAACGAAAAAATTAATTTAACAAATTTTTCAGAATTTTCGTCAATTCGAAATATCATAAATTAGAAATTTGAAAATCTCTAAAATTGTAAATTTGAAATTCAAAAATCCGGAAATTCATAAATTTGAAAAATCCAGAAATTCGGAAATGAGTAAATCTGGAAATTCAAAAATTTGAAAATAAGAATAAAAATTTAAAGAACAAATATTGAAAATTCAAAAACCCGAAAATTTGAAAATCTGAAAAAATAACGAAATAATAATAATAATAAATAATAATAACAAAAACTTTTTATTATTATTAATCTTTATTCTCATTTGTTCCTTTCCATTTGTTTAGATGCGGCATTTGTTATTTCGGGTAATTTGTAATTTGGATAAATTCATATTTGTTCACTAACAGCCAAATTTGAAAGGAAATTCCAATACCTATAATTTAATAGTTATTATTATTTAGAATTTTCGGATTTTTATTCTTTCTAATTTTCTTTCTTATTTTGAATTATGTTTGAATTTCAGAATTTCCAAATGTTCTAATTTCCGAATTTTCTAATTTACAAATTTATGCATTTACGAATTTGCGATTTTTACATTTATGAATTTTTAGAATTTCCTCATTTACAAATTTCAAATTTAAGAAGTTACGAATTTGCAGATTTTAAACTTTAGAATTTACGAATTTTCAAATTTAGAACTTATGAATTTTCAAATTTCCAAATTTACAATTTACGAATTTTCAAATTTTAGACTTTACGAATTTAGAATTTACGAATTTTTGAATTTACGAATATTTGAATTTCAATCATAACGAATGACCCAAAAACGAAAAGAGTAAAACAAAAACAAATGAAATGAAAACAAACAATTTTTTCGGCAGTGTACATGTCTACTTATATAGAAGAAAATGCTGGAGCTGGAACGCGTTTCAAAGCAAATTTGCTTTTTCTTCAGAGGCTGTTAGTACAGGATGTCTTCCTTAGCTCTTAGGTTTTTTTTTTTCGTTCAGCCTGCTGGGTTGAATAAAAAAAATTTTTTAAATATAGTAAAAAAAAACTCACTCCTTTTCATGCAAATAAAGGCCACTCAACACGAAAAAATGAAATATAATCATCTTGTGCAAATGAAACAAAACAAATAAAATTCTGCTCAAATCTACTACTGCTATTTGGGTAGATGTAGACATACACAAGGTTGCAGGGCTTTTGCCTCGCTTCCCAATTTGATTGCGTTCTGCGGGATGTTGGGTGAACTTTACTGCGGCACCAAAATTAAGCACGTAAACATCCCCATCCACTGCCTATTGCATATCCCGCCCGGCCTATAGCAGAATGATGGCCTGGGTGGGGGGGATTAGTTATCCTGACAGGGGGCGTCTCTTGACGTCCAGCAGGATAAGCCACTTATGCGCGACCCCCGATCAGTGGTGGGGTGTGTCGCTCTGACTCACCGCATCTCTGATCTCGATAAAGAGTCTATGAGGTAGGCTCTTTACCACGTGATCAGCTGTGACCAGAGGCGTAGCTTGAAGCTTGTGGGCCTCGATGCAAAAGTACACCTGGGCCAGGGGCGTTGCTAGGTCTACAAAAGATCTGGGGCTAGAGCCCATAGCAGCGTAGTAAAGAAAGACATACGCTTGGGCAGGTATACACATGTATATACAGTAATATACTCGTGTGTGTGTGTGTGTGTGTATATTTCCCCAGAGAGCCCCCCTTACATCAGGGTCCCCAGAGAGCCTCTTCTTATATCAGAGTCCCCACAGAGCCTTCACCTTACATCAGGGTCCCCAGAGAGCCTCTTCTTTTATCAGAGTCCCCAGAGAGCCTCCCCCTTGCATCAGGGTCCCCAGAGAGCCTCCCCCTTGCATCAGGGTCCCCAGAGAGCCTCCCCCTTGCATCAGGGTCCCCAGAGAGCCTCCTCCTTGCATCAGGGTCCCGAGAGCCTCCCCCTTGTATCAGGGTCTCCGGAGAGCCCCCCACTTACATCAGGGTCCCCAGAGAGCCTCCACCTTGCATAAGGGTCCCGAGAGCCTCCCCCTTGCATCAGGGTCCCTGGAGAGCCCCCCCTTGCATCAGGGTCCCCAGAGAGCCCCCCACTTACATCAGGGTCCCTAGAGAGCCTCTTTCTTGCATCAGGGTCCCCAGAGAGCCTCCTCCTTGCACCAGGGTCCCAGAGAGCCTCCCCCTTACACCAGGGTCCCCAGAGAGCCTCCCCCTTACATCAGGGTCCCCAGTGAGCCTCCCCCTTACATCAGGGTCCCCAGTGAGCCTCCCCCTTGCATCAGGGTCCCCAGAGAGCCTCCCCCTTGCATCAGGGTCCCCAGAGAGCCTCCCCCTTGCATTAGGGTCCCCAGAGAGCCTCCTCCTTGCATCAGGGTCCCGAGAGCCTCCCCCTTGTATCAGGGTCCCCAGAGAGCCCCCCGCACTTACATTGGGGTCCCCAGAGACCCTCCCCTACCTTTGGGAACCCCTGCAGATATTCGGGGCTATGGACCCCAGATTCGGGGCTATAGCCCCAAAAGCCACCTCCTAGCTACGCCACTGACTTGGCCCCCCCCCCCCCACTACCACCTATCACTTCCACCGTGTGTGCAGATACACTCACCACACGCCAAGATACTCAAAGTGGCTTAAGAGTTTACAGTTCCCAAAGTTCCTCCTTACTGAATTACAGCAGCAGGGGTTGTTTTTTTGAAGCACCTGATTAGAACCATAGGCTCTAATAGGCTTCAAAATATGGTGGACTCGGAGCACAGAGCATTGCACTTGGAGCCCACCCAGGTGTGTTAGAAAAGCAAATGAATATTTGCTTTTCTAACACTGAACCGGCTATCCGGAAGCGTGGGTCTGTTACCCGTCACCTGATTGGATGAAAGGACAGGACATCCTTTTGGACACCTACCAGGAAGAAGAGATGCACGGCTGAAGCATGGAGGAGACAGAAGCCACTGCCCCTCCCACAGCTCGCCGCTGCCTGACCCCCCTGCCTGTCCCACAGCTGTCCACCGCCACCCGCTGCCTGACCTGCTACCAAGATGGGGTAAGTGCCGGTCAGATAACGAGTGGGCGAGCGGGGGGAGCACTGGTTAAATGCCGCTGGGGAAAGGGGGGTCACAGTGCTGCAATGGATGGGCACACTGGCTGCTATTGATAGGCACAGTGGCTGCAATGGATGGGCACAGTGGCTGCTATTGATGGGCACAGTGGCTGCAATGGATGGCCACAGTGGCTGCTGTTGATGGAAACAGTGGCTGCTGTTGATGGTCACAGTGGTTGCAATTGATGAACACAGTGGGGGTGCAATTGATGGACACAGTGTTTGCAATTGATGGACACAGTGAGGTTGCAATTGATGGGCACAGTGATTGCAATTGATGGACACAGTGAGGCTGCAATTGATGGGCACAGTGGTTGCAATTGATGGACACAGTGAGGCTGCAATTGATGGGCACAGTGGTTGCAATTGATCTATACAGTGATTGCAATTGATGTATACAGTGAGGTTGCAATTGATGGGCACAGTGGATGCAATTGATGGGCACAGTTGCTGCAATTGATGGGCACAGTGGCTGCAATTGATGGACACAGTGAGGATGAAATTGATGGGGACAGCGGTTGCAATTGATGGACACAATGAGACTGCAATTGATGGGCACAGTGGTTGTAATTTATGGACACAGTGAGGTTGAAATTGATGGGCACAGTGGCTGCAATGGGTGGGCACAATGGCTGCTATTGATGGGCACAGTGGTTGCAATTGATGGACACAGTGAGGCTGCAATTGATGGGCACAGTTGTTGCAACTGATGGACACAGTGAGGTTGCAATTGATGGGCACAGTGGTTGCAATTGAAGGGCACAGTGGTTGCAATTGATAGACACAATGAGGTCGCAATTGATGGGCACAGTGGTTGCAATTGAAGGGCACAGTGGTTGCAATTGATAGACACAGTGAGGTCGCAATTGATGGGCACAGTGGTTGTAATGGATGGGCACAGTGGCTGCAATTGATGGCATAGTGAGGCTGCAATTGATGTTTTTTTTCTGAATTTTTCAGGGGGCTGTATAGTGAATATACTGTAAATGTTATTTTTTATTTGACCCTCATGAACCCCCTGACCCCTGAGTGGTCCATGGACTCTGGGTTAAGAACCCGTGCTCTGGATGTTGCAACAAAAGTTGGTTTTGTTACTTTATCTTGTATCCTAGTAATATCTAATTGTTCCACCAATGTGTGTTTTTTATTTGCAACAAATGTATCAATATGTAATATTTCAGTAACATTTATACAGCGGTTTCTTCTACTTCAAGGTTCGTACAAAATGTCCTCCACCCAGCCGCTTTGCTCTACCTGTCAGCGAGAATGCCCTATTTGCAAAGCGCTATATTTCTTCCCTTTTCGGAAGGTAGAGTCTATAATAAAGCTTTTCCTTTGTAGCTTCTTATTTGATGCTGTTCAGACGGAGATCGGAGCTGGTCGCCCTGGCGGCTGCCAATCAGATCTTCCCAGGGTCACTTTGATTTCACGTCTGCTCGCTGGAAGATGGCACCTGGGAATATCAATTTAAATTATCCAGGGCTCGAGCGAGGCGGATAGTCGGTGCAGGCGGCAGATTTCGGACTAATTACGTCTGACACCCAGGCTTCTGAGTCTCCATCTGTGATAGATTATTTAGAAGTGGAGGTGCTTTAAAGGTTTTCTTTCTGGCAGATAGCACGGATCAAATCCAACACAGAAGATGCCGCCAAAAAACCCCTAGAACAAAGAATTTCAAAGACATGAAAAATACATTGTTCCACTCCATGTACAAGTGTCAGTGAAAAACTGTTCTTAAAGGGACGCCACAATCTTTCAGAAGTGTGTGAATGTCATTAGCTTAAAATAAACCCGGCAGAACCTAAAGTTGCCCAAAGTTGCCCAAAGTTATGCAAATCTTGACTTTTGTCAACGTTGTCCCGTCCTTATTGCCGGATTATCAAATAGGTTGAGTAGGCAACGGCCTATGGGCTCCACACCATTTAAGAGCCATACAACTGATCAAAATCATATTGATTTGAACTTGAAAGGAAATTACAATGACGTTTTCGTAAATTGGTTACAGAAATTTGGGAACCTCGCCCCCAACCAGGTTTCGCCAGGGGCAAGGGAGCAAGTGGACTGTCTCGGTACAGTGTAGGATCAGTACAAATAGAACATTTAGACAGTCGTAAAAAATTAAGAAAATGTATTATTACAAATTACATGACAAAAATTAAAACAAGGGTGACTTGGTCATATATAGAACTTCGACTAGTTTCACCGGGTGATCTGCTTCTTCAGGAAATACATCTGTAGATAGATACAAAGTCAACTGATAAAGTAATCACAACAATGCAACAGTTACGAAAAGTTTTTGTACAATTAAGTACAAAGGGAGAGAGAAAGTGTGATAAAGGTAGAGGGCTGCTTACCCAAGTTCCCATGCAATTGGAGCACAGGACGTAATTGTACATAATTTCAAGGGGTATGAATACTTTTTCAAGGTACTGTAGGTGCCATAACCCTGGTATCATTTTTTTTTTTTTACTATGGCCGGTTCTCTGAAAAATAAAAGTGGTCCAGCAGGCGGAAAATAAAAAGTAAAAATAATAATAAAAAAATTTAAAGCTGGAGTCCGCGTTTTTTTTTTTTTTTTTTAAAAGCCAGCAGCTACAAATACTGCAGCTGCTGACTAAAATAAAATTAAAATAGTGACACTTACCCGCCCAGCGCGCCTGCGATGTCAGCACCCGAAGCCGATCTCTCGATCGTCTCTCGGGTGCTGCCGCCGCCATCTTGGGTATGGGAATCAGGAAGTGGAGCCTTTCGGCTTAATTTCCTGGTTCCCTACTGCGCATGCGCGAGTCGCGCTGCGCAATAAGGATGGTCCCCGCTGTCTCTGGGATCCGTGTGTTTCCCAGCAGGCAGCGGGGGACTTTCGGAAAGGGGCGTAGATTCTGCGGAAAGGGGCGTAGCTTCTGCAGAATCTACGCCGGAAGTGGGTGCAGATACCTGTACTGTACAGGTACCTGCACCCACCTCCCCCCTGAAAGGTGCCAATTGTGGCGCCGGAGGGGGGGAGGATTCCAATGAGCGGAAGGTCCACTTTAGGGTGGACCTCCGCTTTAAAGCGCCCCATCCCTCCGTGCTCAAACACAGAAGCTCACTCATACATAAGTTGTGCCCGAATATGTAAATGGTGTTCACATGTGAGGTATCACCACAATCATTAGAGTGAGAGCAATAATTATAGCACAAGACCTCCTCTGTAACTCTAAACAGGTAACCTGTAAAAATGTTTAAGTTGTTGCCTATGAACATTTTTTTAGTACTGTAGTTTGTTGCCACTCCAAGAGCGTGCGCAATTTTAAAGCGTGACATGTTGGGTATCTATTTACTCGGCATAACATCATCTTTCACATTGTACAACAAAATTGGGGTAACTTTAGTGTTTTATTTTTTAATAATTAAAGTGTATTTTTTCCCAAAAATTGCACTTGAAAGACACAAATACTGTGTGATATAAAATATTGCAAGGACTGCCATTTTGTCTCTGCTAAAAAAAGATAAATACAGTAATGTTTGGGAGTTCTAACTAATTTTCTAGCAAAAAATACTGATTTAAACAAAAAGTTCTAGAAAAGACCTGGTCAGCAAGGGTAAGCTAAAGCCCCTGTACACACGGTCGGACATTTCAACAACCAAATCCGTCGGATTTTGTCCGTCGGATCTTGTCCGAAACTGTTGCATACACACGGTCGGACAAAGTTGTCGAAAAATCCGATCTTTCAGAACGTGATGACGTAATTTCGTTATGATGGAACTACGTTCAGGCTAGTAGCCAATAGCTTTGATGTAGGAATTTGATCTAAACATGCGTGGCACCTTGTCCGTCGGAGCAGGCTACACATGATCGGTGTATGTCCAATCGGACCAGTTGGTCGCATACTAGCTCATTATGAAATACTTTCCTTAAAATGACCCCCTGCAGTGCCGCCTGCACTCCGCTTCCACAGCCGACATCTTTCACTGAGTTACTTTCGGGTTCGTGGGCTCCGGCTCTGTTATTGGGTGAAGTCACGATGGCGCAAGGATTTGAAATAACAGCCAGGCAAATAGCATTTGCAGGAGTAGTCAATGGGTGCCTCCAGGTCTCTCTCAATTTTCTTTACATTGTCCTTTAGGTATATCACATCTGTTATCGGGAAGGCAGAACAGAATAGCTCTCATCTGCTATATATAGAATCTGAAAATGAATATTTTGACACCAGTCCAATATCGGGACATAGTATCAGGGCGAAGATATAACCTGTGGCTCGAAGGGTGCATTAGAACATAAATTCGACTAATGTACATGTCTTCAGCATTGCAATGGTTTTAAAAGCTTGGATTTGTATTGGTCTGTAATATACGGGCGTGAAACAATTACTATATAGAGAACATGTGCCAAAATGGTGGAAATGTTGATGCAATATGGCTGCCAGGAGTAACTGCAGCAATACCACATTGGGGGGTAAATCCTTCCTGGTCTAGACTGTGTAAGCAGTTGGTAGTTAGGTTGAGTTGTAGACATACTGATGTGTCCTGTCCAATTGAGTTGAATAGAAGAATTCCCATAGACACATTCCTAAACCTTGTGGACGGCCTTCCCAGAAGAGTTGAAGCTGTTATAGCTGCAAAGGGTGGGCCAACTTAATATTGTACCCTACAGGCTAAGACTGGGATGCCATTAAAGTGGTTGTAAACCCATTACAACCACTTTAACCTATAGGTAAGCCTAGATTAAGGCTTACCTTTAGGTGCAAGAAATATCTCCCAAACCTAAAAGGTTTAGGAGATATTTGCAGAAATAGCGGCACTGATGTCTACGGCGCATGCGCAATGAGTGTGCCGTTTCTAACGGCGATCATGCTGTTAGTGGCGGCACCAGCGCACATGTGCGGGAGTGACGTCATCGTGGAGCCGTGATACCCAGAAGTCACTCCGGGATAGATGGTGGCGTCGGAGGAGGTGAACGAGGGCCGATGCAGGGGCTTCGATCTCAGGTAAGTAACTCATAATGAATGAATGAATGAATGAATGAATGAATGAAATACTTATATAGCGCACAATGCGAACTGAATCGCCTCTAGGCGCTGTGGCGAGCTTTGATCATCTGCTAAAAGAGGAAGGTCTTGAGTTTTTTCCTAAAAGCCAGGTGATTTTCTTCCAGGCGGATGTTTATTGGTAGAGCATTCCATAGCCGAGGCCCTTGGACAGCGAATCTCCGATCCCCCTTGGATTTATACCGGGCTTTGGGCACGAGGAGGAGGTTTTTGTTGGCTGATCGAAGACTGCGGTTTGGTGTGTAATGATTTATTTTCTCCATTAGGTATTGCGGAGCTTCTCTATGCACGCATTTGTGGGTGATCCTATTTTTTACGGTTAGCCAATGTAAGCTCCTCAGTGAAGGAGAAATGGATTCCCAGGTTTTTTTTCCTGTTATCAGCCTTGCCGCCGTGTTTTGGATCAGTTGTAATCGCGCAAGTTGATATTGTGGTAATCCTATGTAAAGCGAGTTTGCGTAGTCCAGTCGTGAATTAATGATTGTTCCAACTACCACTGCTTTGTCATTCTTTGGGATAAAAGGGATGAGTCTGCGAAGCATGCGCAGCAGATGGTGAGATCGACTGACTACTGCTCCTATTTGCGCATCCATTGACATTTGTGCGTCTAAAATAACCCCGAGACTCTTGGCTTTGGTCTTTGGGGAGATAGTCTGCCCAAAGACGGTTGGTGGAGACCAGGAGGTTTTGGTTGCGGGCTTATGATTTGGGTGTAAGATAAGAAGCTCTGTCTTTGATTGGTTCAGCTGGAGGGAGTTGGTGGTCATCCAGTCCTCTATTGATTTGAGGCAGTTTTCAAGTTGTTGTTGGTGATCTTTTTTTCCATTGATCCGGAAATAAAGTTGCGTGTCGTCAGCGTAAGAGTGGAAGCAGAGATCTGAGCATCTGATGATTTGAAGGAGTGGGCGAATGTAAATGTTGAAGAGAACGGGTGACAACGGAGAGCCTTGAGGGACTCCGCAGGTGACTGCCCGAGTTTCGGAGAGGAATTTTCCTAGTTTCACTGTCTGTGACCGATTTCCTAGGAAGGACGCGAACCAATGGAGATCTATGTCTTGGACTCCGGCTACTTCTGTGAGGCGGACGAGTAGAGTATTGTGATCTACTGTATCAAACGCTGCACTTAGGTCTAGCAGTACGAGGAGACACGGCTCTCCGTCATCTGCCGCTTCGAGGGCGTCATCCCAAATCTTGAGGAGAGCTGTTTCTGTTCCATGACCCGGGCGGAAGCCTGATTGCAGCGGGTCCAGGAGTTTGTGAGTATCCAGGTGAAGTTGTAGCTGATGTACTACAGCTTTCTCCATGATCTTAGAAATGGTGTTGAGGCTTGTAATTGGCCTACGGTTGTTTGGATCCTGAGGGTCCAGGTTTGGTTTCTTGAGTAGAGGTTTGACGATGCCTTGTTTGAGGATGCTGGGAACAATCCCTTCGTGGAATGATCGGTTTATGAGGTGGGTTATGGTTGGAGCCACGATGTCGGAGCATTCTTTCAGTAGTTTTGTGGGGATGATGTCAATAGGTGAGGTACTGTCACGCAGTTTATTAATGATGTTTTTTGCGGTGTCTACGGTAATTGGGGATAGTGAAAATTTTGGCGGTTGCGGTATGTTGGTGCGGACATCCTCTTTATGTATTTGCTGGCTGAGGTCGGATGTTTTCTTCTGACAAATTGTTTCCCTGATGGTTTTGACTTTATCGATGAAAAAATCTGACAGTTTGTCACAGTAATCCTGGGATTCGCTTTCTGGGGGTTCTAGGCACACCGGATTCATTGATTGATTAACCAGTTTAAACAGTTCCCGTGGTTGGTTTGCGGCCGTTGAGATTGTATATGAGAAGTGATCCTTTTTGGCTTTAAAGATTGCTTTCCGATAATTCTCTGTCAGACCTTTGTAGTTAAATAGGTTTTCCTCGGTGGGATTTCTTCTCCATGTTCTTTCCGCTCTTCTGCGTTCTTGCTTTAGTACGGAGAGGGAGCTATTAAACCATCCAGCATTTTTCTTCCTGATGAGAGCCCTGCGTTTTGGTGCTACCGAGTCTGCTGATTGCAGTAATGCCTTGTTCAGGGAGTTGAGTGTTTCCTCCGTAGAGTGGTTTAAGGTTATTGTAGATATTTTTTTGGACAGAGTGGTTTTGAAGGCTTCGGAGTACAGTTTTTTATGCGATCTGGTCCAGTGCGTTGTTACAGGTTTCCGTTTTGCGTTGGTGATGTTGGTAGTGATTTTGAATTTGATGGCTATGCTTACTAGCTCATTATGCCTTTGTCTTGCAGGGTGTATTTTTTTTATTTTTTTTCAGAGGCTTTACTTTCTCTTTAAAGTTCCTGTGTGTGTAAAGGTCATTGCTGCTCCGGCACTGTGAGTGGCCGGAGCAGCGATACCCGGAAGAAGATGGACGCTCCGAGCTACAGTGGACAGCGGCGACAGGTGAGGTTTACTTCCTCTTTAATAGAGATGGCCTAGCGGTTCGCCCGGCGGTCGGTTCGCCACTAATTTTGCGTGTTCGCGATTCTCCAAATCGGCGGACTTCTGTCGCTGTTTGCCCGGCAGACATATGCGTTTACATTGTGAAAGAACTTTGACCCATGATGACACATCCATCATGGGGTACAAGACAGCCAATTGAGACATTTCAGCACATGGACAATTGGACATTCCCCCTACCTTATAAATAGACCTGATCTGGCGGCCATTTTACATTCTGTCTTATGTCAGTTTAGGGACAGGACGCTGTGTGGAGCAGGGAGAGACTGTAGTGACACAAATCACTAGCTATTAGGTCCACAAAAGTCCTTTTAAGGGCTGGTATAGGTGTAGTACATTATATAGGGTTCGGTGCACTGCTGTGCTGGTGATTGCTGAGTGCACTGCTGACTGATTCTGCAGCTGTCTTTTGTCAATGTAGAGACAGGACGCTGTGTGGAGCAGGGACAGTCAGTTTAATCACTATCTATTACTATTAGGTCCACAAAGGTCCTTTTAAGGACTCGTATAGGTGTACAGTATATAGGGTGCTAGTGATTGCTGAGTGCACTGCTGCCTGATTCTGCAGCTATATTTTGTCAGTGTAGGGACTGAGGGACAGTCTGCAAATCACTAGCTACTAGGTCCACAAGGGTCCTTTTAAGGACTGGTATAGGTGTACAGTATATAGAGTTGTACACGTATAATCTACTCTCTTTCAAATATAGAAAGAATATTATACTTGACTGCTGCCCGATTCTGAAGCTGTCTTTTATCAGTGTAGGGACTGAGGGACAGTCTGCAAATCACTAGCTACTAGGTCCACAAAGGTCCTTTTAAAGATTGGTATAGGTGTACAGTGTATAGGGTTCTGGTGCACGGCTGTGCTGGTGATTGCTGAGTGCACTGCTGACTGATTCTGAAGCTGTCTTTTGTCAGTGTAGGGACAGGACGCTGTGTGGAGCAGGGACAGTCAGTTTAATCACTAGCTATTACTATTAGGTCCACCATGGTCCTTTTAAGTACTGGTATATGTGTACAGTATATAGGGTGCTGGTGATTGCTGAGTGCACTGCTGCCCGATTCTGCAGCTATCTTTTGTCAGTTTAGGGACTGAGGGACAGTCTGAAAATCACTAGCTACTAGATCCACAAAGGTCCTTTTAAGGACTGGTATAGGTGTACAGTATATAGGGTTGTACACGTATAATCTACTTTCTTTCAAATATAGAAAGAATATTATACTTGACTGCTGCCTGATTCTGCAGCTGTCTTTTATCAGTGTAGGGACTGAGGGACAGTCTGCAAATCACTAGCTACTAGGTCCACAAAGGTCCTTTTAAGGACTGGTATAGGTGTACAATATATAGGGTTGTGGTGTACTGCTGCTGACTGCTGTGCTGCTGATTGCTGCCCAATTCTGCAGCTGTCTTTTATCAGTGTAGGGACTGAGGGACAGTCTGCAAATCACTAGCTACTAGGTCCACAAAGGTCCTTTTAAGGACTGGTATAGGTGTACAGTATATAGGGTTGTACACGTATAATCTACTTTCTTTCAAATATAGAAAGAATATTATACTTGACTGCTGCCCAATTCTGCAGCTGTCTTTTATCAGTGTAGGGACTGAGGGACAGTCTCTATCATGGTGCTGGTGCTCTCTATCATGGTGCTGGTGTCAGTGCTCTCTATCACGGTGCTGGTGTCAGTGCTCTCTATCACGGTGCTGGTGTGATGTCAGTGCTCTCTATCTCACTGCTGGTGTCAGTGCTCTCTATCACTGTGCTGGTGTCAGTGCTCTCTATCACGGTTTGGGTGATCATCTCCTGCACCATCTTCATAGCCTGCCCTGACCTTTCCTCTCCTCCATGGCCTTCATGCGCTCCTGAATTGTCAAAATTTCACTGATAAAAAAAGAATGCTTGTCGTTGTCGATCCCAGATTCACTTAATACTTTTGTTATGTCAGTGTCCATGTGGTGGGACTATGTGTGCACATCTAGTAAGTATTTTGTGGCTGAAAGTATGACCTGTAGGTTTTTAAGGTTCGCCTGCCATTAAAGTCAATAGGGCCCGCCGCGAACTTTGGGGTTCGCAAACTTTTGCCCGCATTCGTGATTTGCGTTCGCGAAACGTCCCATCGGCAGTTCGTCCATCACTACTCTTTAAGTCCACATACTAATACATTATGACATAAATATGCCAGTCACCAGCTCTCTGCTCATGGAGAACTGAGCGATCAGCGTTTTTTGATCTCTCAGTTCTCCGTCTTAGAGCCTGCTGGGGACAAATGCTGCATCCACCTAGTTGAGTATGATTTCTAAAAACCCCAAAAAATAAATAAATCCCAAACTTCTCTTTTAAGAAAAGAAAACTCAATGAACTATTGTTTATGAGCTTACACAAAACCAACAAATGCCCATCTGTCAAGACTGGAAAAGTATTGTCACGTCTCGCGTTTCATATATGACAAACATTTAATTTGATATCTATGCTGGTCACTGTTGATATGATCCGGCAGCCCAATTATTATGAGTATCTTCACACCCACTAACAAAACTCAGCAGCTGAGTGAGCCGAGCTTAAAATACACCTTCATTTAAAAAAGCACCATCCAACGCGGTGCCAACAGTAACACTATCTTACATATACTCGGGAAGTCCAAGCATGGCTGGCCGAAGCCTGACCTAGCAGGCTTGGAGGCTCGCTGTTTAACCCTTCTTGGCTCAGGGTGATGGTAATTGAAGACAAAACTTGATTAGTCCTGATTTTGTTTCTACAACTGTACGCCCAGCAGTGGTAGCTATGTTCATGTGTACGTCAACGTATATATACATTTAAAGGGAGCCTGTGACCATTCTATTTAAATTATTTTTATTCATTTTACAAAAGGGTTACAAAACACAATACATCACCAATAAAAAAAACAAAAACAAGGCAACATTCATACAATAAAGAAATAAAAACTACAAAGAACATTAATATCTCATACACAACACAGCATAGATACAATTACAAAAGACCCTTATCATAATAACCATATTTCTGGTCGAAGCCCTATGACCGATACGGATGTGAATAACATAGACTTGACATAAGACTTACAACATGAAATGGACCTGAAGTGTGCCCTGGTCTGATGGTCGGTATACCAAAATAAGGGGGCAAAACTTTCAGGTAGGGGTGTGGCTCTTAATTTATTTAGGGTTTATCGGCTGAGCAAGTTTGGTGAATGGTTGAAGATGGTATTCGTGATGGGCAAGCACTTGGCGTTGGTATGGGCTATTATTTCTGCAGGCTGCACAGGATGGCTTTGCGGGATTTTGCAAAGCCAGAAAGTGTTCGATGCCGGCTACGTATAGTCGCATGGTGTTGTGTGATAGGGCTAACTGATTTTGGCCGCACGAGATGAAAGCTAGGATGTGCTTAGTGTCTGTTGATGTTGGCGTGGAGCAGGATCCCAGGGATTTGCAGAATGTGTTCCAAGCTGTGTGGTAGGCCTTGAGTGTGTTAGGGGATAAGGATTGATTGATAAGCAGAGTTGCGCTGTGAAGGTGCTGTTTGAATCCAACGTTGCCTGAGACCAAGGTGGGACAAGAGAAGATGTTGGGTCGGCTCTGGGAGTTCTGCTGGGAAATTAAGTTAATGGGACAGTGCATCTGCTGTGGGTTGTACTTACCCGGAATGAATGTGCAGTGGACATGGAAATTATGCTGTAGGGATAGTTGTACCAGCCTGCGTAGGCAGGAAAAATAGGGAGTAACTTGAACCCGGCCTTATTAATGATATTGGCTGTGGCCTGGTTGCCGGTGGTGAAGGCCACAGCTGGTCCGTTCAGGATATGAGCTCAGACCTGAGCCGCTGCCGTGATTGGGTATGGTTCAAACAAATGGGGGAAACCAAATAAACCTGGGGAATTAGGAGTATCTCTGGAGGCCATGGTCCTGCAAACCAATGGTGGCCAAAAACTGTAGCGAGGCCCGTGGAAGCTGCAGCATCTGTAACTACCTGCGGTAATAGAAGCGATACTGACCCATACATTTGGTATTATTGCTCTCACTCTCTCATACTGGTCATTGGAAGTTCAACATAGTACCTCATGGCAAAGAACTCTGTGAGGATCTGAAAAAAATAATTGTTGCTGTACATAAAGATGGCCTAGGCTATAAGAAGATTGCCAAGATCCTGAAATTGAGCTGCAGCACAGTGGCCAAGACCATACAGAGGTTTAACAGGACAGGTTCCACTCAGAACAGGCGTCCCCATGGTCGACCAAAGAAGTTGAGTGCACGTGTTCAGCATCATATCCAGAGATTGTCTTTGGGAAATAGATGTATGAGTTCTACCAGCATTGCTGCAAAGGTTGAAGGGGGTGGGGGGGGTCAGCCTATCAGAGCTCAGACCATATGCCACACACTGCATCAAATTGGACTGCACGGATGTTGTCCCAGAAGGAAGCCTCTTCTAAAGATGATGCACAAGAAAGCCTGCAAACAGTTTGGTGAAGACAAGCAGACTAAGTACATTGATTACTGGAACCGTGTCCTTTGGTCTGATGAGACCAAGATAAACTTATTTGGTTCAGATGGTGTCAAGCGTGTGTGGCGGCAACCAGGTGAGGAGTACAAAGACAAGTGTGTCTTGTCTACAGTCAAGCATGGTGGTGGGAGTGTCATGGTCTGGGGCTGCATGAGTGCTGCCGGAACTGGGGAGCTACAGTTCATTGAGGGGACCATAAATGCCAACATGTACTGTGATATACTGAAGCTGAGCATTATCCCCTCTCTTCGAAAGGCTGGGCCGCAAGGCAGTATTCCAAAATAAAAACGACGCAAAATACACCTCCAAGATGACCACTGCCTTGCTAAAGAAGATGAGGGTAAAGGTGATGGACAGGCCAAGCATGTCTCCAGACCTAAACCCTATTGAGCATCTGTGGGACATCCTCAAATGGAAGGTGGAGGAACGCAAGGTCTCTAACATCCACCAGCTCTGTGAGGTCATCATGGAGGAGTGGAAGAGGACTCCAGTGGTAACCTGTAAAGCTCTGGTGAACTCCATGCCCAAGAGGGTTAAGGCAGTGCTGGAAAATAATGGTGGCCATACAAAATATTTACACTTTGGGCCCAATTTGGACATTTTCACTTAGGGGTGTACTGACTTTTGTTGCCAGCAGTTTAGACATTAATGGCTGTGTGTTGAGTTATCTTGAGGGGGCAGCAAATTTACACTGTTATACAAGCTGTACACTCACTACTTTACATTGTAGCAATGTGTAATTTCTTCAGTGTTGTCACATGAAAAGATATCATAAAATATTTACAAAAAATGTAAGGGGTGTACTCACTTTTGTGAGACACTGTATATATTTATATGCAATATCCTCAAATACATTACCTGGTAGGTCAGTGTCACCAATATAAGATTATTCAAAAAGATAGAGCAGATTTCAAATTTATATTTTAAATTAAGCACATTCCACACATCACTGGATAGAGGAAGGTTCAAAGTTAAAAGCTCTTCTAGAGGTTCCATTCAATGCCACACAGCGGCGCTGTTTCTTGTTTATAGGAAAATGGTGATGCCAGAGGAGAAGTTGTTTTGTGTGCTGCGCTTTGTGAAGTGTGAATCTATTGTTCAAGTGCAACATGAATTTAGCTGTCGGTTCAACAAACAGCCGCCTCGTCATAAGCAAATTTATTATGAGTGCTGTAAAAAATTAGTTGAAGATGGTTGCATATGCAAACGGAAAAGCACTGGTCATCCTCACACATCAGATGAAAATTATGAGCGTGTCTGAGGTGCATTCAAATAGAACCCTAGGAAATCCACAACACAGGCAAGCATTGAACTTGGAATTCCTCAAACAACGGTAGGAAACTGTCTGCATATGAAGCCGTACAAATTGCAGTTACTGCAAGCGTTGCATCCTCGCAACCATAACAGAAAGACTTCATTTTTCATGCAAGATGGTGCCCCTCCTCACTTCCACTTAAGGTTGCCACCACATACCTTTAAATCTGAAGGTTTTGAGGCTAATTTAATGCAAATTAAGCACTAAGTGAGTTTAATTACCACCTTACTAAGCCACAGAACCTGTGTAATTAATATCTGTTGAGGCGTAAAGGGATAAGGTGGCAACCCTACTTCCACTTAGAGGCCCAACGGTATCTGAATGACACCATTCCAGAAGGATGGATTGGATGAGGTGGACAACAAGGTCTTGTTCATTGTCTGTGGCCTCCCAGGTCACCAGACCTTACCCCCAGCAATTTTTATCTGTGAGGGTAGATAAAAGAAAGGTGTTTGTCCAGCCTATGACTGCTAGTCTTCAAGATCTGAGACATCGAATTGCTAAAGCTGTGAATTCAGTAACTAGCGACCAATTCATTTGTGTGTAGTAGAAATGGTCTACTGTTTGTCACGTAACACATGGTGCTCATGTTGAGTGCATACAACCTCAAGGACCAGAAACTTTGAACCTTCCTCTATCCAGTGATGTGCAGAATGTGCTTCTACCCCTTATGCCACGTACACACGACCGGACTTTCCGGCAGACCAGGTCCGAAGGGATTCGTCCGTTGGACAGTCCGAACGTGTGTGGGCTAGTCCGATCGTTTTTTGAAAAAACAAATCTGACGGACCTAGAAACAGAACTAATTTCAAATGTATCCAAAGGACTCAATTCCAACTGACTAAAATCTGGAAAACCATTTGTCTGTGTGCTGGTCCGATGGACCAAATACGACGCAAGGGAAGCTATTGGCTACTGGCTATTGAACTTCCTTGTTTAGTCCCGTTTACGTCATCACGTTCAAAATGAGCAGACTTTTCGAATGGACTCAGTCCATTCGTGTGTGGCCAAGTCCGTTAGTTCGGGAAAGTCCATCGGAACGCCACCCGAAAGTCCGTTGGGAAGATCGTCGGACCTTGTCTGCTGGAAAGTCCAGTCGTGTGTACGCGGCATAACAGTTGGTTTGAAATTAAAAGTTGAAATCTGTTCCATCTTTTTGAATAGCACTGTATATGTCCGGCCACTAGATAGGAAGCTGGGAGAACAACCAGATGAAGTAAAGGCAGCTTAATGATCTATTAACCTCCCTGGTGGTATGATTATTTCAGATTTTTGATGCTTAAATCGGTATAATTATTTTGCATGGAAATTTGGCGTTTTATATTGTAGTCCTGTAATTCTTAGGAATAACTCACTTAAATCTGTCCAAACCAGAGTCTAGTAGACATCCCGAGTATGATAAAGTTTGAAAAATGAAATCATAAATCATAAATTATAATATAATAACTAACTATAAATAATTATACCAAATAATAATATAATAATAATAAAAATTATTCAATAATGTAATCAAATCAAAAACAATGAAATTTGCTCAGTTGCAGAATTGTCACTGTCATTACTTTTCAGTGTTTGAAGACGGATCTCCCCACAAATCGCTATCTCTCAATTCTGCGAGTGATTCTAATTTATTATAGAAAAACTGATACAACACAACTGCTTCCCTCTAACAACATGTATCACCACTGCGCTGAACACAATCTCACCCTATTGTCAGGAACCATGAAACAGACAAGACAGAATTACAATCTAATCACACTTGTTTATTAATAAAAATAAAAAGATAAATAGAAAAAAACGTAGTCAAGCATAGACAGAGTCCAGTAACCAGATAGGGTAGTCAGTCAGTCAAAAGTTCATAAACCAGATCGGGTAATCAGCCAGTCCAGACATCAGGGATCCACGGAGAGCAACTGCAAGCAGGATGGAAGCCAGGAGGGATGTTGGCAAGCCAGTCTTGAAATAACAGCAGGAGATGGTTCCTAGTGATGTGACCAAACGTGAAGGCAAAGGAGAAATGAGCTGGAAGACTTATATATAGGCAGGCCAGACGAGCATCATCGGAAACAGCTGGTAACTGAAGAGAGAGAAGAGAGCTGGCAATTAGCCGACAGCTGAGCAGCCAGCCCAGAGGAGGAAGGGCTAAGCCAGCCCTGACAGTACCCAACCCCTCTCCCTCGGAGGGCCACTGGGCTTGAGGGGAAACCATCTATGGAACTCACGGAGGAGGACAGGGGCATGTACGTCCAAGGATGAAACCCAGGAGCGTTCCTCCGGACCGTACCCCCTCCAATGCACCAGGTACTGTATGCGCCCACGGAACCTAGGGGAGTCAACAATGGATTGTACCTCATACTCCTCATGGTTCTCAACCTGAATAGGGTGAGGACGTGGCACCGAGGTGGTAAATCGGTTACAGACCAACGGTTTCAATAAGGAGACATGAAACACATTTGAGATGCGCATACTAGGAGGAAGTTCCAACGCGTAAGCTACCAGGTTAATCCTGCGAAGGATACGGAAAGGCCCAATAAACCGAGGTGCAAACTTCAGTGAGGGAACACGGAGCCGGAGGTTGCGAGATGACAGCCAGACCCTGTCCCCAAACTGGTAGGAAGGCGCTGGCAAGCGTCTGCGGTCAGCATGGAGTCTGTACCTATCATTAGCATGACGCAAAGCCTCCTGGACTTGTACCCAAGTGGAACGAAGACCACGGAGATGCTCCTCTAATGCCGGAATACTCTGCGGAACAAACAAGTCAGGCAACATGGAAGGTTGGAAACCATAATTCGCCATAAATGGAGACAATCGGGAGGCAGAATTCAAGGCACTGTTGTGAGCAAACTCTGCCCAAGGTAATAGGTCAGACCAGTTGTTATGATGGTCAGAAATATAGCAACGTAGGAATTGCTCCAAGGACTGATTGGCTCGTTCTGCTGCCCCATTAGACTGCGGGTGATACGCAGAAGAGAACTCAAGCTGGATTCCCAACTGTGCACAAAAGACTCGCCAGAACCGGGAGACAAACTGACTGCCCCTATCCGAGACAATCACCTTGGGTAGCCCATGTAAGCGAAAGATCTCCCGAGCAAAAATGGAAGCCAGTTCCTTAGAGGTGGGCAACTTCTTAAGTGGAATACAATGACACATCTTTGAGAACCGGTCCACCACCATAAGGATAACGGTGTTGCCTTGGGAGTTGGGCAATTCCACAATGAAATCCATAGACAGGTGAGTCCAGGGCCTCTCTCCATTGGGTATGGGTTGTAGGAGGCCCACAGGAAGGTGTCGTGGAGTCTTACTCTGAGCACACACGGGACAGGTAGCTACGAAAGCAGTAACAGCCCGTAGACTAGGCCACCAGAATTGTTGGGAGATGGCCCAAATGAGTTGATTCTTCCCAGGATGGGCAGCTGCCTTGGGAGAATGGTAAGTCTGGAGCACTGCAGTACGGAGACTCTCTGGGACAAAGCAGCGGTCACAAGGTTTATCAGGAGGAGCATGGACCTGAGCAGCAAGAATTTTGTCACCCAAAGGAGAAGTAAGACTGGTGTGAACCGTAGCTAAGATACGATCAGGAGGAATCATAGGAACCGGAACCGACTCCGACTTGGAAGTGGAGGAAAATTGTCGTGACAAGGCATCCGCCCTTACATTCTTAGTACCAGGTAAGAATGAAACAATGTAATTAAAGCTCGACAAGAAAAGAGCCCATCGCACCCTTCTGAGAGAGAGTCGCTTAGCCTCAGACAAGAATGTAAGATTCTTATGGTCAGTAAGAATAAGAACGGGCACAGTGGTACCTTCAAGGAGATGTCTCCATTCTTTCAAGGCTAAAATGATCGCCAACAGCTCTCTGTCACCAATCTCATAATTGCACTCAGCAGGTGACAATTTCTTGGAAAAGTAGCCACACGGATGCATAGCGCTCTCAGAGTTAGGACGTTGAGACAGAAGGGCGCCAACTCTCGTCTCAGAAGCATCAACTTCTAGGATAAAAGGCAACCTAGGATCAGGATGTGCCAACACAGGAGCAGAAGCAAAGACAGCCTTGAGAGTCTCAAAGGCCTTCACGTACTGTCAGGAACCATGAAACAGACAGAGACAGAAGTACAATCTAATCACACTTGTTTATTAATAAAAATAAAAAGATAAATAGGAAAAAGCATAGTCAAGCAAGCCAGAGTCCAGTAACCAGATCGGGTAGTCAGCCAGTCCAAAGTTCATAAACCAGATCGGGTAATCAGCCAGTCCAGACGTCAGGGATCACAACAGGCGAAGTGAGATTAAATGGGCATCCAGGTTATTGTACCCCTTAGTCGATCCCAGATCCTCCACAAGATGGGGCTATAGCTGTCACTACCGTCACTCCATATATCACTCCCAGCTCATACAATGCCACTTTTTTGGCCTGTGTCTGGCCGGCGAACGCTTCTTATCGAGCCTGTTGTTAAACTCTTTTATGTAAGTGTATTCATTTTTGATTTTGAATTAAAAGTCATTGGTTTTACACTATTTGGAGCCTATGTTTTCCCTATATGACACTACGCTGAGCTGGGAGTGATATATGGAGTGACGGTAGAGACAGCTATAGCCCCATCTTGTGGAGGATCTGGGATCGACTAAGGGGTACAATAACCTGGATGCCCATTTAATCTCACTTCGCCTGTTGTGACCCTCTGTAACGGGGGGTCGCCTCAAGTTGGTAAGGAGCCAATCTATATATTTGGTGATGGGAAAGAGCACATTGCACTTTTGGGGAGAAAGAAATTGTGTGTTTTAATCCAGTCATTCACATGAAGATTCTCCACTGGTGATTGATTAACTATATGGACAATTTATACTAATAACAAGATATATAACTATATGGACGTTATTTAGTGCTGACACTGCTCAAATTACTATTTTATTTGTTCTTTTATTTTGTACATCATGCATTTATAATTTTTGGTACATATTCAATTTTTGGTGCTTATTTTGTTTTGAGTCATTTTTCGTCTTTAGATGATTTTTTATTTGCTCATGATCATACAGTGGTTTTTTCTTTCTTCTTTTTTGACACATTAATAACACGTAATCGTGTTTCACTTGGGAAAATTAGTGTTGCACATAGATGCACATACACATATATGTACCATTTGTTGAGGTGATCTCATAAGTATAACATTTGAAGTTTTTTATTTTGCTTCTTACTTTTGGTTTTGTATACACATATATCCTGTCCATTTTGGGATTTTGAGGTTAGCGCAGTTTTACTTTCTTTTTCCTAGACTTATATATAGGCAGGCCAGACGAGCATCATCGGAAACAGCTGGTAACTGAAGAGAGAGAAGAGAGCTGGCAATTAGCCGACAGCTGAGCGGCCAGCCCAGAGGAGGAAAGGCTAAGCCAGCCCTGACACCGATATAAACTAAGCTGCTACTTATACAAATGTGTTAAAAATAGTGCAATAATCCTTTCCTCAAACGAGTAACCATGAGTAAGTCAGACTGATGACGAAACATATCGGGGCGTGGCTATCTGGCGAACGTATTGTACCATGGATCTAGAGAGCTGGGCAGTGTATGGTGATTGCTGGACAGAGGTAGTGAAGGGCGGTATACAGCACGCTCCAACCGCCACGGACCCGCTGAAATAGAGCCAGTATGGCGAATAAGGAGGGGTTAGAAGGAACCTGATCACTTATATTAACCGAGGTCCGCCGTGACCATGAATGCCCTAGCATATAAGCTTAATTAAGAAGTTCAAGCGTGATGTGGAGTTATTTGTGATTTGGCTTATCTTTTATGAAGTTCATGTGAGTGTACTGGAATTGGTTTTATTTCATTAAAGATTGTGTTGAAACTGTATTACGCTATTGGAGGCTTCCTTTTATTTTTGCAAGGTTATATACACACGTATACCATCAAGGAGGGGCCAATGTGTATGGGCTACACAAGTTTGATGATCCTGCGTCTATAACTCTGTTTTGAGGATTGAAAGCTCTATTAGCCAAGCATGAAAGTGTTCGGCTTAATAGCTGGTGAGTGCATTCACATTGGGGGATTTACGGTCACTGAAGGTGTGGTGAAGGATTAATCGTCTCATTTGGACGCTAATCATCATTTTCACGTGGATCACTTTATTGGACTTTTTTCTTATTACACCGTTTTTTATAAATTTTTTTGCTTTGCCTGATTAAGTTTGGGCATAAGTGCATGTCTTTATTGCATACTGTTTGCACATCTAGCACTTTATATTTATATTCATATTTATATGTGAGTGTATTTATAATTTTTTTTTTGGTATATGTTTCTATGAGAGATATAATTAGATACATGGTGTGAGTTATTTGCACATTTAGCGCTACTTGCTTTTTTGAATTTTCTGTTTGAGGAAAGGATTATTGCAGGATTCTAATTTATTATCGCTGTTTTCTAGCTTGTCTAAAACCACTTTTGATGTAAAGGGACAGTTTTGGTTGCTATGGACAATCTCCAGTTTCCAGGCAGAAAGAACAGTATTTATAATATAAAACTACTTGCAGAGCACTGGACAGACCACTAGGGACAAAGGGGATGTGAAATAATTTTATACAGCAATGTAATCTGTAAAATTACATTATACTGTATGTAATGTGTGTGTTTCGCTTTTTGAATTTGGCGCCGTTCTCCGTCCCCGTGCGTCGCAACGCTTGCAGGGAACGGAGCTCAGCTCCGTGATAGATTGAGCGGAGGACGAGCCGCTCACACAGCGGGGGGACATCGCTGGATCCAAGGGATAAGGTAAGCACACGCTTCCTGGATCCTGCGATGCAATCCCGAGTCTGGCTCGGGGTTACCGCTTTTGGTTCTGAAATTCCACCCCGAGCCCGACTCGGGAATACCGCCTTATGTATAAGTTTATGCCACTGGAGGAATTTAAGGAATACTTTAGACTCTTACAAGCAGTTTTAATTTTGAGGCCAAATTTCAGATTCATTTTAGTCATAGTCTTTGGACTAAAATGCCATTTTAGTTTTAGTAGTATTTTAGTGATCTCAATTGTTTGTTTTAGTCATATTTCAACCAAAATCTCCAGTACGTTTTAGATGACTAAAATCAAATGGGTTTAGTTAAATTTTAACGCATTGTTTAACCATTTCTCTAGAATTTCCAAACTCAATAAATACTCCTGGAGTAAAAATCTGATAATATATAATTATTTATGGTATTAAGGTTTGAACATGCACAGATTTAGCCGTTGTGATATATAACCAGTGTTAATTTTGATGTCAAATTTTGATTTAGTTTTATTCACAGCCTTTTGACTTAAATGCCATTTTAGTTTAGTGCAATCAAAGTCCAATAAAGAGGAAAAAATCTCCAAGTGACAGTTCATATAGAAAGAAAAAAGTGCATGTTGCAGCACCACCGAACAAAATCCACTTCATCTAATTACTATCACCATCCGTGGTGCGCCACTCATTTGCCCCAGCCTCTCACCTCATACAGAGGCCCCTACAGGCCAAGTCAAGCCTTGGTATGGATATAACCTGGATCCTCAGCAATCAATCGATTTCCACAGATATCCACATCAGTGCCAGTACCAGGGTGGACTTCAGGCTCATCCGATGTAATATGGTCATGCAATAAAGACGGGGGGGCTCCATAGTGCATTATTTCAATCCAATTTATTTAAAAAACAGGTAGTAACTAACAGTTTAAAATCCTAGGTACAGCTATGTAACGTACTTCCGGTCTCACCAACCACCGGAAGTGACAACACCTGGCTCCTCCCTGACGCGTTGCGCCACTGAACACGTGACTTCATCAAAGAGTGAACACTGAACATTGAAATGCTGCACTATTGGTCCGGGAAGTGCTATTCACTGAGTGTGTCTATCACACTTATTTTTGCTCACAATTGATATTATTTATCATTTTTAGTTAGCACCACATACCTAGTATAAGTAGCATGTAAATAGCATTTTTCATTGGCAGCATTTAATCTTTTAAAAAATAGAGAGAGTTATTGGCTGTTTTTTGTTTTCCATCATGCTCGAGTCTCTGTACACCATGATCTGAGATTTACCCTTTTTAGGAGAAAAGCGCATTTGACCTTTCTGTTAGCTCAGGGGTGATTTATTGAAGGTGAGAGGCTCTCCGATTTGTGTGGCCAGGAGCACATCGGGTGGCGGTGATGAAGATTAATATGAGATTTAGTGCACTGTGGTGATTTCTTGTGCAATACGGAAATTATGATACAGATTTTTTTTATTTATGGACTTTCATGGATTAATTGATTTGTTTTTATTATTATTGGTTTTACTACACTTTTAATGTTTGCAGGCACCAATAGTTTGCTCAGCACTTTACAAAACAAAGGGAGATGGTACGGTTATAATATAATTGATCAAAAATAGTGTGCACTTGGGGGCTTATTATTTTTAATATGTCTATTCATTAATAATATTTTGTTTGTGGTGGTTATGACTAAGTCCTTATAGGCTGTAACGCGAGAACTTTTCGTATTTGCGTTTGGTCACTGTGGCTTGTTAATAAATACAACATTTTTTAAGCGCAATCACCGGAGTGTGGATCATATTTTCTTCACGGTTATAATATAATTCTTCAAAAATAGTGTGCACTTGGGAGCTTATTATTTTGTAATGTGTCTATTCATTATTGATATTTTGTTTGTGTTCTTACTGTATATTATTAGCTTTGTTATATCATTAGTGGTGGTAGAGGAAAAATTCCCAGTGGGTTCTGCTTTTAGGATAAATTCACTAAACATTCAGCGGTTCCCATTATATAGGTGCAGGCTAAGTGTGTGTTTGACATTGACTTTGCCATAGCGTAATAATAATATTAAAAATAATGAAATAAACTACAGTAAAACCTTGGTTTGCAAGCATATTTCATTCCGGGAGCATACTTGTAATTCAAAGCTCTCGCAGATCAAAGCAAATCTCCCCATAAGAAATAATGGAAACTCAAGTGATTCGTTCCACAACCATTTATTCATAAGTCCTTCAGTTTATAGTCCATATAAAAAGATGATAGCAATGTGATTGGTTGTATAACCATAAAATGTCCATCCACAATTAAAAGAGGCACATCCAAGCATTGAGGCATCCGCGGTAAAGCTGTCCACATAGACCATCCTCCGTACCGCCAGCTCTCACCGCTGTCAGTCTGCAATTGTGACCGGGAAGACTACCCTGCAGTAGGACGATCTGAAAGCAAGGCTTGAAGCGCTCATGGAGGGCGGCGTGGAAGGGATGATATCAATGGTGGTACGGGGGATGGTCTATGTGGACAGCTTTACCCCGGATGCCTGCATACTTAGATGTGCCTGTTTTAATCATCAACCATTGCTAAATGTTGTACCTTCATTAAATGCAACCAGATTGCTACACTTAGAGGCGCCTCTCTTCTCTTTTATACTCAATTGTGACATGACGCTACTTGTATATCAAGACAAAATTTATAAAACAAATTTTGCTTGTCTTGCAAAACACTCTCAGACCAAGTTACTCTCAAACCAAGGTTTTACTGTACAGTCTACAGACCCTTCCTCTGAGCTCTTTTTTTTGTAAGTTTTATTATCTTATTGTAATGTCTCTAGAACTTTATTTTTCTGGTCAGTTAATACACAATTATTTTATCAAATGCTAAGTCATGATGCTTATTTTTTTATTGTTTTTTTTTTAAAATAACATTTATAACAACATATTTTGCTGCTTGTATTTTTTTTTTTATACTGAAACAAAAACCAGAAATTGGCAGAAGTTTTCATCCCAGACAAAAAAAAAACAGGTCAAGCATTTGGTCATTCTGTAACAATTCACACAGAGGGGTCTGATCATTGCAGTTATATTTTGTTATAGTTTTCCATATGATACAGTGCCTTGAAAAAGTATTCATACCCCTTGACATTTTCTACATTTTGTCATGTTACAACCAAAAACGTAAATGTATTTTATTGGGATTTTATGTGATAGACCAACACACAGTGGCGCATAATTGTGAAGTGGAAGGAAAATGATAAATGGTTTTCAAGATTTTTTTTTTTTTTTTAAATATGTGAAAAGTGTGGGGGGTACATTTGTATGGCGCCCCCCGGAGTCAATACTTTGTAGAACCCCCTTTCACTGCAATTACAGCTGCAAGTCTTTTTGGGGATGTCTCTACCAGCTTTGCACATCTAGAGAGGGACATTTTTGCCCATTCTTCTTTGCAAAATATCTCAAGTTCTATCAGATTGGACGGAGAGCGTCTGTGAACAGCGATTTTCAAGACTTCTCAATTAGATTTAGGTCTGGATGTGACTGGGCCATTCTAAGCCCTTGTACACACGGTCGGACATTCCGACAACAAAATCCGTCGGATTTTGTCTGACGGATTTTGTCCGAAACTTGTGTTGCATACACACGGTCGGACAAAGTTGCCGGAAAATCCGATCGTACGTGACGTGATGACGTTATTTCGTTACGAGGGGACTACGTTCAGGCTAGTAGACAATAGCTTTGGTCTCGTAATTTGATCTGAGCATGCGTGGCACTTTGTCCGATCGGAATTCTCTACACACAATCGGACAAAGTCCGATCGGATCATGTTGTCGGAATGTTTTATAGCCCAGCTCTAAAACTTTGTCCGTCGGATATTCCGACGGAAACAGTCCAATGGAGCCCACACACGGTTGGATTATCCGACAACACGGTACGATCGGACATTTTCCGTCGGAATGTCCGACCGTGTGTACAAGGGCTAACACATGAATATGCTTTAATCGAAATCATTCATTTGTAACTCTGGCTATATGTTTAGGGTTGCTGTCCTGCTGGAAGGGGAACCTCCGACCCAGTCTCAAGTCTTTTGCAGACTCGGGTTTTCTTCTAAGATTGTCCTGTATTTGGCTCCATCCATCTTCCCATCAACTCTGACCAGCTTCCCTGTCCCTGCTGAAGAAAAGCATTCCCACAATATGATGCTGCCACCACCATGTTTCACGGTGGGGATGGTGTGTTTAGGGTCATGTGCAGTGTTAGTTTTATGCCACACATAGTGTTTTGCTTTTAGGTCAAAAAGTTAAATTTTGGTCTCATCTGTCCAGAGCACGTTTTTCCACATGTTTGTTGTGTCTGCCACATGTCTTCTCACAAACTGCGCACTGGACTTCTTATGGCTTTCTTTCAACAATGTCTTTCTTCTTGTCACTCTTCCATAAAGGTCAGATTTGTGGAGAGCACGACTAATAGTTGTCCTGTGGACAGATTCTCCCACCTGAGCTGCGGATCTCTGCAGAGTTACCATGGGCCTCTTGGCTGCTTCTCTGATGAATGCTCGGCCGGTCAGTTTAGGTGAACGGCCATGTCTTGGTAGGTTTGCAGTTGTGTCATACTCTTTCCATTTTCGGATGATGGATTGAACAGAGCTCTGTGAGATGTTCAAAGCTTGGGATAATTTTTTATAACCTAACCCTGCTTTAAACTTCTCCACAACTTTATCCCTGACCTGTCTGGTGTGTTCCTTGACCTTTTATGATGCTGTTTGTTCACTAAGTTTCTCTAACAAATCTCTGAGGGCTTCAGAGAACAGCTAGTCTGAAATTAAATTGCACACATAGGTGAACTCTAGTTACTAATTAGGTCACCTCTGTATACAATTGGTTCCACTAGATTTTAATTAGGGGTATCAGAGTAAGGGGGGCTAAATACAAATGCAGGCCACACTTTTCAGATATTTATTTGTAAAAAAATGTGAAAAACATTTTTGCTGTGGTACCCAGAAAGATCTACATAGGATTGAATGAATCTCTATATCATGATGTTGGCACACTGGGATATTACCTAGTGGGAAGAATGGCCCCCTGACAGTGGGTGGTGGTTAGATTGCCACCCTTACAGATAGCTTTGAAGATCATTGGTGTCATGCTATTGTCTCTGCCAAGCAGAAATGGACCTGGATATATGAAGGCACCATCAGATGGGTGGTCAATCAGCCACAACTCAAGAAACATGTAAAAAATGGTGCACTGTTCCTTTAAATAATAAGTTGAAATTGGTGCAAACACCAGTGTGACTCCAAAAAGTGGAAAATGAATAGGCAAATATAAAACCATTGGTAATATGCTTAGAATGACAATGCATCACAATCAAGGTCCAGATAATTTATCTGGTGATAAATGTGTATATGAAATAAAGTCCATAAGGTGCCAAAATAAAGTGCTTAGTGCTCAAAAAACGTCCACTTTAAAATTTTTCTCCTGTGATCCAAATGTTCTCCTTTTAAAAGGCAGCCTCTTACCAGATAATATGGATCTCTGCTACAGAGATCCAAGGAGCCTGTGTGCAATCTCTACCTAGAAGCCCCAATGCCCAGGAGTGGTTGTGATATTCTCTCTGTTGGGAATGGGATCAAACACCTCCGATGGAGAGATACTTTTCAATTACAAGCAGGGAGAGACCTCATTGTGTGTAACAGAATGGTAACTTTTATTAAAAAGTTAAAATCCACTTACAATGAGGATAAAAATGACAAGCGATCTGAACAAAAAGCTGGCCGCGGTGTCACCCGAGCTCCAGCCACGATGACGTCATACGTATGCTCTGGGCACTCCCTGTGTACATGCATGCTCATCATCATCTTTATGGACTGGCTGCTTGACAGTGCCAATGGTGGGCTCTGCCTATACAACATGTATATCGGTATATCGGTGCAGCTGTTTGTAGTCTCAACCAAGGGTGCGTGTAACAGGTTGACAGCATAGGAGCCAAAGGGAACAGGGACAGAGCATGGTCACCCTATAACAGGAAGTACCTAAACGTGGACCTTCATGGCAGGATTATTTTATTATTTTAATAAAAGGTGCAGATTTAAAAAACATTTACAATTACAATAAGGCGGAACTATAGGCACTATATGGCAATGTTTTTTTTCTCCCATTTTGAATATAACCCCTTTCAGATTTTTTTTCGCTATTTTGGAGATTTCCCCTCACTTTCTGTCTCATAGACAAACAGGAAGTGAGAGGAAATCTCTGTAAATCTCTGCAAATTAAAGTGGTTCTAGTGTTTTTTTACCTTCATGCATTCTCTGCATGAAGGTAAAATACCTTCTGTGTGCAGCTCGATCAGACTCAATCACTATGGGTTGTAGTGTGGGTGATGCTGCAAATACTGCAGGAGTGCCAGCAAGGGATAGAGCTTGTCCCAGCTCCTGTAGTCACTGCAAGGAAGAGAGGAAAGATCCCTGGTGCCCCATGGCTAAGCCCTGGTGGCAGAGCAAAACGTGTCGGGGGGCATGGCCTGGCGGGAGCCCAGGCTGAGGTTGTCTCTCTCATACCACAATAGGACTTTGTGGATGTGGGGCACCAGGGATCTTTTCTCTTTTCCTTCCAGTCAGTTTTGAATCATAATCAGTTGGCTAATCAAGGGGATAGAGGTGGCAGGGCCAAGCTCTGGCTCCGTGTGTGAATGGACACACAGAGCAGCAGCTCGGGAGTGCGCCTGCTTAGGTGCCCTCATTGCATGCTGCTTGCTCTGGGGGCACTCAACAGGGCCAGGAGCGCTGGGGGGAGGGGGCGTGGTACCTGAGAAAAGGGGGATCCGGGCTGCTCTGTGCAAAACCACTGCACAGAGCAGGTAAGTATAACATGTTTGTTATTTCCTTTTTTTTTGCTTTTAATATCACTTTAAGGGAATCCCTTGAGGGCCCCCAGGTCACCAGAACTAGTGTCCTCATCAGAACATTTCCCCTTTATTACTTTTTGGGGACAACCCAAAATTTGTGATTTTCTGTGTAGTGGATTTGCACAGAGCAGCCCCAAACCTCCTCTTCTCGGGTCCCCCGCTGCCGCTCCTGGCCCCTCCCTCCTGCCGTGTGCCCCCACAGCAAGCAGCTTGCAATGGGGCACCTGAGCTGAGCTGCTGCTCTGTGTCTCCATTGTCACAAAGAGGCGTGGCTCAGTCCCAAGCCCTCTATCTCCTCATTGGCTCACTGACTTTGATTGACAGCAATGGGAGCCAATAGCACCCGCTACTGTGTTTCAGGCAATCAGGAGGGAAAGTCCTGGACAGCCGAGGTTCTCATGCATCATCGCTGGATCGTGATGGGTTTTGGAAAATATTAGGGGGACTGAGGGGGCTGCTACACACTGAAGGTTTTTTTACCTTAAAGGGGTTGTAAAATCTGCAGGTTTTTCACCTTAATGCATTCTATGCATGACCAGGCGATTTTTTGCGATACGGCACTGCGTCACTTTAACTGAGAATTGCGCGGTCGTGCAATGCTGTACCCAAACAAAATTTGTGTTCTTTTTTTTCCCCCACAAATAGAGCTTTTTTTTGTGGTATTTAATCACCTTTGCGGTTTTTATTTTTTGCACTTTTAACAAAAAAAGACGGACAGTTTTGAAAAAAAATATACATATATTTTTTACTTTTTGCTATAATTAATATCCCCCAAAAAATAAAATTTCTTCATCAGTTTAGGCCAATATGTATTCTTTAATATTTTTGGTAAAAAATCGCAATAACCGTATATTCATTGGTTTGTACAAAAGTTATAGCGTCTACAAAAAACGGGATAGATTTATGACATTTTTATTATTATTAATTTTTTTTTTACTAGTAATGGTGGTGATCAATGATTTTTAGTGGGACTGCGACATTACGGTGGATAGATCGGACACTTTTGACACTTTTTTGGGACCATTGACACTTATACAGCGATCAGTGTTGTAAAAATGCACAGATTACTGTATAAATGTCACTGGTAGGGAAGGGGTTAACACTAGGGGGTAATCAAGGGGTTAAATGTGTTCACTAAGAGGTGTTTCTAACTGTGGTGGGAGGGGACTGACTGGGAGTACAGAGAGATCGCTGTTCCTAATCACTAGGAACAGACAATCAATCTGAACTCCCTTGGTCAGAACGGGAATCTGTTTGTTTACATTGATAGAGCCCCGTTCTCGCTCTCTGTGGTACAATCGCACATGGCAGTTTTTTTGGTAGAAAATTACTTAGAACCCCCCAACATTATACTTTTTTTTTCTAACACCCTAGAGAATAAAATGGCGGTCTTTACAAGCAAGCACACTTTTTTTTTTTTAAATACACATTTTTGAATTAAAAAATAAGACAACAGTAAAGTTAGACCAATTTTTTTTTATATTGTGAAAGATAATGTTATGCCGAGAAAATTGATACCCAACATGTCACTCTTCAAAACTGCGCCCGCTCGTGGAATGGCGACAAACTTTTACCCTTAAAAATTTCCATAGGCAATGTTTAAAAAATTCTACAGGCTGCATGTTTTGAGTTCCAGAAGAGGTCTAGGGCTAGAATTATTGCTCTCGCTCTACCGATTGCGGTAAAACCTCACATGTGTGGTTTGAACACCGTTTTCATATGTGGGCGCTACTCACGTATGCATTCGCTTCTGCACGCGTGCTCGGCAGGACGGGGCGCATTTAAAAAAAAAAAATTCTTATTTATTTTACCTTTTATTTTTTAATTTTACACTTTTTAAAAAAAAAAATATGTCACTTTTATTCCTATTACAAGGAATGTAAAGATCCCTTGTAATAGAAAAAAAGCATGACAGGACCTCTTAAATATGAGATATGGAGTCAAAAAGACCTCAGATCTCATATTTATACTAAAATGCAATAAAAAATAAAAATAAAATTTTGTAGTTAAAAAAAAGAAAAAAAATGTCCCTTCCGCCCTGCTGTGTCATGGAGATTGGGGGGGGGGGCATCTTCCCCTCACTCGTCTCCATGCACAGCCATGGGAAGGATCCGATCGCCTCCACCGCTGCCGACAGCTCCGGTGAGCGTCAAATCCGCTGCAGAGACCACTTTTATCTTATAGCCGAACCCGGCTGAACGCTGAGATACCGGGGTTTATGGCAACTAACTGCTGCCATAACAATGATATCTGTCCTCAAAGTGAGGACATATATTGGTGGTCGGCAGTCGACAAGTGGTTAAAAAAACCTTTACAATCACTTTAATGCATAGAATGCATTTAGATAAAAAAAAAAAAAAAAACTTCTGACTTTAGAACCACTTTATTAAAAATAAATAATAAGATTACTTTAGAAAATTCAACCTCAGCTATGGTGGAGGGGGCAACAAGGAACTTGATAGTTAAAAATTGTCTTTTCTTACTAAGAAATGAAAATGTGTTCTGTTCTTTGTAGGCGGCTTTGTCACTTTGTCACTTATTGTGTGTTGTCTGAATAAGAGCACTTATTGAAGGTATGTAGGTCACACATGATGGGGAATACATGGGAAAGAGAGAGGAGAGAGAAGTGGATGAAGAAAAGGTAAAGGCTTTAATAGGTTGGCAAATGGGAAAAATGGGAAAAATGTACCCAACAATTTGGCCTGGCCCCCGTGTGCCTGTCATTGGAAAATAATAATGTTACATCGGATAAGACATCATCTACCCCAGAGTTATAATTCAAATATGTTTTTTTCATGAGTGACCTTTTTGTTTTAGATGTCCTCTTCTGCAGAGCACGAGTACGAGAACCAGACAATGGGGAAGAATATTTTATTGCTGAATTTTTCCAGTGATCGCTTCTTTATCATCACCTTTTTGTTATCCATCATTTATTGCACTACCCTGATTGGCAATCTCTGCATTTTTATCATAATTAGGGTTGAAGCACATCTGCACACACCAATGTATTTTTTTCTTAGTAATCTCTCTGTTTTAGACACTTGTTACTCCTCCACCACTCTCCCAACCATGATATTCAATTGCGCTACAGGCAACAAAAGGATTTCATTTGTCAAATGTATTGCACAGTTGTATCTGTTTGTTTCTTTAGGTGGATCTGAGTGTATTCTTTTGGCGGTGATGGCGTATGACCGTTTTGTTGCCATATGCAACCCGTTACGTTATCCGGTGCTCATGAGAAGAAAACTTTGTGCCGGACTTGCAGCTGCTTCATGGTTGAGCGGGTTCCTCGATTCTATCCTTCATACAGTCATGGCTTCCAAACTTAGATTCTGTCAGAGGGATGAGAGTGTAAATAATTTTTTTTGTGATGTTCCACCATTGGTACAAGTAGCCTGTAACCCCACCAAGACCAGCAAAATATTATTATATGTTGTTAGCGTGTTCCTTGGCTTCAGCCCATTTCTTTATATCGTGATAACCTACGTCCACATCATCTCCACCATCATGAAGATCAAGTCTTCTGAAGGACGATCGAAGGCCTTTTCTACCTGCTCCTCCCATCTCATCATAGTCACAGTGTTCTACAACACAGCTATCTTTAACTACGTTGGACCAAGAGGTTACTCCATTGAGATGGAAAATGTAGCATCTCTCTTGTATGGCATTCTGACGCCAGTCGTAAACCCAATAATTTACTGCCTGAGGAACAAAGAAGTCAAAGGGGCTTTAAGAAAACATTACTTAAACATTAAACATTACGGAAATTGTATTTTATGACTTACTGAAAACTGTATTTTTATAAGTATGTTAGTTCCGACGGACTTTCCAAATGAACAGACTTGGCCACACACAATCACACCAAAGTCTGATGGATTCTAACGTGATGACGTACGACCGGACTAGAATAAGGAAGTTCATAGCCAGAAGTTCATAGCCAGTAGGCAATACTGCTCTAGCGTATGTTTTTGTCCATCGGACTAGCATACACACTAACATAGGAACTGGGTCCGGCGGAGTTCTGCCTGAAAAATTTTGAAACGTGTTCTATTTCTAAAGTCCGGCAGATTTTTGCACAGCAAAGGTCCGATGGAGCCCACACATGATCAAATTGTCCGAGCGGATTCGTTCCGTTGGACCTTTGCTGTCAAAAAGTCCAGTCGTGTGTACACGGCATAAGACATAACTTTATCTATCCACATTACCTTAAGACTTCATGCAACTGTCGCCAAGATAAATAAAAAAGTCAAAACGTGCAACCTGTCAAAGGAGAGGGTTTATACTTGCCTGTCCTGTAATCTATGACCACCTGAAACATTTCCACATCCAATACACTTTCAGGTGTATCAGATGCCTGGTCTGCTGGTGTGCTCTGTGGTTCCTCCCACCAACCCCTATACCAGGGGTCTCCAAAGTTTCTAAACAAAGGGCCAGTTTACTGTACTTAAAACTTTAGAGGGGCTGGCTAGGTCCAGTGGTAGTAAACAATGCCCGATCTTTGATGTCAGCTGGAGGAATAGAGCCCCATCGTTGGTATCAATGGAAGGAACAGTGCCCCATAGGTGGTATGGAAGGAATTATACCCCATTGTTGGTGTCAATGGAAGGAATTGTGCCCCATTGTTGGTGTCAGTGGGAGGAAAAGTGCCCCATCACTGGGATCAGTGGGAGAAATAGTGCCCCATTGCTGGGCTCAGTGGGAGGAATAGTGCTCCATCATTGGTATTAGTGGGAGGAATAGTGCCCCATCGTTGGTGTCAGTGGGAGGAATTGTACACCATTGTCTGTGTCAATAGAAGGAATTGTGCCCCATCGTTAGTGTCAATGGAAGTAATTATGCCCCCTACGTTGGTGTCAATAGAAGGAATTATGCCCCGTCGTTGGTGTCAATGGAAGGAATTATGCCCTGTCATTGGTGTCAATGGAAGGAATTTTGCCCCATCATTGATGTTAATGCAAGGAATTGTGCTCCATCGTTGCTGTCAATGGAGGCAATTGTGCCCCATCGTTGCTGTCAATGGAGGCAATTGTGCCCCATCGTTATTATTATTATTCAGGATTTATATAGCGCCAGCAATTTACGCAGCGCTTTACAATCTAAAAGGGAGACAATACAGTTACAATACAATTAAACACAAGAGGATCAAGGGGGCCCTGCTCAGAAGAAAAGGGTAAGGCAGGTGGTACAGAAGGTTATAACTGTCGGGAATGAGTTGATGGAAGTGGTAGGAGATTAGTTTGAGAGGTGATAGGCTTCCCTGAATAGATGAGTTTTCAGGGATCGCCTGAAGGTAGCAAGAGTAGGGGATAGCCGGACCGGGGGAGGTAGCGAGTTCCAGAGGATTGGAGAGGCTCTGGAGAAATCCTGGAGACGAGTGTGGGAGGAGGAGACGAGAGAGCTTGAGAGTAGGAGGTCTTGAGAAGAACGGAGGGGACGGTTTGGGTGATATTTGGAGACAAGATTGGTGACGTAGCTCGGGGCAGAGTTGTGAATGGCTTTGTATGTGGTGGTTAGTATTTTGAATTTTATTCGCTGGGTGATTGGGAGCCAGTGTAGGGATTGGAGGAGAGGGTTGGCAGACACTGAACGGTTGGTAAGGTGGATAAGTCTGGCAGCAGCATTTATGATAGACTGAAGAGGAGATAGCCTATGGAGAGGCAGTCCAATGAGAAGGGAGTTGCCATAGTCAAGGCGAGATATAACAAGGGAGTGAATGAGGATCTTGGTGGTTTCATTTGTTAAAAAGGGGCGAATTTTAGAGATGTTACGGAGGTGAAATCTACAAACTTTTGACAACGATTGGACTTGGGGCTGAAATGACAAGTCAGAGTATAGGGTTACACCTACCCTGGCGTGAGGGGAGGGCCTGATGGTTGCATTGTTGATTTTGATGGAAAAGTCATGGAGGGGGGCATGTGCAGGGGGGAATATTAATAGCTCAGTTTTAGAGAGGTTTAGTTTAAGGAAATGGTGTGACATCCATGCTGATATGTCAGTTAGCAGGTTAGTAATGCGAGAGGACACTGAAGGAGTGAGGTGAGGAGTAGACAAATAGATTTGGGTGTCATCGGCGTATAAGTGGTATTGGAAGCCATGGGCGGTTATCAAGTGACCAAGGGAGGAGGTATAAATAGAGAAGAGAAGGGGTCCAAGAACAGAGCCTTGGGGGACCCCCACAGAATCGTTGGTGTCAATGGAGGGAATTGTGCCCTATCGTTGGTGTCAATGGAGGGAATTGTGCCTCATTGTTGCTATCAGTGGGAGGAATTGTGCCTCGTGTCAGTGACAGGAATTATGCCCCATTGTTGGTGTCAGTGGATGGAACAGTACCCGAAGGGCCAGATAAAGGCAAGCAAAAGGACTGCATCCACCCCCTGGGCCGCAGATTGGAGACCTCTGCCCTATACCAATACAGGATACAGTAATATCAAATGTTAAAAAAAACAAAAAACAGCACATCGTGATGGGAGACAGTTCCTTTTGGAAGGATGTTTTTGATTTGTGTAAGCAAATGAGAGATATAACATGGCCAATGACTCCATACTCCCAGGGTCCTTTAGGTAGAAAAGTAAGGTCTCTTATGATTCCTCCTCTCTGCAGACACTGGAGATCGACCACTAATTCACATATCAGGGAGTAGGTCAATGAACTTAATCCTATCATGAGGATCGAGGAACTAAGTGCCCATTTACACGATCAATGCCAACATTTTGATGCAACATGTTGCATCTGGATGGAATTTTTTAACTCCTCCCATCTCCATTTCTTTATTTGACCCAATTTCTTGGTATCATGGTACAAGTCTTGGTGCCTCAGGGCTCAACTGGTTGGACTCTCCACCTTTCTTTTTCCCATCCTCCTTCATACTGTCTGGTCCCTGCTCCAATGTATAGTTGCGGCAGCCAGGATGACATATCCCCAACCATATGTAAAAACCATGACTGCCTGCATCATAACTGTAACATCAGCCAACTTCATAGCACATTGCTTCCTGTATACCATGTATCTTGTAATGTACCTACCTCAGAACTAAGGATGAGCCGAACACCCCCCGGTTCGGTTCGCACCAGAACCTGCGAACAGACCTAAACTTCGTGTGAACTTTAGAACCCTATTAAAGTCTATGGGACTAGAACATTCAAAATCTAAAGTGCTAATTTTAAAGGCTAATATGCAAGTTATTGTCCTAAAAAGTGTTTGGGGACCTGGGTCCTGCCCCAGGGGACATGTATCAATGCAAAAAAAAGTTTTAAAAACGGCTGTTTTTTCGTGAGCAGTGATTTTAATAATGCTTAAAGTGAAACAATAAAAGTGTAATATTAAATCCTTTTAAATTCGTACCTGGGGGGTGTCTATAGTATGCCTGTAAAGGGGCGCATATTTCCCGTGCTTAGAACTGTCCCTGCACAAAGTGTCATTTCTGCAGGAAAAAAAGTCATTTAAAATCACTCGCGGCTATAATGAATTGTCGGCTCCCCGTAATACAGAGAACAGGCATTGAAAGTCATTGATAAAAATTTTTTTAAAAAAGCGTGGGGTTCTCCCAAATTCAATAACCAGGCCCTTCAGGTCTGGTATGGATATTAAGGGGAACCCCGCGTCAATTTAAAAAAAAAATGACGTGGGGTTCCCCTAAATATCCATACCAGACCCTTCAGGTCTGGTATAGATTTTAAGAGGAACTCCACGCCAAATAAAAAAGAAAAAATGGCGTGGAGTCCCCCTAAAAATCCATACCAGACCCTTTATCCGAGCACGCAACTTGGCAGGCCGCAGGAAAAGAGGAGGGGGACGAGGGAGCGACCCCCCCCCTCCTGAACCGTACCAGGCCACATGCCCTCAACATTGGGAGGATGCTTTGGGGGTCTGTGGCCCCTCAAAGCACCTTGTCCCCATGTTGATGAGGACAAGGGCCTCTGCACTTTTCGTGCAGTATGCCGAAAACTTAACACCTATTCTTTAAAACTAGGACACAGACAGCAATGTCAAGAACCTTACAGATGTTTTTACCCTATTAAATATTTTCTACAGACCAATATAATGGGACCAAAGCTAACAGCAGAAACACAAGACTCAGCAGCATATTTTAAGCTCAAGCCAAAATAGGGTAGATCAATGTTGTGTGGGTGCTTTCTTATAATGTAGATCTACTGTAGATGATCATAACGCTTGTTTTTCTACTAAAGAAAAACAAAATATATGACATTAGTCTTGCCAACCTTCTAATATTTGGTTTTCAACACTTATTAGGTGACACAAGATAGAAGGATTGGGCCAGGTGGCACTGAAAGCCAAAGTAAGGGTACCCAGGCAACATGTTTCAGAATTTTTTTTTCAGAAACGTCAAAAATAAACAAAAATAATACTAATGCCGCGTACAGACGATCGGAATTATGGTCGGAAAAAGGTTTGATGGTTTTCCCAACGGGATTCCGACGGAATTTCGCTCAAGCTGTCTTGCCTACACACGGAATCAGCTGATTGGGCTGTAAGATGTACTCAGAGTCAGCCTGCTGTTTCATTAGACCTTTATTGAATCATGCTGAATTAATTAGTTATTTTGGTAATCATTTATTTCGTATCAGTTGAAATCAGTTATTGGAAGGTGGCCACTATACACAAACAGTAGCACAGGCCTATCTATCTGACACTGTGCATGTGATGTGATATAATAACAGACTAGGGTTGCCGCCTCATCCCTTTAAACCTGAGCACATATGAATTACACAGATTCTGAGGCTAATTTAATGCAGATAAAGCAACACGTGAGTTTAATTACCACCTTAATCAGCCCCAGAATCTGTGTAATTAATATGTGTTTGGTTTTAAAGGGATGAGGTGGCAACCGTATAACAGACACCTCTGTCACAGGATTTGAGATACACACTCAAAACGCTATGAGCTGCTGCTAACTTATTAGAGCACTTGCCTAATAGTCTCTGTTTCTGGCCTGGATGAAGTACAGCAGCTCCTGTGTGTATAAAGTCATGTGGCTTTGTTCTGAGTTTACTTTATGGAATCTCCCCATTATATAACTTCACAGCCCTCCAATCAGGGTTTCTGCCCCAGCAAGCAGGGACCTGTACCTGTCTGTAACCAAAATATAGACAGTAGAGTGCAGCAGATCCCTACAGAAGTGTCCACAGCTGATTAAACAACTTGGTTTTTTTAATCCCTCTTGCTTGTAGCTCATCAGCATGAGATAACACAAGGCACTAACAAGTCCTCACTGAGCTCAGTGCACACCCAACCACACATTGTACATTACAGGGACGTGGCAAAGAACAGAATCATGTGACAAGAGCCCCTATGAGGTTTCAACCCTTAAAGAGAAAGTAAACCCTGATGAGTTTACTTCCTCTTTCATTCCCAGCAAAGGCAAAGCATAATTTCTATGCATAATTACTATGCATTGCATAGTAGTCCATTATGTGTGACTTACCTGACACAGGAGCCAGCGAAGTCACTGCTGTCCCCTGTAGTCCAGCGCATCCATCTTCTCGGTGGGGTCTCGCAGCTCCGCCGCTGTCATTCGGCGAAGCCGCGATGATGTCACTCCCGCGCATGCGCACGGGAGCCGACACGTGCGGCAGCTCCGTTGTTGGAAATGCCTGCGCGCCGCTGTCTACGGTGCATGCGCCGTAGACAGCGGTGCCTGTCTTCGGGCAAATATCGGTTTAGGAGATATTTCTTGGACCTACAGGTAAGCCTTAATCTAGGCTTACCTGTAGGTCAAAGTGGTTTGTAAGGGTTCCACTTTAAAGCTGAGTGGGCCCAATTACAGTTTTTTTCTGAATGAATTTAGCAGTTTATAGATTCACTGTATGTTATTATTATTATTATTATTATTATTATTATTCAGGAATTAAATAGTACAGCTCAGTACAGCTCAGCACTTTACAAAACATAGAGAGGCAGTACAGTTATTATATAGTTCAAGATAAGAATATTTAAAAGGACCCTGCCCTTGAGAGCTTATTATTTTTCATGTGTTCTTTCATTAATGTAATTTTATTTGTGTTCTTATATTATTCCAGTTATGTTATTAGTGGTGACAGGAAAGAAATTCCCAGTGGGTTCTGCTTTCAAGATAAATTCTCTAACTACTTAGCGGTTCTCATTAGGTAGGTGCAGGCTAAGTGTACATGGGACATTGGCTTTCAAGATGCAGAATGTCATAGCACAAAATAATAATAATACTAATAATAATGAAATAAAGTATAGTTATCATAGTCTAAAGATCTTTCATCCAGGCTGTTTTATGTAGTTTTTATTATCTTGTTATATCTCCATAACTTGTTTTTGGGGACATTTTATGAAATTCTAAGGTATGTTGCTTATTATTTTATTGCTTTTTAAAGTGGTAATATAGTAAAATTTTTAACTTTTAGCTTACCTACAGGTAAGCCTATAATAAGGCTTACCTGTTGGTAAAAAGAATATCTCCTAAACCTGTATGGTTTAGGAGATATTCCCCTTGTTTCCCGGAGACTTCTTTCCTCTGGAGCTGCGGTACCCGGAAAACATGCCGAGGCAACATGTCGGCTACCTTGGCGTGGACCAGGTGAGATACCGACGCCTCGTTCTAAAGTAAGTATTTCATAATGAGCTAGTATGCAATGCATACTAGCTCATTATGCCTTTTGCCTTACAGGGGTATAAAAAAACAAAAAAAGTGTCAATGGGAATACAACCGCTTTAAATAACATTTAGAATAACATTATTTGTCACAGGCACTCTGTTATACTGAAACCAGCACCAGCAACCGGCAGAAGAACATTTTTATTGCAGACAAAAACATGTCAGACTTTTGGTCATTCTGTAAGAATAGGATATACACTTTATTGTCAAAAGTATTGTGACGCCTGCCTTTACACCCACAGGAACTTTAATGGCATCCCAGTCTTAGTCTGTAGGGTTCAATATTGAGTTGGTCCACCCTTTGCAGCTATAACAGCTTCAATTCTTCTGGGAAGGCTGTCCACAAGGTTTAGGAGATGTGTCTATGGGAATGTTTGACCATTCTTCCAGAAGCGCATTTGTGAGGTCAGGCACTGATGTTGGATGAGAAGGACTGGCTCAGAGTCTCCACTCTAATTCATTCCAAAGGTGTTCTATCGGGTTGAGGTCAGGACTCACTCATCCATGTCTTTATGGACCTTGCTTTGTGCACTGGTGCGCAGTCATGTTGGAATGGGAAAGGGGTCATCCCCAAAACTGATCCCACAAATTTGGGAGCATAAAATTGTCCAAAATGTCTTGGTATGCGATGCAGGCCAGTGGGGTGAAGCTTGAGGAGTATCTTGAGTGCCAAGCTAGGGACCCAGCAGAGAGGCGGGGGTGACGCTTGAGGAAGATACTACTGTGAAGACTGGAGGAGCTCAAGGGATTCAGTGGCAGTGTATCATCTAGGCTAATGAGAGACTGGGAGCTCAGTGGGCTGAAGAACTACAGGAAGTGATGGTTGTGGAAATGAAGGAACTGTTATACTTTGGGTTAAGAACTGTTAAAGTGGTTGTAAACCCATTAAAACCACTTTAACCTACAGGTAAGCCTAGATTAAAGCTTACCTGTAGGTACAAGAAATATCTCCCAAACCTAAAAGGTTTAGGAGATATTTGGCGAAATAGTGGCACCGACGTCTACGGCGCTTGCGCCGTAGACATCGGACGCAGACGGACTGAACGTGCCGTTTCTAATGACGATCATGCTGTTAGTGGCAGCACCGGCGTGCATACGCAGGAGTGATGTCATCGTGGCTCCGGTCAGTCACATCGCCAGAGCCGCGATCCCCGGAAGTTACTCCAGGATAGATGGCGGCGTCGGAGGAGGCGAACGAGGGCGGATGTCGGGGCTTTGATCTCCGGTAAGTAATTCATAATGAGGTAGTATGCTATGCATACTACTTCATTATGCCTTTGCCTTGCAGAGTTTCTTTTTTATTTATTTTTTAAGAGGCTTTACTTCCTCTTTAAAGACTGTTGCCATAGGAGACAGCATTCTTTCACATTCAGATGTGGCGTCTTGCTGGATGTCTTGCATGGCTGTCCTCCTGTTGAAGTTGCGGAGTCTGCCAATTAATCTTGTAACTACCTAAGGGTGTCCTGGCCCTAACTCTCTCTCCCGAAATTCTGTTAAGAGAAGTAAAATCTCTTTTGGATTCATGAAGTGTCTGGTGCTCAATGAATCGAATTGCTTTGCCCCCACCATGCCTCACAACCCACCACATATAGAAGGTTGTTAGCAATCTCAGGCCCTGGAGGTTCTCATTAGACCTATGGAGGCCTGGGACCTTGCTACATGTGTCTTCAGGATAGGAGCACATATTGAATGTACATGGGTCACATAGAGATGGGGAATACATAGGAAAAGTAGAGGAGTGGATGATGAACTTTCAACTGATAAAGGCTTTGAGATGTTGACAAATGGGGGGAAATTTACTTTAGGCTCGGTTCACAAAGGGGCAACACGACTTTCAACGTGACTTTTGGAGGCAACTTGGACGCGTCTTGGACAGACTTGGACACGACTTACAACACTACTTTAAGTCGCCCCAGGCCAGGCGACTTGCCGTGGCCAATCAGAGAATGAGCTCTCAGGGGGGAACTCCTTTTGAGAGCTGATAATTCTCTGAGAGTCGCCTCCGTATAGATGGAGATCCGACTTGGAGGCGACCTCCATTGAAATCAATGGGTACCAGTCGCCTACAAGTCGGATTGAAGTAGTACAGGAACCTTTTCTGAAGTCGGAGCGACTTCAGTAGTGTGCATTAAGACAGCTCTCATTCACTTACATTGATTTTTAAATGTTGTCCAACCTGAGGCGACTAGGGGCCACCTGAAGTCGGATCTGAGTCGCCCCTGTGTGAACCGGCTCTTAGCCAACAATTTGGACTGGCTCCTGTGTTACCTGCCAGTAAAAGATGATTTTGTTATATCAGATAACACTACATCATCTACCAGAGAGTATTTTTTGAAATACATCCTTTAATGAGTGACTTTTTTGCTTTAGATGTCCTTTACTGCAGTGCTCCCGTACGAGAACCAGACAATGGTGACGAATATTTTATTGTTGAATTTTTCCAATGATCAGTTCTTCATCATCACCTTTTTGTTATGCCTTATTTATTGCACTATCCTGATTGGCAATTTTTGCATTTTCATCATCATTAGGGTTGAAGCACATCTGCACACACCAATGTATTTTTTTCTTAGTAATCTCTCTGCGTTGGACATTTGTTACTCCTCGACTACTCTCCCAATCATAATATTCAATTGTGCGACAGGCAACAAAAGGATTTCCTTGGTCAATTGTATTGTACAATTGTATCTGTTTGTCTCTCTGGGTGGGGCTGAGTGCATTCTTTTGGCTGTGATGGCGTATGACCGTTTTGTTGCCATATGCAACCCGTTACGTTATCCGGTGCTCTTGAGAATGAAACTTTGTGCCGGGCTTGCAGCTGCATCATGGCTGGGCGGGTTCCTCGATTCTATGCTTCACACGGTCATGGCTTCCAAACTTAGATTCTGTAAATCGGAAGACAGTATAAATCATTTTTTTTGTGATGTTCCACCATTGGTACAAGTAGCCTGTAACTCCACCAAGACCAGCAAAATATTAATGTATGTAGTCAGCGTGTTCCTTGGCTTTACCCCATTTCTTTATATTGCTATAACCTACTTCTACATCATCTCAACCATCATGAAGATCAAGTCTTCTGAAGGACGATCGAAGGCCTTTTCTACCTGCTCCTCCCATCTCATCGTAGTCACAGCGTTCTACAGCACAGGTATCCTTAATTACATTGGACCAAGAGGTTACTCCATTGAGCTGGAAAATTTAGCATCTCTCTTGTACAGCATTCTGACACCAGTCGTAAACCCAATGATTTACTGTCTGAGGAACAAAGAGGTCAAAGGGGCTTTGAGAAAACATTTCTGGAGATTTTATTTTATGACTGACCGATAACATTGTATTTATACACTATATTACCAAAAGTATTGGGACGCCTGCCTTTACACGCACATGAACTTTAATGGTATCCCAGTCTTAGCAGATAGGGTTCAAGATTGAGTTGACCTGCCATTTGCAGCTATAACAGCTTCAACTCTTCTGGGAAGACCGTCCACAAGGTTTAGGAGTGTGAGTATGGGAATGTTTGACCATCCTTCCAGAAGCGCATTTGTGAGGTCAGGCACTAATGTTGGATGAGAAGTCCTGGCTCGCAGTCTCCACTCTGCAGTCATGTTGGAACAGGAAGGGGCCATCTCCAAATTGCTCCCACAAAGTGAAATTTTCCAAAATGTCTTGGTATGCTGACCCCTTAAGAGTTCCCTTCACTAGAACTAAGGGGCCAAGCCCAACATCTGAAAAAACAACCTCACGCCATAATCCCTCCTCCACCAAATGATTTAGACCAGTGCTCAAAGCAAAGTCCATAAAGACACGGATGAACGAGTTTTGAGTTTAGGAACTTGCTTGGCCTGCACACTTCAACCTGATAGAACACCTTTGGGATGAATTAGAGAGAAGACTGCGAGCCAGGCCTTATCACCCAACATCAGTGCCTGACCTCACAAATGTTTTTTGGAAGAAACACTCCTAAACCTTGTGGACGGCCTTTCCAGAAGAGTTGAAGCTGTTATAGCTGCAAAGGGTGGGCCAATTCAATATTGAACCCTACGGACTAAGCCCCTGTACACACGGTCGGACATTCTGCCAACCAAATCCGTCGGATTTTGTCCGTCGGATTTTGCCTGTCGGATCTTGTCCGAAACTGTTGCATACACACGGTCGGACTAAGTTGTCGAAAAATCTGATCATTCAGAACATGATGACGTAATTTCGTTACGATGGGGCTAGTAGCCAATAGCTTTGATGTAGGAATTTGATCTGAGCATGCGTGGCACTCGGTCCGATCAAAATTCTCTACACATGATCGGAGTATGTCCGATCGAACCAGTTGGTCGGAAAATATTTCCAACATGTTGGAAAATTGGGTCCGACGAAAATATTCCGATGGAATCAGTCCGATGCATACCACACACAGTCGGATTATCCGACAACACGGTCCGATAGGACACATTCCGACGGATTCTCCGACCATGTGTACAAGGGCTTAGACTGGGATGCCAATAAAGTTCATGTCACGTGTACGTAAAGGCAGGGACTTTTGTTCGCGGAACATTTTAAAACATGCTAGCCAACATTTGTCCTCGGAAAATCCGAAAACAATTGTCCGATGGAACGTACACACGGTCGGATTTACCGCCACCATCCTGTCATCACACATTTCCCGTAGGAAAGTCAGATCGTGTGTACGAGGCTATAGACTTGCTAGTCCATCCTGCTGACATGGCTGTTTAAGTCCATGTAGAATCCCTGGTTCACATTGATGCTACTTTGAAATCGTGCTACTATACTTGAAGTCGCATGATTTCAAGGTAGCAGGTCAGTGCGATTTCAGGTGCTACTTGAAAGACATTTGGGCGGCTTCATGCACAGATGTCTATTGAAGTCGCACCTGAAATTGGCAAAACCGAATGAACCGGTGCCATTGCCGGGAATAGGCTGCGACATGTCATGCGATTTGAGGAGAAGACAGGAAGTGGAAGATTTTGACAAACAGCTGCGGGGTGCTGACCAGATCTAATAGCCAATGTTTCTTTGAATTATGAAGAGGTGGGTTTTAAATTGGGAGAAGTGCTGGGGAGGAGGTGGACTACAATATAAGGCTCCATGCACAATAGCGTTTGTTTTAAGCTAAAAAACGCTGGTAATAGCTATTTGTAGTAGCATTTTAGCCGCATTTAGGTGTGTTGAGGAGCGTTAGTGTTTTATTAGCATTTTTGCAAAAGGAAAAGACAAGAAGGTCAAAAAAACACTATTAGTAGCGATTAGGAGGGTTTTGCAGCGTTTTTGTTGGAAAAATCACTTCATGAAACTCTACAAAACGATTTTTTTTCTGCTTCTAGGCGCTGAAGCTGAAAAAATGCTAATAGCCTAAAGTAGTGTGCATGGACACATAGGATAACACTATTTATCTTCTAAGAGCTAAAAAAAAAAATGCGAATAACAGCTTCTAGGAGTTTAAAAAAACGCCTTAGGCTCCACGCACACTAGAAATTTTTTTTAATCACTTCAGCCCCGGAAGGTTTTAACCCTATAATGACCAGGCCATTTTTTGCGATACGGCTCTTCCTTACTTTAACTGACAATTGCACGGTCATGCGACATTGTACCCAAATCAGGGGCGGACTGACAACTCATGGGGCACCCGGGCAATAGGAGATTATGGGGCCCCCCGGGCAAAAGGAGACTATGGGGCCCCTAGGCAATAGGAGATTATGGGGCCACACAGTATACACACACACACACATACAGTATAGACACACAATATACACACACAGTATGCACACACAGAATACACATACACACACTGAAAAGGTACTGGAGAGGCGGGGCAGCTATAATCTTGTGATTTTTTTTAAAAAACACAGATTTTTACATACTGTCCCTGGTTTTATTAAGGCTGGCAACCCTGATGGGGCCCCTTATTGGCATGGGGCCCTCGGGCAGTGCCCGAGTGCCCAAATGGTCAGTCCTTTTTTCCCCATAAATAGCGCTTTCTTTTGGTGGTATTTGATCACATCTGCAGTTTTTATTTTTTGCACTACAAACAAAAAAGGTACAACAATTTAGAAAAAAATAATACATTTTTTACTTTCTGCTATGAAACATTCAGAATAATTTTTTCTCAAAACAATTTAGGCCACTATGTATTCTGCTACATATTTTTGGTAAAAAAAATCCCAATAAGCGTATATTGATTGGTTTGCGCAAAAGTTATGACAGTTCCAAACTATGGGATATATTTATGGCATTTTTATTTATTTATTTTTTTACTAGTACAGTAATGGCGGAGATCAGCGATTTTTAGCGGGGCTGCGGCTTTGCGGCAGACAAATCGGACACTAAGTGACACTTTTGACACTTTTTTGGGGATCCAGGGACATTATTACAGTGATCAGTGCTAAAAATATGCACTCAAATGCCGCTTACACACAATCAGATTTTCCGATGGGAAATGGTGGATGTGAGCTTGTTGGCGGTAAGTCCGACTGTGTGTACGCTCCATCGGACATTTATTGTCAGACTTTCCGCGAACAAATGTTGGCTAGCATGCTCTCAAAAACAAATGTGTGTTGTTGGATTTTCCGATCGTGTGCACACAAATCCATCAGACAAAAGTCCAAAGTACAAACATGCAATCACGCTCGGAATCACGGATCACTATTGAACTTCCTTTTTATCGGATCGCCGTACGTCTTGTACGCCACTACCTTCGTAATTGTTTGCCATCATTTGTGTGACCGTGTGTATCCAAGACAAGTTGGAGCCAACACCCTACGGACAAAAATCCACAGTTTTGTTGTCGGAAAGTCCGATCGTGTGTGGGGCTTTACTGTACTAATGACACTGTCTGGGAAGGGGTTAACACCAGGAGCGATCAAAGGGTTAAGTATGTTCCTAGGAGGTGCTTGCTAACTGTGTGGGGGATGGTCTGACTGGGGGAACACAGAGATCTGTCTTCTTGCTTAGCAGGAACAGAAGGTCTCTGTGTCCTCCCTTGACAGAACAGCAATCTACCTTGTTTACAGATCGCTGTTCTCATTGCTCCCAACTGTCCCTGATTTAGAGGGACTGTCCCTGATTTGGAGCAATGTCCCTCTGTACCTCATTGCTCCTCCTTTGTCCCTCATTTTGGTCTGATCTGTATATAAAATCCACTTTTTATCTATCAAAAAGTGTTTTCCAGCACTAAACCTTTCATCTGATTTCTAAATTGTTGCATTTGTAAATTCCAAAAGCCAATATAAAGGAATAGTAGTTATAAAAGAAAGCACTTGTGGGTTTAAAGAGGAAGTAAAGGCATTTTTTTTATTTTTTTAAATGCAACCTGCAAGGCATACTAGCTCATTATGAATAACTTACCTGAGAACGAAGCCCCCGAAGCGGTTCTCCTCCTTTATCTTCACCATTGCCATGTATCCCGGAGTGACTTCCGTGTCTCGCTGCTCTGGCGCTGTGATTCGCTGGAGCCGCGATGTCGTCCCTCCCGCGCATGCGCGCAGGAGCTGGCAGGAGCGGAATATCGCCGTGATCTGCGGCGTGCTCAGTGCGCCTGCACGCCGCTGTCTACGGCGCATGTGCCGTAGACAGCTGTGCCTGTCTTTTTGTAAATATACACGGTTTAGGAGATATTTTTTGGACCTACAGGTAAGCCTTAATCTAGGCTTACCTGTAGGTCAAAGTGCTTTGTAAGGGTTTACAGCCACTTTAACCAATCTTCTTTTTTAACACAATTCTCCTTTCTCCTTCTGCTGATGGGTGTCCCTCATTCCCATCTCAACAAGTTGGGAGGTATGCTGTTCTGCCTCTCTGGGGAATGTTTGCGGTTGGCCGGTGGACATCGGGTCCAGTGGACCTGCTAATTGACTCACCCTACTGTTCAATGGGTGCACGAAAAAACGCCAGAGTATCTAGCCCCAGTATCCACTGCACGAAATGATGTACAGATACGTGATTTCATGCAAGAGAGCCCCCCTGTTGCAGTATATATGTGGTAGGCGGCAGTGGCGGCCCATGCATTAAGGGCGCACGGGCGCCGCCCCCTCACTCCTGCCACCCCTCTATCACCAATAGAGTCATGCATTGCATGACTCTATCTATTGCTGCCGCTGACACCCCCTATTCAGGTGTCCGGCCCCTTTTCGGGTGCAGGGCGCCTGAATTACAGCGGCGGGGGGTGGTTTTGAATCACCCGATTAGAGCCATAGGCTCGAATAGGCATCAAAATATGTGGCCTGCGAGCGGCATGCTGGTCGCGCGCAGGTCACTCAACTGTGTTAGAAAAGCGAATGAATATTCGCTTTCCTAACACTAAGCCGCCTCTCCACCAATCAGGTGCTCGGGTCTGTTACCCGTCACCTGATTGGCTGAAACGACAGGTGTCCAATCATAGAAGAGGATGGGTGGAGAGGATAGAAGAAGACATCAAGGAGCTGTCCCACCGAGACACTTAAGTAAAATCGGTGGGTGGCTGCGTTTGATGGCACAGTGGCAGCAATTGATGTTACATAAATAGTTACATAGTAGGTGAGGTTGAAAAAAGACACAAGTCCATCAAGTCTAGTCCAAGTAGGCAACATCTGATGGCAGTTGGGTAGCAGTGGAATATATGATGGGATACAAAGGCTGCAGAAGACCACCTCATCTATAAAAGTCTAAAGACTGTACGTCATTTACTATAAAGAACAATGGGCTGCAGAACTTTATAGATTGGAGGGGTAGTTTTCTCATTTACAGGATGGAGACCCGCTGGATTTTTGAACTCAATGTGGAATGGGATGTAAATTTCTTCCTGAACAATGGGTGATTAATCTTTATGAGTATTTTTAATTTCAATTTTTATTTTACATGTTTTGTGGTCATCAGATTTTATGATATATTATATGTCTATGAATATTAGTATTGTGAGGAATAATTTTTTACATGTAATGTTTTTTTACGCCATGAATTTGTGAGCAACATATTGGGGGTTATTTACGAAAGGCAAATCCACTTTGCACTGCAAGTGCACTTGGAAGTGCAGTCGCTATAAATCTAAGGGGTAGATCTGAAATGAGGGGAAGCTCTGCTGATTTTATCATCCAATCATGTGCAAGCTAAAATGCTGTTTTTTTTATTTTCCTTGCACGTCCCCCTCTACAGCAACTTTACTTCCAAGTGCACTTTAGTAAATAACCCCCCTTGTGCACATTCTTGGGTTTTATTTATCTGTCAGTAGTTTTCTACATCTCCACAAGATGGCGTTACCTTATGTTTACATATAGTGCGTTGCCTACATTTGCATTTAGTAATGAAATATATAACATCATTTGTTTTTTCATCAAATTTCCAATGGACTGATCATCTGTTTGGTTTTATGCACATTTAGTTTGATTCCCATTGCAGTTTTTCTTACAGATTGGAAGTTTTTACACTTCCGCACAAGTCATGTGATGGGGGGGGGGGGTTCTTGGCCCTTTCCATACTTTTGAACGCATAGTGGAGCGAAGTGTCAGGACAAGGTAATCTAGAGTCCAGGGTGAACATGCCAAGTTGCACCCCCCCCCCCCAAGATGTATGATTATGTGTCAGAAACCCCCCCCCCCCAAAAAAAAAAATTCAAGCACAAATCCTCACCCCCACTCCAAATCGCCCCCTTCTAGCACAAATATCGCCCAATCATGCCTACTAGCATAAATCCCCCCCCCCCCCCCCCCAAAAAAAAATCCTGATCCTAGCACTAATCAAAATGTCTGATCTTAGCACAAATCAAAATTTATGATCTTAGCACAAATCCCCCCTCCCCACCCACCATAACACCACAAACCCCCCAAATCCCCCCTCCTAGCACACCTTTACTAATTTCCCCTCCTAGAGCAATTCTTGCCCCCGCCAACTTCCCACTCCCAACACAAATCCCACCCCCAATCTTCTCATGGTTTCCTCCCACTTCACATGATACCACAGTGCCCAGGGCACCCGCTCCTCCTGCCCACTCCTCGTCCCAGCCCTGGTGGACCGCATTGTGAAGATGTTGAGCTTCCAGCCAGTCATATCCGACTCATTCTCTATATATATATATATATAGTGTGCTCACATCGGGCTGCCACACCTCTGAGGAGGGCAGAATATGATGAAATGCGTAAGTCTGGACTGAAACGCAATGAACATAAGCACGCTACTTGGCTGCGCCTATCTTTGAGCATTGTTTGTTATGCCTCTTTAATGTTTTCCAATGTAAGTGGTTTTCTTCTCAATAAATAGCGTTTACAGCTTTATAGAAGTATTGCACTATGTCTTGTCATTTACATTCCCTTGAGGTAACACTGAAAGTCTTGCTCATTGCTGGAAATGTGGATCTTTGTGTAAGGAGACCATGGATCTTATACACCACTATGGCTTGCACTGATTGAGGATGTGCGTGAATAGCTGGAGTCCTGTTGTCTCATTTGGCCACAGATTTCTACTATGCTGTTGTTGACCTCTCTATAATTTGAGGGTCAACGGTTTCTGGTAAGCAGGCTTGCCCCTTCACTATGGAAAAAGCGTGTGCATATACATCTTCACTGAACCTGATTTTTTTATTTTTTATATATTAACACATAGGCCCCATAAAGGACGAGGATGGGAAGGTGGTTACAGATGACAAGGAGAAGGTAGCTGTACTAATTGCTTTCTTCTCCTCGGTCTTCACACAGGAAAAGGAAGTGTACACCGACCACGACTGTATGGTTAGTGACACATCACAGGATCTACCCTTTTGGCTAAGAGAGACCAGAGTCCGGAAAGGATTAGAGAAGCCAAACATAAATAAATCACCAGGACCAGACGGCTTACACCCAAGAGTTCTTAAAGAACTCAGTCAAGTTATAGCCAGACCACTATTCCTAATCTTCATGGACAGCATACTGACAGGATTGGTACCAGATGGGGACAAGGGCCTATTCCCGACAACCCTGAGCTGTGGTTGTTGGGGTCTGCGGGTGGGGGGCTTATCAGAATCTGGAAGCCCCCTTTTACCAGGGTGCCCCCAGATCCCGCCCAATCCCCCCATGTGAATCAGTATCAGGTACATCGTACCCCTACCCATTCACCAAAAAAGTGCCAAAAAGTAAGAACCACAGGAAACTGTTTTTGACAAGTCCTTTACAAAAAATAAAAAAAAATAGTGTCCCTCAATGTAAATCCATCGGCATGCACGACGCCCGCGGACCCGGAAAAAATGAAAAAAACGCTCCACCTCCCTGGAGGCCTCCCGCCATCTGCCCATTCTTCACTTTGACGGTTCTTATATAGGGAAGGGATGGGGCCATCCGGTTACATTACCTTCTGACGTCACGTGATGTCATAAGGGGGTGGTGCCACCGAGTGACGTAGCGGAGTGGCCCTGGCCCTTGCCTATATAAGAACTGTCAAAGCGCAGAGCAGGCATACGGCAGGAGGCCTCCCAGGAGATGGAGCATTTTTTTTTTTCTGGTCCGGCAAGCCTCGTGATTACCGATGGATTTACATTGAGGGACACTATAACCATTCACATAGGGGGCTTGCTAAAGGGGAGCTTCCAGATTCCAATAAGCCCTCAGACCCTGACAAACACAGCCCAGGGTTGTCAAGAAGAGGCCGTTGTCCCCATCAACAAGGTGCTCCCATCACCCATGTTGAGGGCATGTGGCCTGGTATGGTTCAGGAGGGGGGGCACTCATTCGTCCCCCCCCCTTTCCTGACCTGCCGGCTGCCTGCTCGGATAAAGGGTCTGGTATGGATTTTGGGGGGGACCCCACGCCATTTAAAAAAAAATTGGTGTGGGGGTTCCCTTAAAATTCATACCAGACCCAAAGGGCCTAGTGTGGACTTGGGGAGGGAACCCTATGCCGTTTTTAAAAAAATTTCTATTGCTTATTATTCTTTATCATTTACATTCATATGTCAGTGGGGAAGCCCGCTGAAAGATGATGACTGATGGTTGTTAAGGATGGCTTCCCGGCCCTCTGCTTAACAACCAGCTATTTCTTCACGCAGAATTCAAATCAGCCGATTTGAATTCTAATCTTTCTGAAAAGTTGGAATTTGTTAGAAAATTAATAAACAAAAGACATTTTAACAGATTTCAATGAAATTCCTTACTTTTCTATACTATTTCATTCGGACAGTGGTGTAGTGGGTAGCTCTCTCACCTAGCAGTAAAAAGGGTCGCTGGTTCAAATCCCAACCATGACACTACCTGCCTGGAGTTTGCATGTTCTCCCTGTGCCTGGTTACTCTGGTTTCCTCCCAAAGACATGCAGGTAGTTGAATTCATTTCTGTCCAAAATTGGCCCTAGTATAGGAATGGGGATCTTGGATTGTGGGCTCCTTGAGAGTAGGGACCAATGTGAGTGTGCAATGTACAGGGATAGGGACAATTGTAGACACTCACTCTGGATGGACTGGTGTCTTTATTCAACCTTACTAACTATGTAACTATGGATGTAACAAAAAAATTGTTCAAATAAATTTTTATTCAGATCAAAATAAATTTCACATGTCTAGCATCAACAGTTCAGGCTGGTGGTGGTGGTGTAATGGTGTGCAGGATATTTCCTTGGCACACTTCGGGCCTCTTAGTACCAATTGAGCATCGTTTAAATGCTTCGGCCTTCCTGAGTATTGTTGCTGACCATGTCCATCCCTTTATGACTACAGTGTCCCCATCTTCTGATGGCTCCTTCCAGCAGGATAATGCACCATGTCACAAAGCTCCAATCATCTCACCACTGGACAATGCGATCACTGTACTTCAATGGCCTCCACACTCACCAGATCTCAATCCAATAGAGCACCTTTGGGATTGGCATCATGGAAGTGCAGCCGACAAATCTGTAGCAACTGCGTGATGCTATCGTGTCACTATGGACCAAAATCTCTGAGGAATGTTTCCAACACCTTGTTGAATCTATGCCACCAAGAATGAAGGCAGTTCTGAAGGCAAAAGGGGGTCCAACCCGGTACTAGCAAGGTGTACCTAATAAAGTGGAGTGTACAGTAGCACAGACCTAGTTATCTGGTACTGCACATGTGATATAATAACAGAGATATGTCTGTCTCAGGATTTCCAATACATACTCAAAATGCTATGGGCAGCTGCAGTCAACCTATTAGAATACTTGCCTAATAGTCTCTGCCTCTGACATGGGTAAAGTGCAGCAACTCCTGCATGGATAAGGTTATGTGGCTTTGTCCTGAGTTTACTTCCTGGAAACTCCCTTTTATATAACATCACAGTCCCCCAATCAGGATCCAACTAGCAGTCTGTAACCAATCTTACTTAAAAAGGAACTGCAGTCTGCTCACATAATTTGTAATAAAAACCTCTGTGCCATTCTGAAGCTTCCCTCCAACCACTTTGCATGTTATTTTATATATACTGTGATTCTGTACTTGCCAAACATGCTGCAGAAGTCTCCCTCCACTGAGTCTGGCTGCATCCATTTTAGCTGTGGGCAGCTGAAGCTGCTGCCTGTTCACTTCCTGGATTTACACAGACACACAACTCCAGCTCTGCAGCTCTCTTTGGCCCTCTTATGACTCATCCCCTCCCTTCCTGGCAAACTCTCAGGAGAGTGAGTGAGAGAGAGAGAGAGAGAGAGAGAGAGAGAGAGAGAGAGAGCTGTGCATGATCTCATAAGCCTAGGCTTTTTTCCAGGCAAGGAACAGGAAGTGGGCTGTATAAGATATTTACTGGCAGAAAAAAAAATGTTTTTATCTAAAGTTAAAACAACAACAAGGGCAGAAGATTTAATAGATGGAAAGATGAAAAATGACTGAAGTTCCGCTTTAATAAGCAAAAGCTATTTACAAATACAGACTTAAGAGGGCAGCAGATCCCTAAAGAAGTGTCCACAACTGGTCAAAGAACTTTGTTAAGTTTAGGCTTTGTTAATCCCTCTTGCTTGTAGCTCATGAGATAACACAAGGCACTGTTCAGTCCTCACTTTCTCTCTCTAGGCCCATCGCAAATTCAACCCCACATGGTGTAGCTTTACAGGGGTGTTGCAAAGATCAGAATCATGTGACAAGAGCCTGCATGAGGTTTTAACCCTTAAAGCTGAGTGGGCTTTAAGAGTTGATTGTTTGATTGATTGATTGAGTGTATGTTGTTATTATTATTGAAACATGCAAAGCAATGCTGGTTGTAAGATAATAAGTTGCTGCATGCCCCGATTAGAATACAGAAAGGAAAGGTTTCCTCCATGGGGTTTTGTGTTGCAGCAAAAATTTCAAAGGTAATTTAGAAAAATATAAATTTATTGAAAAAAGTAATAACATGCAAAAGCATGAATTATGTTAAAACATGAACTCCGTGGACGAAGCTAAAGCAAATATATCAGAATACAGCCGTTGAAAGCACATGAAAAATATAGCATGATATAGGTATATATATATATATATATATATATATATATATATATATATATATATATATATTCATACTGAAAAAATACTAACACGTTTCGACCATTGTCAGTAGAGGTCTTCTTCAGGGGGAAAGAGTAAAAGAACTCTAAAAAAAAATTACATTGTATAAGTGGGCACGTTAAAGAGTCAAACAACTATGTGTATTAATATTAACACATTAGATTATGATTTTATAATTAAAACTAACGGCTGTAGGACTCCCAATTGTTGTGCTTAAAAATTTGCTTTGAGGATCCAGGCGATACGGCAGGAACTCACGCCTCCCCACACAGGGGTAGGGGGGCAGATATCGAAGAGGCCAGGAGGACCTACAAGAGGCCATGCTTAAGCCCACACCAGGGAAATGGGGAACCGGGACCCGAAAGACAGGACCAAACAATCCCCAAGTCACTGTAAGAGTTTAGTAATAACAACAAATTGAATTGAATATTATTAAGTCAAGACCTTGTAATTATTTAAGGACTAAGGAAGTGTGTGGGTGTTTGCAGGTGAGTGGGAACAAATGAGAAAAGGAAAGAAAGAAAAGAGTGAAGATGTGCTGAAGTGACACAGCTAGTATTGAAAGAAGAGTGACTGATGAGAAGAAAGGGAGGAAATAAAGGCAGCAAAAAGCATGAAAAGGTAAAAGTAACTCTACATCGCCTAGATCCTCAAAGCAAAACCAGATGCGTTTCGACCATTGTCAGTAGAGGTCTTCTTCTGGAGGAAAGAGTAAGAGAACTCTAAAGAAAAATACATTGTATAAGTGGACAGGTTAAAGAGTTAAACAACAATGTGTATTAATATTAACACATTAGATTAATGTGCGGCGAATGCAGTGAAGAAATTAATACCTAGATACTGGAAACAGGTAACCTGTTCAACACTGAAAGATTGGAAAAGGGAGGTAGATGAAATAAGAGAGGCAGAAAGATGGATATACAGGATTAGAAACAAACAAGACAAATTTGCTGTAATATGGGAGGAATGGGGAAGATATACTCAAGAGATAGAAAAAGAAATATTTGTCAAAAAATAGGATGAGATGGGATAGAAGAACCTTTAAAGGATATGAGAGGAAAGTGGAACCATAACCTGTATTCCTTATTATATGTTTTAATGTTATAAATCTGTGTTAATGTGGGGAAGTAAAGATATAAAGAATGCGACTGTATGATATAAGGTGATAGAGGGGGGGGGTCTCTCTTCTCGGCTATAACTCCGGTATAAGTAAATCCTGAACCCCCATGGTGGGGGAGGGAGGGAGGGGGAAGGGGAAAGGGGAGAAATAATTTAATTAATCTTATTTATTTATTTCATTCATTATTACATTTTTTTTTTTTTAAGAAGGGGTTAGTTACCCGGAGAACACATCACGTTGGGAATTAAATTAGATATTTTAAACACATAAGAAGAAGCTAAACCTGATAGTAGGAAAAGGAAAAGGAAAGGAGAGGGGGGGGGGAGGGGAAGGGGAGGGGAAAAGAAAAGGTAAAAGAAGAGAAAGTAGGAAGGGAAACGTTAAAAATAAAGCACGTAATACACATATATCAATAATCATAAAATTATAAAATCATAAAAATCACAAAATCTCTAATATGAAAGAGAACATTCACATAGAGAACACTAAAAGAAAGAGTAAGGGGTAGGAGAGGGGTAGGGGTTAGAGAGGGCAAGGAAAAGGAGATAGGATAAGGGGGCGGGCTGGGTTTCCCCCCCCCCCTCCCTATTCCCCTCTCTCTCCTTTATGAGACCAGAGAGGAATGGCGCGTACCCACGTAGCCGACTATCCGGCGGATTTAGTCCGGCAGACTTCCCGCCGGACTTTCCGAACGGGCTACTTGCCCACACACGGCATTTTTTCAGCCGACTAATACGGCGTACTAAGTCCGCCGTACTATCCGCCGTACTTTTGAAATGAACGGACTCGCCCACACACGCGGAGGAAAGTCCGCTCATTTCGAGCGCGTCTTCAGGTAGGCGGGGCCCGTGAAGGAGACGTCGCTGGCCCCGCCACCTGGTATGGACTTAAAGGGGAACCCCAACGGCAAAAAAAATCAGTGTGGGGGTTCCCCCAGGTCCACATCAGACCCTTGTCCGAGCACGCTACCCGGACGGCCATGAAAGGGGGGGGGGACGAGCGAGCCCCCCTCCTGAGCCGTACCAGGCCGCATGCCCTCAACATGGGGGGGAGCCGCGTGGCCCCCCCACCCCAAAGCACCTTGTCCCCATGTTGATGAGGACATGGGCCTCTTCCCGACAACCCTGGCCGTTGGTTGTCGGGGTCTGCGGGCGGGGGGCTTATCGGAATCCGGGAGCTCCCTTTAATAAGGGGGTCCCCGGATACTGGCCCCCCACTCTATGTGAATGAGTATGGGGTACAATGTGCCCCTACCCATTCACCTGTGAAAAAAGTACAAAAAAAACACAACACAGGGTAAAAATAGTTTATTGCACAGCTCCGGGGGTCTTCCGTCTTCGGGGGTCTTCTCGCCGGACTCCTCCGCTATCTTCTTCTAGCTCTTTTACTAGCGGAGGAGCCCGGCTTTCTTCCTCGCCGCCTCCCTCTTCTTCCAACTTCGGGGGTCTTGTCCCCCTCTTCGGTTCTTCTGCTGGGCCACCACGCCTTCTTATAGCTCTTTTACAGGCGGTGGCCCAGTCTTCTGTCGCCAGGTGGCGGGGCCAGCGATGTCTCCTTCACGGGCCCCGCCTACCTGGAGACCCGCTCAAAATGAGCGGACTTTTCTCCGGGCGGGAAAAGTCCGCTCATTTCGAAAGTACGGCGGACTTGCATGCGCACGGCCGGATTGTCTGCCGAAATGCAAGTCCGGTGGGAAGATTGGAGTGCAAAACTACTTTCTAAGTCCACCGGACTTTCAGGTCAAAAAAGTACGCCGGAGGCTACACACGGGGGGATTGTCCAGCGGACTTGAGTTTGCCGGACTTTTCCACCCGATTGTTTGATCGTGTGTACGCGGCAGAAGAAGTAGATACAGTGGTGTGAAAAAGTGTTTGCCTCCTTCCTCATTTCCTGTTCCTTTGCATGTTTTTCACACTTAAGTGTTTCGGAACATCAAACTAATTTAAACAATAGTCAAGGACAACACAAGTAAACACAAAATGCAATTTGTAAATGAAGGTGTTTATTATTAAAGGTGAAAAAAAATCCAAACCATCATGGCCCTGTGTGAAAAAGTGATTGCCCCCTAAACCCAATAACTGGTTGGGCCACCCTTAGCAGCAACAACTGCAACCAAGCGTTTGCGATAACGTGCAATGAGGCTTTTACAGCGTCCTGGAGGAATTTTGGCCCACTCATCTTTGCAGAATTGTCCTAATTCAGTTACATTAGAGGGTTTTCGAGCATGAACGGCCTTTTTAAGGTCATACCACAACATCTCAATAGGATTCAGGTCAGGACTTTGGCTAGGCCACTCCAAAGTCTTCATTTTGTTTTTCTTCAGCCATTCGGTGGTGGACTTGCTGGTGTGTTTAGGATCATTGTCCTGCTGCAGAACCCAAGTTCGTTTCAGCTTGAGTACACGAACAGATGGTCGGACATTCTCCTTCAGGATCTCTTGGTAGACAGCAGAATTCATAGTTCCTTTTATCACGGCAAGTCTTCCAGGTCCTGAAGCAGCAAAACAGCCCCAGACCATCACACTACCACCACCATATTTTACTGTTGGTATAATGTTCTTTTTATAAAATGCAGTGTTCCTTCTACGCCAGATATACTTGGACACACACCTTCCAAAGAGTTCCACTTTTGTCTCATCGGTCCACAGAATGTTGTCCCAAAAGTCTTGGGGATCATCAAGATGTGTTGTGGAGAAATTGAGATGAGCTTTGATGTTCTTTTTGCTCAGCAGTGGTTTTCTCCTTGGAACTCTGCCATGCAGGCCATTTTTGCCCAGTCTTTTCCTGATGGTGGAGGCATGAACGCTGACCTTAACTGAGGCAAGTGAGGCCTGCAGTTCCTTGGACGTTGTTGTGGGGTCTTTTGTGACCTCTTGGATGAGTAGTCGCTGCGCTCTTGGGGTAATTTTGGGCGGCCGGCCACTCCTGGGAAGGTTCACCACTGTTCCATGTCTTCGCCATTTGTGGATAATGGCTCTCACTGTGGTTCGCTGGATTCCCAAAGCTTTGGAAATGGCTTTATAACCCTTTCCAGACTGATAGATCTCAATTACTTTCTTTCTCAATTGTTCCTGAATTTCTTTGGGTCTCGGCATGATGTGTAGCTTTTAAGGATCTTCTGGTGGACCTTACTGTGTCAAGCAGCTCCTATTTAAGTGATGCCTTGATTGTGAACAGGTGTGGCAATAATCAGGCCTGAGTGTGGCTAGAGAAATTGAACTCAGGTGTGGACAACCACAGTTATAGTATGTTTTAACAAGGGGGCAATCACTTTTTCACACAGGGCCATGATGGTTTGGATTTTTTTTCACCTTTAATAATAAACACCTTCATTTACAAATTGCATTTTGTGTTTACTTGTGTTGTCCTTGACTATTGTTTAAATTGGTTTGATGTTCCGAAACACTTAAGTGTGACAAACATGCAAAGGAACAGGAAATGAGGAAGGGGGCAAACACTTTTTCACACCACTGTAACCCCCCCAGATTATCAATAATAAGGAAAGAACAGTCGATAAGATGTTAGATATAAGAGATGAAAATATGTTTGTATCTGGATAAGAAAATGTTTAATAAAGTTGGACTTAGTAAAAAAAAAAAACACATTAGATTATGATTTTATAATTATCACTAGTGGCTTGTCGTACAGCCATTAGTGATAATTCTAAAATCATAATCTAATATGTTAATATTAATACACGTTGTTGTTTGACTCTTTAACGTGTCCACTTATACAATGTATTTTTCTTTAGAGTTCTTTTACTCTTTCCCCAGAAGAAGACCTCTACTGACAATGGCCGAAACACGTCTGGTTTTTCAGTATGAATATAAATATCTATAGCATGCTATGCTTTTCATATACTTTCAACAGCTGTATTCTGATGTATTTGCATTAACCTCATCCACAGAGCTCATGTTTTAACATAATTCATACTTTTGTATGTTATTACTTTTTTAAATAAATGTATATTTTTCTAAAATACCTTTAAAATTTTTGCTGCAACACAAAACCCCATGGGGAAAACTTTCCTTTCTGTATGTTGTTATTATTATTATTATTATTATTATTCAGGTTTTAAATAGTACCAGCAGTTTGCTCAGCAGTTTATAAAACAAAGGGAGATACTACAGTTATAATATATCTCAAAACAAGAGTGTTTAAAAGGTTCCTTCTTTTTAGAGCTTATTGTTTTGTGTTCATTTGTTAATGTTATTTTGTTTCTTCTATTATTAGTCCACTTATATTATCAGTGGTGTCGGGAGAGAAATTCCCAGTGGGTTCTGCTTTCAGGATAAATTTTCGAAACATTCAGCGGTTCTCATTAGGTAGGTGCAGGCTAAGTCGTGTGACATCGTTTTTCAAGATGCAGAACGTCATAGCATAATATTAATAATAATATAAACTACTGTATAGTCATTGTACAGACTTTTCATCTGAGCTGTTTTCTGTAGTTTTTATTATCTTGTAATACCGCCATATCGTTCATTTTCTTGGTCATTTATACACAACCATTTTATGAAAAGCTAAGGTATGTTGCTTATTATTTTTCTTACTCTTTAAATAACATTTAGCCTGCTTTCACACTGGGGCGGGTGGGAGTTGACGGTAAAACGCAGCTAGTTTTAGCACCGCTTTACCGCCGTTTTAGCAGCGCTATTCAGCCGGCAGCGGGGGGGGGGGGCTTTTTAGCCCCCCCGCTAGCGGCCAAATAAAGGGTTAAATGCGCCCGTACAGCACCGCTGCTGAAGCACTTTGCATTCATTTCAATGGGCAGATGGGCAGGAGCGGTGGAGGAGCAGTGGAGGAGCGGTGGAGGAGTGGGGTATACCCCTCTCCTCCACCGCCCGAAAGATGCTGTTTGCAGGACTTTTTCTAACGTCCTGCAAACGAATCGCCCCAGTGTGAAAGCACTCGGGCTTTCACACTGGGGATGCAAGGGAGGTATTTTTCAGGCGCTTTACAGGTGCTATTTTTAGCCCAAAGGCGCCAAAAAAATACCTTCAGTGGGAAAGGAGTCTTATAGCAACGTTATTTGTCATGTGTTATACCGAAGCCAGCACCGTTAACCGGCATATGAAAATTTTCCTTCCAGACAAAAACGGGTCAGGCCTTCGGTCATTCTGTAATATATATATATATATAATTATACAGAGGGGTCCACTCCCCAGTTTCAGTAATATTATATGGTTTTCCAGATTATATCTGCAATATTGAGTTGGCCCGCCCTTTGCAGCTATAACAGCTTCAACTCTTCTGGGAAGGCCGTCCACAAGGTTTAGGAGTGTGTCTATGGGAATGTTTGACCGTTCTTCCAAAAGCGCAATTGCAAGGTCAGGCACTTAAGTTGGGCGAGGAGGCCTGGCTCACATTCGCCTTTCTAATTCATCCCAAAGGTTTTTATCGGGTTGAGGTCAGGATTCTATGCAGGCCAGTCAAGTTCCTTCACCCAAAACTCACTCATCCATGTCATTATGGATCTTGCTTTGTGTACTGGTCCAAATCATTTGGTGGAGGGGGGATTATGGTGTAGGGTTGTTTTTCAGCGGTTGGGCTTGGCCCCTAAAGTTCCACTGAAGGGAACTCTTAAGGTGTCAGCATACCAAGACATTTTGGACAATTTCATGCTCCCAACTTTGTGGGAACAGTTTGGAGATGGTCCCTTCCTGTTCCAACATGACTGCACACCAGTGCACAAAGCAAGGCCCATAAAGACATGGATGAGTGAGTTTGGGGTGGAGGAACTTGACTTAGTCCTGACCTCAACCCAATATAACACATTTAGGGTGATTAGAGCAGAGACTGCAAGCAAGGCCTTCTCATCCAACATCAGTGCCTGACCTTACAAATGTCAACTCAATATTGTGCCCTACAGACTAAGATTGGGATGCCATTAAAGTTCATGTGTAAAGGCAGGCATCCCAATACTTTTGACAATATAGTGTATGTAGAAACCAACTATATAGTAAATTAAATCATAACTTTAAACTTTATTATACAACTTATGATTTTCACTTGCACTGTATATCTGCAAACTATCAGCATTTTAAATATTTTTATAACCACTTGTGGACTGCACGCCTTCAGTGTACTGTGAACGTGTAGCCCACATGGGCATACAGGCTATGTGCCCGTATGGCAATGCCTGCTTCCGGGTTTAGGGACATGCATGGATAAAAAACAAAGATCTGTAGTAAAAAGCAGAACACATACACATTGTTAGGCATACATTTAACCCCCCGATCACCCTAGATCAGGGGTAGGCAACCTTAGAGGGGTGGAGATCTACCTGAACAACATGGGAGAAATCAAAGATCCCCGGGCTCAATGTACTCATTTTGGGAGGTAACCTAGCAAGGACATTAAAAAGTAATGCTGTTCTGAAGAAAACTTGAGTCCAATTCACTCCCGGATCACGTGGTAATGTGGCACAGACTCCTGTGCATTTAATAATACAATAATAATACAAATGTCTGTGTAAAAATATAAACTTATCCAGATCAGGAGTGTTTAGCCCAGCATTACAGATCAGGAGTATTTAGCCCAGCATTACAGGTCAGGAGTAGGTAGCCCATTATTACAGGTCAGGAGTATATAGCGCAGTGTTCACAGGTCAGGAGTATACAACTCAGCATTACAGGTCAGGAGTATACATCTCAGCATTACAGATCAGAGTATACAATCCAGCATCACAGAGCAGGCGTATACAGCTTAGCATCACAGGTTAGGAGTATACAGCTCAGTATCACAGGTCAGGAGTATACAGATCAGCATTATAGGTCAGGAATATGCAGCTCAGCATCACAGGTCAGGACTGTACAGCCCAGTATTACAGGTCAGGAGTATACAGCCCAGCATCACAGGTCAGGAGTATACAGCTCAGCATGACGGGCCAGGAGTATACAGCTCAACGTCACAGGTCAGGAGTATACAGCTCAGCATTACAGGTCAGGAGTATACAACTCAGCATTACAGGTCAGGAGTATACAGCTCAGCATTACAGATCAGGAGTATACAGCTTAGTATCACAGGTCAGGAGTATACAGCTCAGCATCACAGGTCAGGAGTATACAGCCCAGCATTACAGGTCAGGAGTATACAGCCCAGCATCACAGGTCAGGAGTATACAGCTCAGTATCACAGGCCAGGAGTATACAGCTCAACGTCACAGGCCAGGAGTATACAGCTCAACATCACAGGTCAGGAGTATACAGCACGCATTACAGATCAGAGTATACAGCTAAGCATTACAGGTCAGGAGTATACAGCTCAGCATTACAGGTCAGGAGTATACAGCTTAGCATTACAGGTCAGGATTATACAACTCAGCATTACAGGTCAGGGGTATACAGCTCAGCATTACAGATCAGAGTATACAGCTTAGCAATACAGATCAGGAGTATACAGCCCAACATTACAAGTCAGGAGTATACAGTTCAGTATTACAGGTCAAGAGTATACAGCTCAGTATCACAGGTCAGGAGTATACAGCTCAGCATCACAGATCAGAGTATACAGCTTGCTACTGTTTGCCCTTCCCTAACGATCAGTTCCTTACCTGCTTGTTCAGACATGCTGCTTTCAGTCCCCTCCCCTCACATCTATACAGAGCGCATGTGTGAGCTGTATAAAATGGGCGGGACGGATGTGAGGGGAGGATCACAGGAGTCAGTGAAGCCATGCTGCAGAGTGGCTGCTTGTGTATGCTGCTATGCATGGGATTCGGTAAGGAACTGTTTTGAGGGGTCGGCACTGCAGGCACAAGATCTACTGGTCACCCTTTCGCGATCGACGGGTAGATCACCATTGACGGGTTGCCGACCCCCCGCCCTAAATGTTGACCCCATCCAAGCCAGTGTCATTAGTACATTTACAGTGTATAGTATTAGCAATGATCACTATATTAGTGTCACTGGTGATGTCAGTGGCAGTTAGTCAGTCCCCCTGCGTCAGTTAGTGTCAGTTAGTGATCACCGCCATTGCTAGTTTTTAGTAGTTTGTAGATGCTATAAATTTTTTACGCAAACCAATCAATATACACTTATTGGCCCGTTTTTTTATCGAAAACATGTAGCAGAATAAATTTTGGCCAAAATTTATGAAGAAATTCAATTTTTTTATATGTTTTATAACAAAGTAGAAAATGTAGTTTTTTTTAAAGATTTTCGGTCTTTTTACCTTTATACATTAAATAATAAAAAAAAGTGGTGCTCAAATACCACCAAAAGAAAAGCTCTATTTGTGTGAAAAAATAAACAATTTGTTTGAGTACAGCGTTGCATGACCACACAATTACCAGCTAAAGTAGCGCAGTGCGGAATAGGCCTGGTCATGAAGAGGGTAAAACTCACGCTCAAGTGGTTAATCATAAAATGATGTACAGATTAGAAATAAGGGATTTCTTTTCAAGGAGGTCTTGTATATCAGTGTACAACTTGCAATGAAGAGAAGCTTGTGGCATACTTTTAATTGTGTTTTACCCTTGTTTTCCTGGTTCTATGGAAGCCAATAATATACAGTATATGCTGCTCTCTTACTTCCTACTGTCTTCTAGAGATTTCTAGAACATAGTGGGAGGGAGGACAAAGGTCTGCAGCCTGTAAATTTATGGGACTTCAACCAATCTCTGGGGGGAGGGTGACCAGATGGTGGCAGGAGAGCCCATAAATAGTCTGAGGCCTGAGAAGCAAAGGGAGATTCCTAGGTCCAGTTCTGCAGAAGGAGACCCATGTTGAGAGGTCCTGGCCCCCTGGGCCGAAGTCTGGAAGGAAGCCAACCTGAAGACACCAAGGTCCCAGCTAGGCTTAGCTGTGGGGCCTATTTTTAAGTCCAGTCCAAGTATCCAGTAGGGTCAGAAGAAGCTCACGGGACCCCCCTGGAGTGGGGGCAGATTGCGGCATGAGAGCCCATAAATAGTCTGAGGCCTGAGAAGCAAAGGGAGATTCCTAGGTACAGTTCTGCAGAAGGAGACCCCTGTTGAGAGGTCCTGGCCCCTTGGGCCCGAAGTCTGGGAGGAAGCCAGTCTAAAGACACCAAGGTCCCAGCTAGGCTTAGCTGTGGGGCCTATTTGGAAGTCCAGTCCAAGTATCCAGTAGGGTCAGGAGAAGCTCACGGGACCCCCCTGGAGGGGGGGGGTAGATTGCGGCAAGAGAGCCCATAAATAGTCTGAGGCCTGAGAAGCAAAGGGAGATTCCTAGGTCCAGTTCTGCAGAAGGAGACCCCTGTTGAGAGGTCCTGGCCCCTTGGGCCCGAAGTCTGGGAGGAAGCCAGCCTGAAGACACCAAGGTCCCAGCTAGGTTTAGCTGTGGGGCCTATTTGTAAGTCCAGTCCAAGTATCCAGTAGGGTCAGGAGAAGCTCACGGGACCCCCCTGGAGGGGGGGGGGCAGATTGCGGCAAGGGAGCCCATAAATAGTCTGAGGCCTGAGAAGCAAAGGGAGATTCCTAGGTCCAGTTCTGCAGAAGGAGACCCCTGTTGAGAGGTCCTTGCCCCTTGGGCCTGAAGTCTGGGAGGAAGAGAGCCTGAAGACACCAAGGTCCCAGCTAGGCTTAGCTGTGGGGCCTATTTGTAAGTCCAGTCCAAGTATCCAGTAGGGTCAGGAGAAGCTCACAGGATAGAGTCGGGAGGAAGCTACGGGAGAGAACCCAAGTTGTCCAGAGGCGGTGCAAGTCTACATCTCCCTTACTAGGAAGATCCTGGTGGATATCGGCAGGAGGCAACCGATGATCCTGTGACTAAGTGAGTACAAGAACCCAGTGCTGCAAGTGTGACAGTGTCATGCTTTGAGACTGTAGGAGGTGTACAGGTCACAGAGAGCTTAGAGATCCTGTGAGACATTACTTTATCAAAGTGCAGCCAGAAGTTGTACCGTACAATCAGGAGTTGTGCAAAACCACCAGGAGCCATGCAGAACAGCCAGAAGTTAAGCAGTTCTCAAGTTCTACAATTTTACAGTTCTGGGGTATCCCATGCTCCCTATCCAAGTTCATAGTTCCCCCAATAAAAACACAAAAGTAACCCCTAGACTGATCTTTGAACCAGAGCAATAATACCAAAATATGCTGTGTGTCTGGCTGTATCTGTTTTGAGGGGGGAAGGAAGACTCAAATTACCAGAGGCCTTTTAGGGGGTGAGCTACAGTATGTTACTTTAAAATTTCACAAAATCTATACTCTGTGCTGGAGGTGACATGTTTAATATAAAAATAGGAGTGTTGAACTGTGTAGCACCCTCTAGCTAGTGTGCTAGATGTATATAGTTTAGTTGTTAGTGTAGGTAAATAGTTCTGGCTGAGAGCCAGGCCTGTGTTGTGAATCTGAGTTGAATGACTCAGGGAGGCTGGATGACTCATCTGACAGGTCTTCTGGTGCCTCCCCCTGTTTCCTGGAAACCTTGTGTCGGGGCTGGGCTCAGCCTTTCCTTCTCTGAGCTGGCCGCTCAGCTGTCGGCTAATTGCCGACTCCTATCTCTCCACAGTGACTCACCTGTTGATGATATTCTGCTTGTCGGTCCTGCTTACTTAAGCCATCCAGCCCAGATGATCTCTGCTTTCACCTAGGTCAACATCATAGAGACTTTCTCCTGCTCTCCTGTTAAAAACTTTCTTGGCTGACATTCCTTCTGGCTCCAGATCCTGCTTGCTGTTCCACTACGCTGATTCCTGGCTTCCTGACTTTCTGGCTTGTCTGACTATCCGTTCCAGTTACCGAACTTTAGCTATGTTTTGACTACGTTTGTTGTATTTACTTACATTATTAAACAAGTGTGATTTAACTGTATTTCTGTCTCGGTCTGATTCATGGTTTCTGACACCTTGGAAAAGGTTCTAAATGTAGTGGGTGGAGGCTAGGAGGGGCTGTCATGCATATCTATGAGGACCCTGGCCAACCCCCCAGCACAAATGGTCTGAAAGGGGGCAGCTCACCTCATAAATAGGTATGAATCATGCTAGTAGGGCAGTCGAGTGGAAGATGGAGATGGGGTGTTGAGGAGGCTGTCAGAGGCCCTTGCAGGATGCCCCCTAGTCTGGGTGGGTGACCTCGGGCCCGGGGCTTGGGTGCTTGAAGATTCCCCCTACAACACACAAAGGAAACCCCTACTAGAGGCATGGGAGCAAGTAAGAGGCCAGCAGGAGCGGGTCAGCATGTCTGGGATTTGTGAGGAATGCTCTTATTTAGTGGATGCCGCAAGCACTTTCATGAGACACCAGCTCATGTATATAGACTAAAAGTAAAAACGGTGGTGCTGCGCTTCCAAAAAAATGGGACCTTACACGAAAATGTTATAGAGCTAATTATTCAGATGGAGATATGTCAGATGGTATATATTCAAACTAGTATGGTAAAGTAGTAAGGGAGAACTCTTATCCTAATGTAGAAATTCTTCTATCAATAGTGCCTGCAACAGTGTGTACACAATAATTAATAACTGTCACAATCCCAAGTGCAACTTATATCTCTATGATATAAAAATATAGTGCTAAGTGCAAAACCACATACAGTGGTCTAACTATAAATCAGACTTCTATGACAGAAAGTGCTGAGTGCATCATAGCAAAACCAAAGTGACTGAAATATAAACATTTACTGGCTACGTAAGCGCAAACTAGTGACAATAATAAAGTGCAAAAAAATGCAAAACTACAGTGCAAAAAATGCAAGCAAGCAAAAATAAAGTGCAAAAAATGCAAGCAAAGTGCTTAGTGTAACACAAAATATTAATAAAAAACATATAATAATCGAGCTATAGAACAAAACTCCATAAACAGAAAGTGCTGAGTGCAAAAAATTGGACTATATCCAGCTGTTAATGACGTGAACACAGTCCCGTGATGATGTCACATAAACATCTAAAGTGATTCTGTGCTGGGAAATGTCTCAGAGGTTCTTCCTCCACATAAGTGATTCCACGCATAAGTGTGCACACTGGGTAATTACCTTCCCGCTATATAGAATATAGCGTATATGCAGCCTCCTCTTGGATATACCAGGAGTCCCAGGAAAGGGGGTGGAAGAGGGGGGCCTCAGGGGGTCACTCTCAGATCTCCGTCACAATATACTCTAGCAAGATGTTCCAATATAGCTCAGAGAATAAGTATAAGAGCAACCATAGTGTAGTATGTTTTTTAAAAATCACTACTTTATTAAAAGGTTAAAATTACTCACAAATGAAATGGGGTAAATAGGCAGCATTAGCAGCAAAACAGTTCAAATTGACCGCTCTGGTGCGAGCGTCACTTCCGGTCTCCGTATCCTACGCGTTACATCACTTGCAGTGACTTCATGTGACATCATCACGGGACTGTGTTCACGTCATTAACAGCTGGATATAGTCCAATTTTTTGCACTCAGCACTTTCTGTTTATGGAGTTTTGTTCTATAGCTCGATTATTATATGTTTTTTATTAATATTTTGTGTTACACTAAGCACTTTGCTTGCATTTTTTGCACTTTATTTTTGCTTGCTTGCATTTTTTGCACTGTAGTTTTGCATTTTTTGCACTTTATTATTGTCACTAGTTTGCGCTTACGTAGCCAGTAACTGTTTATATTTCAGTCACTTTGGTTTTGCTATGATGCACTCAGCACTTTCTGTCATAGAAGTCTGATTTATAGTTAGACCACTGTATGTGGTTTTGCACTTAGCACTATTTTTATATCATAGAGATATAAGTTGCACTTGGGATTGTGACAGTTATTATTGTGTACACACTGTTGCAGGCACTATTGATAGAAGAATTTCTACATTAGGATAAGAGTTCTCCATTACTACTTTACCATACTAGTTTGAATATATACCATCTGACATATCTCCATCTGAATAATTAGCTCTATAACATTTTCGTGTAAGGTCCCATTTTTTTGGAAGCGCAGCACCACCATTTTTTCTTTTATCTACCACATAGTTTCTATTCAAATACATACTATAATGAGTGACTTTTTTGCTTTAGATGTCCTTTACCCCTTTGCACGTGTACAAGAACCAGACAATGGTGAAGAATATTCTATTGTTAAATTTTTCCAATGATCGTTTCTTCATCATCACCTTTTTGTTATCCCTCATTTATTGCACTATCCTAATTGGCAATTTCTGCATTTTTATCATTATTAGGGTTGAAACACATCTGCACACACCAATGTATTTCTTTCTTAGTAATCTCTCTGTGTTGGACATTTGTTACTCCTCCACCACTCTCCCAATCATAACATTTAATTGTGCGACAGGCAACAAAAGGATTTCCTTGGTCAATTGTATTGCACAGTTGTATCTGTTTGTCTCTCTGGGTGGGGCTGAGTGTATTCTTTTGGCTGTGATGGCGTATGACCGTTTTGTTGCCATATGCAACCCATTACGTTATCCAGTGGTCATGAGAATAAAACTTTGTGCCGGTCTAGCAGCTGCATCATGGTTGAGTGGCTTCTTCAATTCTATCCTTCATACGGTCATGGCTTCCAAACTTGAATTCTGTCAGTTGGAGAAGAGTGTAAATCAATTTTTTTGTGATGTTCCATCATTGGTGCAAGTAGCCTGTAACTCCACCAAGGCCAGCAAAATATTAATATATGTCGTTAGTGTGTTCGTTGGCTTTACCCCATTTCTTTATATCGTTATAACCTACATCCAGATCATCTCCAACATCATGAAGATCAAGTCTTCTGAAGGACAATGGAAGGCCTTTTCTACCTGCTCCTCCCATCTTATAGTAGTCACATTGTTCTTCAGCACGGGTATCTTTCACTATGTTGGACCAACAGGTTACTCCATTGAGCTGGAAAATGTAGCATCTCTGTTGTACAGCATTCTGACGCCAGTTGTAAACCCAATAATTTACTGTCTGAGAAACAAAGACGTCAAAGGGGCTTTGAGAAAATATTTCTGGAGAGTTTATTTTTTGATTTTATGATAACTGTGTATTTTATAATGCTGTATTACTCTGTATGTTTGTTTTTGTCTCAAGGAAGCTGGAGCAGTACACCTTGGCAAGGAGAATTTGCTATGAAGAACAAATGTCTGTAGTGCCTATGTTCAACATTTAACTGTATCTGACCACCTTACTCTAAAGATTAAAGCAACTCTATCACCAAGAAAAATAATTGTCAAAAAGTGTGACCTGCCAAAGCTGAGGGTTCATACCCACCTGTCTTGCAATCTATGACAGCTTAAAACATCTTCACATCCAACGCACTTCCAGGAGTGTCAAATGCCTGGTCCCCTGGTGTGCTCTGTGGTTCCTCTCACCAACTCCTACTGCCGCGTACACACGAGCGGATTGTAATGCCGCATACACACGAGCGGATTGTATGGCGTACTTAGTCCGTCATACAATCCGACGGACAGTCCGTCGTACTTTCCACTGAACGGACTTGACCACACACGGATACACAAACAGTCCGTCGAAAGCTTGCGCGATGACGTGTACAGCATGTACGACGGGACTAGAAATAGGAAGTCCAAGACACAGCAAAGCACCCTTCCGCCGTGTAAATCCTTTCTGGGCATGCGCCATTCTTAGTCCGTCGAACTAGCATACTGACGACCGTATTGTCCGCTGAAACCAAAGTACGACGGACAGAATTTCGAAAAAACTGAAATACTTAGTACTCCGGACTGCACGCTGAAAAAGTCCGCTGAAGCCCACACACGAGCGGATTGTCCGCTGAAATGTGTTTCGACGGACTAAGTACGCCATACAATCCGCCCGTGTGTACGTGGCATACAGCAACGCAGGACTAGGTAGTATTAAAGGGCCAGCAAAAAACAAACAAAAAAACTCATGATAGGTCGCAAGGGCATTGAGAGATGTATCGGGGGCTGCCCTTACAGGCCCATGCCAAAGGTACCATCCCAGAATTAGCAGTCCAAAAAAAAATGAATGTTCCATAATTTATTGTCATACAAGCAGCATATAAAATGTTATTGTATCCATACCCACTTGTGAGCAGCATCACCAGCCTGCCCATGTATTCATTGTTTACAGCTCTCTCCAAACTGCAGCCTTTTGATTGCCTTTATTGGTGCACTAGTCATGCCACATGTACATGGCACTATTCTTTCTACTAATATTAACAATGGGGTACTTATAAATAGCACTATTCCTCCCACCAACACCAAGAAGGGGTCACGGTTCTTTCCACTGACACCAACAATGGGGCATAATTCCTCGTACTGGTACCAATGATGGGGCACTATTGCTTCCACTAATAACAATGCTGGGCACTATTCCTCTAACTGATACCAATGCTGGTGCACTATTCCTGCCATTAATGCCAATGCTGGGGCACTATTCCTACCACTAATCCCAATGACGGGGTACTATTCCTCCCACGAATACCAATGGTGAGCAGGGCCGGTGCTACCACTAGGCAAACTAGGCGGCCGCCTAGGGTGCCCTGCTGCCTAGGGCGCCCGGCCACTGTTTTTCCTATTCTCTTCTCTCTGCAGCAAGCAACTAAGTCTCAGCATCAGCAGGCAGCTGCCGCTCCATTCACACATGGTGTCAGAGATGCAGCAGTGGTGGAGGACTGTGTCTGTGTCCTGACTCCCGCAGCAAGCAAACATTCATTGATGGGCACTGGTAGGCTGCATTAAAGGGTGCTGGTAGCCTGCATTTAATGGGTGCTGGTGAGGCTGCATTTGATGGGTGCTGGTGAGGCTGCATTTGATGGGTGCTTTATTTAAAAGGTGGGATTTATATAGGCAGGGAAAAGGGGGCGGAGTCAGTCAAGGAGGGGGCAGAAAAATGGGGTTTTGCCTAGGGTGTCAAAAATCCTAGCACCAGCCCTGATGGTGGGGTACTATTTCTCCCACTAATACCAATGATAAGGCACTATTCCTGCCATCAATACCAATGATGGGGCACTATTCCTTCTCCTACTGACCACAGGTGCTTTGTAATTTTTTAAATCCCTCTGTCCAACAAGCATGAGGCATTGTTCGCTCTCACTGATGCCAAGACATTTTCTACTCCGACTTGCCATAGTGCAGCCCCCTTAAATTCTGAAAGACAGTAAACTGGCCCTTTGTTTTGAAAGTTTGAAGATCCCTGGTCTACAGCTACTGGTAGACTTTAGAAGGCGGTATGATGTGCTTACACATTTTGATGGCGCTCAGGGAAGCAAATCCTCCAAACACTACTGAGTGCATAAGGGGGAAGACTTTGACAAATAGCTGCGGGATGCTGACAAGGTCTTATAGTCAATATCTCACTGAATCAGGAGCAGGTATTAAATGGGGAGTGAAGCTGGGGAAGGGGCGGACTACAATATAAGTGTAACTGCATCAAAGTACTAACTGCTGCATACATTAAAGCTGGCCATAGATGGATCCAAATAAGTCTGGATCAGCAGGAACTGGGCAAATTTAAATCAATGTATGACCATTCCTGCTAGAGAGAATTTGATCTAAGGATCGGTTTCTCTCGATCGGGAATGATGTTAACTTCTTTCAAATAGTGCATGCAGCCAATTGGCTAGAGCACTGATCAGTTAATCTGACAGCGGAGGCAGTTCTGGATTTAGACCTTGGGGGGCCCGGGTCACTTCAAGTTCAGGGGCCCATCAACAAAGAATAAAATGATATGACAAATAAAAAAACTGAACTTAAATAAATGATAAACCACATTTGTTCTAAAAAAAATATATATAATATATCCGAAGAAGACATTTATCTGCTTTTTTCCCCCCAATTTCTTTCCCAATTTTATTGACTGTTAGAATACACATTACACAGGTAATTGGAACTGGAAAGTCATACATCACAGTTATGCATCACACTACAATATTTACAAAATGTCTTTCTTCCTGCATTTAGCATCTGCAAAATTTTTAGCTAACTCATCAAACTGTATCATCACGAGGACATTGGTCTCGACAGTCAGTAGACACAGAGCACCTAGGTACTGTACACACTTGAGCGTTTGCCAAATACCACCAAAAGAAAGCTCTATCTGTCTCAAAAAAATGATATGGGTACAGTATTGCATGACCGCGCAATTGCCATTCAAAGTGCGTCAGCACTGAAAGCTGAAAATTTGCATGGGCAGGGAGGGGGTGAATGTGCCTGGTATTAAAGGGGTTAATCAGTGAGCTCAAAAATGGTTTCCTTTAAAACATTTGATCACCCCATTAAACAGACATTACATTGGTAAACCTGTAAATACGTTAGGGTGAGATGTCCAGAGGGCTCATTTCTGTAAGTAAAATCATTACAATTGTTTGACACCTTTGGCTCCAGGGATTCATTAACACAATTCTAATCAATCGGTTAAGATAATGATCATACATTATTTTTGGCGGCATAACAACGGTTTCCTTATTAGGATGCTTCTGGGATTTATTACATGTTCCAAAATAAAACATTTTATTTGGAGGTAATCATTGGCAATTGTAGCGCCATACTTAATTGAGGATAATAGAGAAACAGAGGAAGGTGCTATTATCTGTTAAAATGGCAGTATAAGAAATGATCAAAATTCTGTGTCACGCTAACTTATACAAAGAAATATTATATATTACTAATATGGTCAAAATATACATTACCCCTGTGTAGAAATATCCATTATCAAAACATCTTTTATCATACCACAAAAAAGTGTATATGCTAAACAAAATACACTATATTACCAAAAGTATTGGGACGCCTGTCTTTACACACCCATGAGTGAGTGGTTTCCTCTATGCATCACTTATATGTCTTTATGGGACATCTCAACTTTTGATATGTATATCTGTATCCATTGTCCATTTTTGAAATATTACTATTTCCCTTTTCTTATGCAGAATCCCTCTGCTTGGTGTCAGGCATATAGGTCCTGAGGAAGCGAAAGCGAAACGTTGACCTGCCATATTGAAGCAGCTACAGGGAGCAATACACATACTATGTGTGGCTTTTTCTATTGGAAGCCAACACTATCTGGTTTTAATGTTATATTGTCAGCAGGCGTTGTGGGGTCAGTATGCCCCTCCCCTACGCGTTACGCCACGGGGTCACGTGGCTTCCTCAGGGGGATTCTATCGGATGCCATGCCGCTCTCTGTATTTATATTGTCCATCCTCTGATATTTTTCTGGAGCCTAATACTCGCATTCCACCTCTATCACCTACAGGCGCCATATAAATGTGGATTGTACTGCGAAAATACAATAACTATTCTCCCTATGTAGTTAACTAGTGTACTCCCATCCTCCCCCCTCCATTACAGAGGTAAATAGAAGGCTCTGTAAACGGCATGACAATATATCCTTAATGGAAAAACACGCCTTTAATCCAACTATATGTATTAATCCAAGCTAATTTTATCTTGCAGTGTCAGAGACTGTCAGAAACCATGAAACAGACTGAGACAGAGGTACAATCAAATCACACTTGTTTATTAATAAAAATAAAAAGGTAAATAGAAAAAAGCGTAGTCAAGCATAGCCAGAGTCCTGTAGCCAGATCGGGTAGTCAGCCAGTCCAAAGTTCATTAACCAGATCGGGTAATCAGCCAGGCCGGAAGTCAGGGATCCAAGGAGAGCAACCGCAAGCAGGATAAGAAGCCAGGTGGGATTTCAGCAAGCCAGTCTTGAAACAAACAGCAGGAGATGGTTCCTTGTGATGTGACCAAGGTGAAGGCAAATGAAAAAGTGAGCAGGAAGCTTTAAATAGGCAGGTCAGACGAGCATCATCGGGGACAGCTGGTAACAATGGAAAGAGACGAGATCTGGCAATTAGCCGACAGCTGAGCGGCCAGCCGACTGGAGGAAGGGCTAAGCCAGCCCTGAAAGTACCCCCCCCCCCATGACCCCTCTCCTTCGGAGGGCCACCGGGCTTGAGAGGAAACCATCTATGGAACTCGCGGAGGAGAACAGGGGCATGTACGTCAGAGGATGAAACCCAGGAGCGGCCAGCCCAGAGGAGGAAGAGCTAAACCAGCCCTGACAGAGACAAGCCTATGTAATATCACACAATTCATAAAGCAAATATAACAATAAAAATGCATATTGTTACTATAAAAAAATATATAAAAAATATAAAAGTAATTAGCTATAGCACCATATTTAAGTATTCATACATAAGAAAAATATATGTTTTGATCATAGATATTTCTACACAGGGGTTATGTATATTTTGACTGCATTAGTAATATATAATATTTCTTTATATAAGTTAACGCGACACAGAATTTTGATTTATTTAACATTGCACATGTACAGTTGTGCTCATAAGTTTACATACCCTGGCAGAATTTATTTCTTGGCCATTTTTCAGAGAATATAAATGATAACACAAAAACTTTTCTTTCACTCATGGTTAGTGTTTAGCTGAAGCCATTTATAATCAATCAACTGTGTTTATGCTTTTTAAATCATAATCACAACAGAAATTACCCAAATGACCCTGATCAAAAGTTTACATACCCTGGTGATTTTGGCCTGAAAACATCCACATAAATTGACACAAAGGGGTTTGAATGGTTATTAAAAGTTAACTATCCTCACCTGTGATCTGTTTGCTTGTAATTAGTGTGTGTGTGTGTGTGTGTAGCGCCCACCACCTTTAGGTGGGTGATAATAGGTAGATGTTAGGAGAAATTGCCAGTGCCTTAAACTGTTTGTTTAGGCCTGGTGGGTTAATTTGGTTTGGGAGGAGCAGTAGAATAGAGGGGGGTGTGACCACCTGTTCTTCACCATGGAAGACCTCCCTTGCTTCTCCAGGCAGAGGCGGCTCTCTAATTAGGCAAATTAGGCGATCGCCTAAGGCCCCGCAGTCTCAGGGGTCTCGTGATCAACTAATTTGCCTGTGATCAATCACAGTTGTCAAGGTCTCATCCCGATCCGGTGGCAGCATGTGCAGGGAGCGGCACAGTAGAGGCCTCTAGGTGGCGCAGCGGCTGGATGACAGACCCGGCTCCAAGGCATGAGGGCGGTATGTCCATGTTGGACCCGTAGCTGAGCTTCTCCTTTAGCCTGTGCTGCTCACCCGACCTCTCCTCTGCACCTGCCTTCTATTTGGTTCTGCAGTCGGGGGCGGGGGGACGTCACTGAAACTTTCAAGCTGAGCCCATGAGTGTGAAGAGGGAGGAACTCTTATGCTGCCAACCGGAGAGAAGGTGAATGCCCATGTCGTGCAGCCTCCCTGTGTGCCTGTATAGGAGGAGCGGTGGGGAGACTGCACATAGTGGAATTGATTTTTACATATTCCTCCATTCAGCCGCTGAATGATAACTTATCCTCCTCTCCTCCCTGCAGACATTCAGCGGCTGAATGGAGGAATATGGAAAAATCAATTCCACTATGTGCAGTCTCCTTACCGCTCCTCCTATCTAACTTCTTCTGTATCCCCATACTCTCCGGCCCCTCCGTGCGCTCCCTGGCTCCGCCCCTCCTACTCTCCAGTCCCTCCATGTGCTCACTGGCTGCACCCCTCCTGCTCTCCAGCCCCTCCTTGTGCTCCCTTGCTCTGCCCCGCCTGCTCTTCAGCCCCCCCTACTGGCCCCGCCCTCCTTGTCCTCCCTGGTTCTGCCCCCATTTCACCAGCACCCCCTGCTCTCCAATTCTTTCTGTCTCCCATCTCAAGCTCCCCCCAGCACTCTCCACCCCCCACCCTTAGCACTCCCTGGCCCCCAGCCCCTTCCATCCCCCAGCACTCTCTGGTACCCACCCCCTGCACTCTCCAGCCGACACCCCCCCGGAACACTCCAGCTCCTCCATGCTCTTTGCCCCCCCCCCCCCCAGTGCCTTCACAGACTGGGACATGGGGCACAGGAGGGGCTGCTGACAGGGACAGATCTCTAGATCTCTCTCGTCGCCTTTCCCTCACCCTCCTCTTTCTCACCTCCCCCTCTCTCTCTCTCTTACCCCCTCTCACCCCTCTTTCTCCCCCCTCACTCCCTCTCTCCCCCTCTCTCTTTCTCTCTCCCTCCCCCCTTTCTCTCTGTCTCTCTTACCCCTCTTTCCCCTTTCTCTCTCTCTTACCACCACTCCCTCCCTCTCCTCCCTCCCTCTCTCCCTCCCTCCCTCTCCTCTCTCTCCCTCTCCCTCTCCTCTCTCTCCTCCCTCCCCTCTCTCTCCTCCCTCCCACTCTCCCTCCCTCTCTGCCTCACTCCCTCTCCTCCCTCCCTCTCTCTCTGCCTCCCTCTCTCCTCCCTCCCTCCCTCTCTCCTCCCTCCCTCTCCTCCCTCCCTCTCTCTCTGCCTCCCTCCCTCTCTCTCCTCCCTCCCTCTCTGCCTCCCTCCCTCTCTCTCCTCCCTCCCTCTCTCTCCTCCCTCCCTCTCTCTCTGCCTCCCTCTCTCCTCCCTCCTTCCCTCTCTCTCTGACTCCATCCCTCTTTCCTCCCTCCCTCCTCCCTTCCTCCTCCCTCCCTCTCTCTCCTCCCTCCCTTTCCTCCCACTCTCCCTCCCTCTCGGCCTCCCTCCCTCTCTCTCCTCCCTCCCTCTCTGCCTCCCTCCCTCTCTCTCCTCCCTCTCTCTCCTCCCTCCCTCTCTGCCTCCCTCCCTCTCTCTCTGCCTCCCTCCCTCTCTTCTCCCTCCCTCTCTTCTCCCTCCCTTTCCTCCCACTCTCCCTCCCTCTCGGCCTCCCTCCCTCTCTCTCCTCCCTCCCTCCCTCTCTGCCTCCCTCCCCCCTCCCTCTCTGCCTCCCTCCCTCTCTCTCTGCCTCCCTCCCTCTCTTCTCCCTCCCTCTCTTCTCCCTCCCTCTCTTCTCTCTCCCTCTCTTCTCCCTCTCTCTCTTCTCTCTCCCTCTCTTCTCCCTCTCTCTCTTCTCCCTCTCTCTCTTCTCCCTCTCTCTATCTCCTCCCTCCCTCGCTCTCCTCCCTCCCTCTCCTCCCTCTCTCCCTCCCTCTCTCTCCTCCCTTTCTCTCCTCACTCCCTCTCCTCCCTCTCTCCTCCCTCTCTCTCCTTCCTCCCTCTCCTCCCTCTCTGCCTCCCTCCCTCTCTCTCTCTCCCTCTCCTCCCTCCCTCTCTCTCCTTCCTCACTCTCTCTCCTCCCTTTCTCTCCTCCCTCTCCCTCCTCCCTCTCTGCCTCCCTCCCTCACTGTCCTCCCTCCCTCTCTCTCTTCCTCCCTCCCTCCCTCTCTCCTCCCTCCCTCTCTCTCTGCCTCCCTCCCTCTCTCCTCCCTCCCTCTCCTCCCTCTCTGGCTCCCTTCCTCCCTCTCTCCTCCCTCCATCCCTCTCTCTCTGGCTCCCACCCTTCTTCCCTCTCTCCTCCCACTCTGTGGCAGCACAGTGGTGTAGTGGTTAGCACTTTCACCTAGCAGCAATAGGGTCGCTGGTTCAAATCCCAACCACGACACCATCTGCCTGGAGTTTGCATGTTCTCCCTGTGCCTGCGTGTGTTTCCTCCGGGTACCCAGTTTCCTCCTACACTCCTAAGACATGCTGGTAGGTTAATTAGACCTTGTCTAAAACAAAAAAATTGGCCTTAATGTGTGTATGTCAATGTTGTATGTGTTTAGAAGCATGTCAGGACCTTACGGGGTAAAGGACCACGCAAAGCCGCAGATGGACTCTGGTGGCAAGAAAGCACCCTGAAGCGATTCAGTTCGCATAGATAGTGCTATACAAGTCACTCACTCACCTCCCTACCCCTCCCCCCATCTCCCCCTCCCTCTCTCTCCCTCCCTCCCTCCCCCTCCCCCCATTCTCTCTCCCCCCCCTTCACACCCTTTCTCTACGCCTCTCTCTCCCCCTCCCACTCTCTCTCTCTCCCTCATCCTCTCTCTCCCCCTTTTGTGCACCCTTTCTTTACCCCTCTCTCACTCCCTCTTGCCCTCTCTCGCTCACCCACTCTCCCTCCCCCTCTCACTCACAATGTCTTTTTCCCCTGCCTCTCTCTCTCTCTCTTTACCTCCCCCCTCTTTCCTCCCCCTATCGCTCACAATCTCTTGCTCCCCCTCCTCTCTCTCTCCCCTCCTCTCTCGCTCCCTCCCCCTGCGCTGTGCTGGGATCCCCCCACTCTACTTCCTCTGTGGATGTGGAATGACTCAGTGACACCCTCTCCCCATTCTCCCAAGACACAGGAAATTCTTAGAGGGGTTGCTACCTTGCTGGGCCCCAGATGTTTTAATGGCTGCATATGTCTGATGGGTGAGGAGGGTGCCCTGGAAGTGGTGCAGATGAACTGTGTGCTAGATCTGTGCATCTTTTTGCAGCCATTTTTATTGCTTGAATTTATTTCCCATCATGGGCATGATTGGGGCCTCACGTGTAAGTTTTGCCTAAGGCCTCACAAATCCTAGAGCCGCCTCTGTCTCCAGGGTAATATTCTGGAAAGAAGGCGGGGCAGGGACTGAAGAGCAGGCAGATATGGCCCTGGCCCAATCATTAATTTGTATGGGCAGGGGCGGGACTAATATATATACTGAGGTCACATGCTTCCTGGGGGAGATGGGAAGAGATTAGGTCCAGAGAAGCTTCACAACGTGACCTTTAGGAGCAGTCTCAAAGGCCTGGGGGCTCAGAGACCCCAGCGCTGGAGAGCAGGAACCTAACCAGAAGGCCTGAGGGTTCAGAGACCTCGGAGCCAGGGCCGTCTTTAAGGCAAGGCAAAAGGGGCAGCTGCCCTGGGCCCTGTCATTGTTGTGGGGCCAAAAGCAGCTGCCTCATACTTGCCAACTATCCCAGTTTACATTCCCTTGTCCCTTGAGGTTTTAGTCCTGTTGTTGTGTACAGACAACTCACCTGCAGACCCTGTGTTTACATGTAAATAACCAGCATTCATATGTAAATAGCAGTGACATGCATATGTAAATAGCTGAGACCAACAGCATTGATATGTAAATAAGGCAGCATTCATATGTATATCATGCCCCCTGCAGTGAGGAGATGATGTGTTGTAACCTACAACAACCAGTGAGCAGTATTACTGTACAGTAATCTCTAGCAGCCAATCAACAAGCCAAAATTATGTGCTGCAACCTCTAGCAACTAATCAGTGAGCCTTAAGGAGTGTTGTAACCTCTAGCAACCAGTCAGTAAGCAGTAATGATATGCTGTAACCTCTGGCAACCAATCGCAATCGCTGCCTGATCTGATACAGTAAACTGATTTTAAGTCTAGCTGCTATTTATTGTATGTCTCAGAGAAGGTGGAGAGCGAAATTGCATGCGGGGAGGGGGGCCCTAAGCAAATTTTTGCCCAGGGCCCAATCAATATTAAAGACGGTCCTGCTCGGAGCTAGATGGTTCAAGCCCACAATTTGAAATCAGGCATGCCGGCTGGGCCGGTCAAGAACCGAGAAGTAGCTTCAAAGCGGACAGAGTAGACAGGGGGCACCTGGACTTTCCTGAACTGGCCTGGAGAGGATTTGCAGGAGGCGAGAAAGGCAGTCGAGGCCTGGGACTTCCAGCAAGGTGTCTTTCAGAGGGGCATTGGCCAGTTCGCTAAGGGAAAGGGTCTTAGATACTCAATATGAAACAAGAAGAAGAGGCAGCTCATATTTCCTTGCACTACTGATAACACCATGGACAGCAGCAAGAAAATAAACGTTCACTGTTCAACTGTTTGAATGTGTCTGTTGTTTCTCGTGTGGGGTGGAAGTGCGGGGTTACACCAGCAGTACTGTAATGAACTACACCAGCTGCTCCCAAAGGAGTAGTGCGCTTCATGTGTATAACAGGTCAATGAGTTTCTGGACTCCTGACAGACCCTTGCATCTTTCATCCAGTGCTGCACTGACATTTCTGGATTCTGAGTCATGGGGAAAGAAAAGGATTGTCAAAGGATCTGCAGGAAAAGGTAGTTGAACTGTATAAAACAGGAAAGGGATATAAAAAGATATCCAAGGAATTGAGAATGCCAATCACCAGTGTTCAAACTCTAATCAAGGAGTGGAAAATGAGTGATTCTGTTGAAACCAAACCACGGTCAGGTAGACCAACTACAATTTCAGCCACAACTGCCAGGAAAATTGTTCGGGATGCAAAGAAAAACCCACAACTAACAGGTGAAATACAGGACTCTCTAAAAACATGTGGTGTGGCTGTTTCAAGATGCAAAATGAGGAGGCACTTGATGAAAGATTGGCGAGTTGCCAGAAGAAAGCCATTACTACCACAAAGTATCCCACTTACAACACGCCGAACAGCACAGAGACAAGCCTAAAACCTTCTGCCACAAAGTCATTTGGAGTGATGAGACCAAAATTGAGCTTTTTGGCCACAACCATAAACATTACACTTGGAGAGTCAACAAGACCTGATGATGAAAGGTACACCATTCCTACTGTGAAACATGGAGGTGAATTTCTGATGTTTTGGGATCTGTGAGCTACAAAGGCACAGGAAATTTGGTCAAAATTGATGACAAGATGAATGCAGTATGTTACCAAAAAATACTGGAGGAACATTTGCATTCATCAGCCAGGAAGCTGCGCATGGGACGTACTTGGACATTCCAACATGACAATGATTCAAACCACAAGGCCAAGTTGACCTGTCATTGGCTACAGCAGAATAAAGTGAAGGTTCTGGAGTGGCCATCTCAGTCTCCTGACCTCAATATCATGTAACAATGTAACTGGTCCCCAAAAAGTGTAATTTGGGGTCAGATTTGTCTGCCACAATGTCTCAGTCCCGCTAAAAATTGCAGATCGCCACCATTACCAGTAAAAGCAATGAATAAAAAGTCCCTAAATCTATAAGCATATGGAAGCATAACAGTATAGAAATAATACAAGCTTTGTATATGTAGCGCCCCCCTTACCCCCGGCATCAGGGAGGGCTGACATTTCGCCCCAGGTTGCTGGTTCTTAGGCATGGTGGGTGTGTATGGTTGCATTAAAAATGCACGGTAGGCACATTTAAAATGAACAAGGTGAGTTTACTGCTCACAACAACAACAAAAATGCAAGGAGAGAGGGTTAGGCCACAGGACACCCTAAGACAGTATGAGATTAGCAGATTAGCAGACTCCAAAAACAAAACCAGCCAGGTAGACAGCTATACGGAACAAGGGTTTTAGGCCTGCACCAAATGTTCTGTATCTACGTAGCAACAGCTGCCTCCAATAGCAACCAAAACTCACTGTGCCATGCAGGATTTCTTTGGATGAGTCTCTTTTCATGCTTTCCCAGCCTTTCCGCAGTGCCCGGTTTGTGGATAAATAACCTCTGGTACACCATCTCAGCACACCCTCCATCTCCTCATGCCTCCAGACAACTTCCAGGCTCTCTCCACCAGAACCTCAAGCACAGGGCCGGGCCTTATGCCGCCTACACACGATCGGATTTTCCAATGGGAAATGTTGGATGTGAGCTTGTTGGCTGAAAGTTCAGCCGTGTGTATGCTCCATCAAACATTTTTTGTTGGACTTTCCGCCAACAAATGTTGGCTAGCAGGTTCTCAAATTTTCCGCCAGCAAAGTGTTGTTGGCAGACTTTCGGATCGTGTGTACACAGCGCAATTTTCAGTTAAAGTGACGCAGTCGGGAAGGGGGTCAATTCTTCCGGGGCTGAAGTGGTTAAAGGTGACCAGCAGCAGAGGACTAGAAGCTCCTCCTCCTTATGTTTCCCTGCAGACAGGTTGGGAAAGATTTAGGTCATGTGACAGCTGTATATCGATCAGGAAAAAGGATACTTAGACTTTTTTTTTATTAAAATAATTACAGCACCATCATCCACATACAGAAGTAGAGGGAACAATGTAAATGACACTGTATGTGTTTAGTATCACTTTTAGGCTGCATTCAAACCTGAGCGTTTCATATTCAGGCAGAAAGTTGCACGTTTTTATGGCGTTTTCTGCGATTTTGTACAGGTCAAAAGTTCACCAATGTAAAAAGCAGAAAAATGCCTGTAATCTGCCCAAAAAGAAGCTCATGTACATTTTTGAGCTCCAGGCATTTTTCTAGCGTTTTGCTTCAGGTGACAAAATGCTCAGACGTGAACAGGTGCCATTGAAATGGATTTTGCTTGTTGGGCATTTTTCAGGCTTTTTTTCGGGCGTTTTTTTAAGAGCTGAAAACGCTCATGTGTGAATGCCTAAAACGAATGCCTTGTACACACGGTCGGACATTCCGACCACAAAATCCAATGGATTTTTTCCGAAGGATTTTGTCCTAAACTGGTGTTGCATACACACGGTTGGACAAAGTTGTCGGGAAATCCGATCGTTCGGAACGTGATGGCGTTCTTTCGTTACGACGGGACTACGTTGAGGCTAGTAGCCAATAGCTTTGGTCTCGTAATTTGATATGAGCATGCGTGGCACTTTGTCCGATCGGAATTCTCTACAAATGATTGGAAAAAGTCAGATTTTTTTTGTCGGAAAATTTGAGATCCCGCTCTCAAATTTTTTTCCGTCTGAATTTCCGACGGAAAAAGTCCGATAGAGCCCACACACGATCGAATTTTCCGACAATATAATCCGATCGGACCTTTTCCGTCGGAATTTCCGACCGGGTGTATAACTTTTAGCTTTTCACAAATGCTTTTCTGAAAGCCATCTTTACTTCTTTGTTCCTCAGGCAGTAGATAACAGGATTCAGCAATGGAGGAAAAACGCTATATACAATAGATGAGGCTCGGATCTCGTCAATGGAATCTCCAGTTTTCAGGCTATTGTAACTGAAGCTTCCAGTTATGAAGAATATCATGACAACAATAAGGTGGGCCGAGCAAGTGGAGAAGACTTTCTTCCTTCCAGCGGAAGACTGGATTTTCATTATGGCAGAGATGATCCGTACATAAGAAATAATCAAAATTAAAAAAGTTGTCAACCCGAGAAGAACGGTGTCTACATGAAGTACCACTTGACTACTCTGTATATTGCTACAAGCAGCTTCCAACATGGGAATAACGTCACAGAAATAATGGTTTATGCGTCGCCCTCTGCAGAAAGTCAATTTCAAGGTCATTAAGGTGTGAAGCATGGCGTTCCCGAATCCTAAGAACCAGCAGCCTGCCACCAAACATAAGCAGAACTCCTTTTTCATTATAAATATATATCGGAATGGGTTGCATATTGCCACATATCGGTCATAGGCCATGGAAGCTAAAAGAAGACTTTCAGCCCCTCCACAAGAAACAAAGAAATACATCTGCATAAAGCATCTGCTGAAGGAAATCCTTGAGTTGCCAGTTAAGGCATTGGCCAACATCATGGGAAGGGTAACAGTTGCATAACAGATATCTAATGAAGATAGGCAACTCAAGAAAAAGTACATGGGAGTCTGAAGATGGCTATCAATACGAATGATGATAAAAACAACTATATTCCCAGTTACAATAATTGCATAAGTCACGGCAATTATAAGTGGCCATATGATCAAGCCCTGTGAAAACTCCAGCAAAAAAAAATCATCCAAAGAACTCTCATTTTTAATGGCCATCCACTCATCCATCTGACCTGTGAAGATACAAATGATCGTATGGTAAACAAAAACAAATGGCTATCAATGTATTGTGGCTTCTCATGCGTGCAAATTCCATGTAAGGAAAAATGTATGTAATACCTCCTGGGTGATATATGAATAAATCCTTCGCCAGTGCTTTAAAATCCAAGTCAATCCTCAAAATTCTGCAATAAACATTGCTTGGCATTAATCGAGGCTGCTGTTAGAAATCACGAGCGCCCCATATGGCCTACCTGACAGGCAGTGTTAAATTTGGCAACAATTTTCGATTTCGTTTCAGTCTAATGCCGCGTACACACGACCGGACTTTCCGGCAGAAAAGGTCAGACGGAATCATTTCATCGGATATTCCGATCGTGTGTGTGGGCTTCAGCTGACTTTTTTTTCAAAAATTCTGACGGACCTAGAAATAGAACATGTTTTAAATCTTTCCGACGGAATCAATTCCTGTCGGGAAAACTGTTCGTCTGTGTGCTATTCCAATGGACCAAAAGCGACGCAAGGGCAGCTATTGGTTACTGGCTATTGAACTTCCTTTTCTACCCAGCCTGTTCTCCCCTTTGCTTCAGGGGGTGCTCCCAGGAGGGCACCATGGCCCATATTTGGTGGACGTGTCCGCGGGTATGCAGACTGTGGGTCAGAATATACTCACTACTTCGTAGTCTACTCCGGGTGAACCTTAAAAGGGATCCGTTTGAGGCACTCACTGAATTATTACTCCCTGAACGGCAACTGGCACAACATCTCTTTACTGCGACTAAATTGACAATAGCGGGGAGCATGGAAAACCCCAACCCTGAGCTTTGAGGCAGTTAAAAATCGCCTGAATGATGTTATGGTTAATGAAAAACTGTCGGCTATTCTCTCTGATACCCATAACAAATTTCTCAGGGTTTGGCAAACCTGGATCGCATACCATCACTCTCCTAGATTCAATATCACCTTATTATCGCTATAGGACCTTGGCTGGGCGCACCCCGTGAACCCCTTGTCTCCCCCCTTTTTCTTTCCCCTTTTTCCCCCGGTTCCCCCCTCTCCCTTCTTGCTTCACACTGCCCCCCCCTCCATTTTGTTCTCTAAAGCTCTTCTACTCACTCCTTAGTCTTCAGTCCACCTCCCTTTTCCCTTTTCCTCTTTTCCTCTCACCTGTTTTCTGAAGATGATAACTATAGGCTTACTATATGTTGAACGGTATCTTTGTTTTACAGTTTTGTAAAGAACCCGGAGTGACCCGGGTCCGGGATTTGTGTTCACTACATTGACACTAGCCTGTCCAACTTTGTACTGTAATATGAAACACCTGTACTGACATTTAATGTAAACCTGTTATGTTGGTATACAAGATAATAATAAAACTTTTGTAAAAGAACTTCCTTTTCTAGTCCCGTCTTACGTCATTGCTTTCTAAACGAACGGACTTTGGTGTGATCCTGTGTAGGCAAGTCCATTTCAAACTCTAACGGAAAGACCATCAGAGTTTATTCTGATGGAAAGTCTGGTCGTGTGTACGCGGCTTAATGCATGATAGGATTTTCCAATGGGAAATGTGTGATGACAGGCTGTTGGCAGAAAATCCGACCGTGTGTACACTCCATCGGACAATTGTCGAATTTTCCGCTGACAAATGTTGGGTGGCAGGTTTTAAAATTTTCCGTGGACAAATGTCCGTTGTCGGATTTTCCGCGCGTGTGTACACAAGTCCGTCGGACAAAAGTCCAACGTACAAACACACATGCTCGGAATCAAGGACGAGCCAGAAGCGGTCAGTCTTGTAATCTAGCGTTCATAATGGAGAATTAACATTCGTGACGCGGCAAATTATGAAATCTGGAAATGCAGCGCACAATTCTCTTCTTATTTAAAGAGGAAGTAAACCCTGATGGGTTTATTTCCTCTTTCATTCCCTGCAAAGGCAAAGCATAATGGACTACTATGCATCGCATTGTAGTCCATTATGTGTCACTTACCTGACACAGGAGCCAGCGAAGCCACCGCTGTCCCCTGTAGTCCGGCGCATCCATCTTCTCGGTGGGGTCTCGCAGCTCCTTCGCTGTCATTCGGCGAAGTCGCGATGATGTCACTCCCGCGCATGCGCACTGGAGCCGACACGCGCAGCATCTTCGTTGTTGACGATGCCGCGCTCAGTGCACCTGCGCGCATGCGCCGTAGACAGCGGTGCCTGTCTTCGGGCAAATATCTCCTAAACCGTGTAGGTTTAGGAGATATTTCTTGGACCTACAGGTAAGCCTTAATCTAGGTTTACCTGTAGGTCAAAGTGTGTTGTAAGGGTTTACAAGCACTTTAATGGGATAATAATGAAGCTGCTTTGCTGGTGATACTGATGGAGTTATTACAAACACATTTTCAAAGGCTTTTTTTTTCTAGTGATATCAAGAATAGTATTTATTTATTTTTATTTTTTGAGCAAGTTACCACAACACCATTATCCCGTAGTTTTTAAAATCAAAGCTACAACTATGTCGGTGTCCCTTGCAACTGCCTACTCCCAAACTGTCATTTGAAGTAAAACACATAGCCAAGTATTATTCTACACAATTTTTTTTATTGTGCATTAAAAAAAAAAATAATAATTAGACATGCTATCTGCCAATAGAACTTAACCAAAAAGTGCATTCTATGCATCCAAATATAGAAAATATAATAAATCATTATTATTCACCCAAAAAAAGTCAAAGAAATAACTCCAAGGCCAATAATAAATAACATGTTCTCTCCTCTGATTCTGCAACATGTCTGGTTGACGAAGGGCCGTTCAGAAACAAACTGAAAAGCGTTAAATGAAAAGCGTGAATCAACACTCACCAAACTTCTACTAACACAAAATTAGCAGAAGAAGCACAAAGGGTGGCACTAAAGAGCTTAAAAACCACATAGTACGTCACTACATTCTTGATTGTTGGCCAACAATTGCCAAACAATCCAATACGAGGCTTTAGTCTTTTGACTAAAATGGCATTTTAGTTTCAGTCCCATTTTAGTCTTCTGCAATTGTTTTAGTTTTATCCATATTTAGTCAACGAAATCTCCAGTACATTTTAGTAGACTAAAATCATTTTAGTCGACTAAAACGTATTTTAGTCATCTAAAATCCAATGGGTGTAGTTAAATTGTAATACATTATTTAAGCATTTCTTTACAACTCGTTATATACTGTTGGAGTGAAAAATCAAATATGTTATTATTTATGGTATTAAGGTTTGAACACGCATAACAGACCAGTGTTAATTTTGACGTCAAATTTAAATTTAGTTTTGGTCATAGACTCTTGACTAAAATGCCATTTTAGTTTTAGTCGTGTTTTAATCATCTCAATTGTTTTTGTTTTTGTCGTATTTTAGTCAACTAAAATAGTATTAAATTAGTAGACGAAAATGTTTTAGTTGACAAAATTAGCACTGCTGATAGGGCCCCCCTCCTCGGCTGAAAGTGACCGAGGACCTATATTTATCAGTCCCATTCTCTGTAGCCTCAGCTGCACAAATGAATGAATAGGAAGCACTTTGAGGCTTCCTGCTCATTCAAAAACCAAAGCATAGTAAACACTGTGATAGACTCATCCAGGACAGAGGCTTTTGGAGGGGACTGCAGGCTTGCCTCTTGCGTACTGACAATGGGCCCTGGCTTTTAAGGGAACACTACTCTTTCTGAGGTGTATGCTGGGGGGACCCTTGGAGTAAAGTTACTTTGGATTCAAGTCCATGTCTCCCCAAGACACACAGACGCTGGGACTCTAGTCCCGGAGATCCTGTTTAAGGCACAGCTGCCTCATCAGGACTGCTTCACACAGTCAGACTCATGGCAGATATTAATATCGTCGGCTCAACCTTCTGTCTTCCGCACATTGTTAATTGTGCTAATTAACACATCTATTGTCAGATGTTGTTGTCGGAAATTCTGAGCGTGTGTACATAAGTCCAACGGACAAAAGTTCACGCATGCTCGGAATCAAGCAGAAGAGCCTCACTGGCTATTGAACTTAATTTTTCTCGGCTCGTCTTACGTGTTGTACGCAGGGGCGTACCTAGAGCATTTGGCACCCGGGGCGGATCCTACATCTGGCACCCCCCCCCCCCCCCCCCATTTAAAATGAAAAAGCACCCACGATTTATTTTCCATTTTCTCAAGAATATTTATTGTATACAGCACACGCCTGGATTCTGCACCCTGTATATAGGACATATCTGCATTCTACGCCCTGTATATAGGACATATCTGCATTCTGCGCCCTGTATATAGGACATATCTGCATTCTGCGCCCTGTATATAGGACATATCTGCATTCTGCGCCCTGTATATAGGACATATCTGCATTCTGCGCCCTGTATATAGGACATATCTTCATTCTGCGCCCTGTATAGGATATATCTGCATTCTGCACCCTGTATATAGGACATATTTGCACCCTGTATATAGGACATATCTTCATTCTGCGCCCTGTATAGGATATATCTGCATTCTGCACCCTGTATATAGGACATATTTGCACCCTGTATATAGGACATATCTGCACCCTGTATATAGGACATATCTGCATTTTGCACCCTGTATATAGGACATATCTGCATTTTGCACCCTGTATATAGGACATATCTGCACCCTGTATATAGGACATATCTGCACCCTGTATATAGGACATATCTGCATTCTGCACCCTGTATATAGGACATATCTGCACCCTGTATATAATACATATCTGCATTCTGCGCCCTGTATATAGGACATATCTGCATTCTGCACCCTGTATATAGAACATATCTGCATTCTGCACCCTGTATATAGGACATATCTGCATTTTGCACCCTGTATATAGGACATATCTGCATTCTGCACCCTGTATATAGGACATATCTGCACCCTGTATATAGGACATATCTGCATTCTGCACCCTGTATATAGGACATATCTGCATTCTGCACCCTGTATATAGGACATATCTGCATTCTGCACCCTGTATATAGGACATATCTGCATTCTGCGCCCTGTATATAGGACATATCTGCATTCTGCGCCCTGTATATAGGACATATCTGCATTCTGCACCCTATATATAGGACATATCTGCACCCTGTATATAGGACATATCTGCATTCTGCACCCTGTATATAGGACATATCTGCATTCTGCACCCTGTATATAGGACATATCTGCACCCTGTATATAGGACATATCTGCATTCTGCACCCTGTATATAGGACATATCTGCACCCTGTATATAGGACATATCTGCATTCTGCGCCCTGTATATAGGACATATCTGCACCCTGTATATAGGACATATCTGCACCCTGTATATAGGACATATCTGCATTTTGCACCCTGTATATAGGACATAACTGCACCCTGTATATAGGACATATCTGCATTCTGCGCCCTGTATATAGGACATATCTGCACCCTGTATATAGGACATATCTGCACCCTGTATATAGGACATATCTGCATTTTGCACCCTGTATATAGGACATATCTGCACCCTGTATATAGGACATATCTGCATTCTGAAATCCCCCCTCCCCCATCAGGTCAGCTACACTATACACATGCCAGGGGGAGGGGGTGATGGACACAGCAGTCACCCTGACTCCCCCCCCCCTCAGATCAGCACAGGGTAGACACAATACTCCAGCCTCTTCTTACATCAACCCCCCCCCCCCCCCCCCCCATCAGCTAGTACACTATACACATGGCAGGGGGAGGGGGACACAGCAATCACCCTGACCCCCCCCCCCCCAGACCAGCACATGGCAGGGGTAGACAAACTCCTCCAGCCCCTTCTTACATCAACCCCCCCAATCAGGTCAGACAGCTACACAATACACATGGCAGGGAGAGGGAGTGGTGGATATAGCAATCACAGTCACTGACCCCCTACCATAGACCAGCACAGGGGTAGACACTCTTCTTACATCAATCCCCCCCTCCACTCACCACCTCAGGCTCTCAGTCGGCTAGGGAGGACTCTGTATTCACTGTGTGGAAGCAGCCACCCCAGCGGAGAGAGATGAGACAGACACACACAGGCAGCAGCAGTGGTGGGTGGAGGCGGAGCTATTAGGAGGGAATACAGTCACTCACTGAACAGTCTGGAACAGTCCATTGTGGTCATGGCACGGGGGTGTTCTAAAAAAAACGAAAGTAAAAATGAGCAACCAGAGACAGCAGGGATGCCCTTGAGATGATCTGACGGTGTCACCCCGACTTGGGTGCGGAAATCACCCCCATATCAAAGTCACTTGGCCACTGACACCCCCCCAAAGTGTGGCACCCGGGGTGGACCGCACCCCCCGCCCCCATATTGGTACGCCCCTGGTTGTACGTCACCGCGTTCTTGACGTTCGAAATTTCCCACAACATTTGTGTGACCGTGTGTATGCAAGACAAGTTTGAGGCAACATCCTACAGAAAAAAAGCCACGGTTTTGTTGTCGGAAAATCCTTTCGTGTGTACAGGGCATAGGAATGCAGATTGTAATAACTGAATATGTCAGCAGTTTACATAGGGAAGTTTCCTCTATCGTAGCACCTTAAAGTGTTACTAAACCCAGTAATATGAAAATAGTTCTGCCCCCCCCCCCCCAAGTGCTTCTTTTTACATCAAAATACTGCCACTGCTGACCTCGGACAGCTCGCTTCTGACCTCTTTTGTCTGTAACCCCAAGGTGCCAGATAGCTTAACCCACCATATGTCCTCGCCATGGACCACATGGAACCTTTTCCATTTTGGGAACCTAGTAGACCCCTGGTCCCGCAAATTACTATCTTTTGCCGAACTACAAGTCACGTTCGATCTGCCACGCCGGGAGTTCAATAGGTATCTCCAAATTCGCCACTATGTCCTAACCATTGCACCAAATCTGCAATTTTCCCCCCAACCCCCTTTGAAAATCTAGTACTGGTGGGTTCTGCCCAGAAGGGTTTAATATCTATGGGCAAACATGCTTATATGGGAAAAGGCTCTGGGTGAGGAGATCCCCGTGGAACAATGGCAGAGGATCTGGTCCCAGGCAGCAAAAAGCTCGCTTTGTACGCTTTACAAGGAAATTATTTACAAAATCTTGTACTTCTGGTATATGACCCCAGATGTACTCCGTGCAATCTATCCTACTAGCCCGCAATTGCTGGCCCGTCTCCTTGGAGGGCTGATCCCCATCACTCCAAAATTTTTCATACTAGGTCTGTCACCACTGAAAATCACAGTACACTATAAAAAAAACTAGTACGCCACATTCTCACAGCGGCTCACTGTCTCGTGGTATTAAATTGGAAGCGGCGCTCACCCCCCTCCCCAGAGGCCTTGTATTCCAGGATTAAGGATGTGGAAATGATGGAAAAAATTACCTCCAGAATGCAGGATAGATTGGAGTCCCATGATAAGGTCTGGGAACTGTGGCGCCTCCGGGAGGATCCACCATGAACAGTTAGACAAGCCAATTCTATGATCTCTTATGCCGCGTACACACGACCGGACTTTTCGAGGGACTAGGTCCGACAGTCTTTCTGACGGACTTTTGGCGGAGTTCCGACAGACTTTCTGAATGAACGGACTTGGCCACACACAATCACACCAAAGTCCGATGGATTCGAACGTGATGACGTACGACCGGACTAGAATAAGGAAGTTCATAGCCAGTAGCCAATAGCTGCCCTAGCATCGGTTTTTGTCCATCGGACTAGCATACACAGGAACGGATTTCTTGTTCTGGCGGAGTTCTGGTGGGAAAATTTAAAACGCGTTCTATTTCTAAAGTCCGCCAGCTAGGTCCGATGGTCCGATGGAGCCCACACAAAATCGAATTGTCCGACGGACTCCTTCCGTCGGACCTTTGCTGTCAAAAAGTCCGGTCGTGTGTACGTGGCATTATTCTTCTTTCCTCTCTCTCTTTTCTTTCTTCTCACTGTCCCCAGTGATGCCTAAAATTATTTACGCAAATTATTATACTTTGTTGATAACTTTATTGGCGCATTTACAATGCAATAAACAGCTTCAGAATGCATATATATACCTGTAATGCATTGCACTTTTTCATGTCATAATGTATAAAAATAAAATAAAAACTGTTATTTGAAAAAAAAAAAAATACTGCCACTATATACCTTTTTGGCTGATCTGTATACCAGGGTCACGCGATAAACTGCAGGGTCTGCCTGAGTGCTGAGTGTTCAGGTAGGAGGAGATTTCCACTATAGCCTGTGTCTTCATGCTGTTATGGGGGGGCGGATCGTCCATCAATCAAGATGTGACATCCCACCCACTGTGTTCTTTTTTAGTTACCGGGCATGGAGGATGAGGGAGGGACTGGGCTGTCATTTAGGATCTGTATATACGCCCACATGTGTGATGCCAATATCATGTGACCTGAAAACCTCAGCTCAAACAGGAACTGTTCTCTCCAGCAATAGAGACCAAACTGAGCATGTGCAGCAGTACTACCCTCACTGTGTCTTATCTGGCCTTGCCAAGAGAGATCCTGCGGGGGGGAGGGGGGGGAAAGATCTCTCCATACAAGATCAAAGATCCTTTTTACACAATACAGAGGATTAACCCCTTAAGTTCCACAGTGAGTATAACAAGCATGCTATTCTGCACCTCCTGTTGACTTTGCGGCCAGTTCTTTTTCTCAAATGCTGGTGATTTACAGTTTTTCAATGCGTCTTCCCATTTATAATAGATTTTCCTTCATCAACAAATTTAAAAGACCTGACGTTTCGAACTTGAATTTTGAATGTTTGAATTAAACTAAAAACAATGGCTCAATGGCTACTAACCCAGATATGCCCCTTACCTAAAATAACTCCACTTAATTAACTACAAGTATGTTATACAAAAGAAAAAAAAATTGAACAGAAACCACTGTGAATGTATGTACATCTAGACATTAAAAAATATACTGAACTAAACTTATACTACTGTAAATGAGGTGATATAAAATAAGTAGAGTAATAATATAGTCTCTATATATATATATATATATACGTAAATATCATCCAATTTAGTTTGAAATAAAAAAAAAAGAACCACTGAATATTAAATGCGAAAGACTCCACTAAGCTCTAGCTACATCCGATAACAAAACTCAGTCTGATGTTTCTTTAAAAGCACCAGAAACATTTATGTTAAAAAATAGAAGCAAGAATGAAAAGAAAATCACACATTTAACAATTTATAAAAATATAATGGAATTAAAACAACACCACAAATTGAAATTTTTAGAGACTAAAACAGAAATATTTGGAAGAATAATTAATGACAAAAAGCCAGTATGGCAGTGTTGTTATGCTTTTAGCAACCGAGGGTTTGCATGTTAGAAATTACATTATATTTATTATGCACCAAAGACATCTACTGGGGATGTGCATCCGGGGAAAACCAATAAAGCAAAATCTATAGAGGTAATCCTAATTTATTTACAGCAATCCATGACTCAGTAGAAATAATATTGTCTTTTATATCCTTTACTATGTGGTGTAAATGTACACGATTTTTAGTGTATTTATTAGAAAATGCTACATATTGTTTTGATATAATGCAAAATGACTGTTTCAAAAATGCAGTACACAAAGACCTAAATTTCTTTTGTCATTTGTCTCTTTTTAATTGGAAGGCGAAATTAAACAAGTATGTGTGGGCTCGTTGCATGCTTTTGTAGCACAACCCCTGCAGAAGCTGCTGGTGACAGACTCCGATACTCCTGCGCAGCCAGGCAACACGCATTCTCCGCTTGCATCCAAATACAAGAAGTCAGTCCCTTGGCTTTTAATAAAATGGTAAAAATGGTACAACTGGTAAACTTAGTCAAAACATAGCCAGGGTTTGGTAGCCAAATTGGGTAGTCAGAACAAGCCAGGAAATCAAGTAACCAGAGATCAGCATAGTCAGAGGCAGCAGACCGGATCAGGAACCAGAAGGGACATCAGCCAGGCAAGTTTTCAACAGGAACACAACAGAGAGTCTCTAGATATGATGACCAAGGTGAAGGCATTGAAGAAAGGAACCAGGCAGTTTAAGGAGCCAGAAGGAGCTGGCTGTGGGCTTGACTGACGAGCAGGAGATGATCAACAGGTGAGCCACTGTGGAACAATGAGTACTGGCAATTAACTAACAGCTGAGCAACCTGAGCACAGGAAAGGAAGGGCTGAGAGCCCAGCCCTGATAGTAGTATGCGTTATATAATTTTTTATTATATCTTTGCACTAATATTTGCCAATTGTTAGTGCGACTCTTTATTTATATGATTATGTTTGACTGTGCCTATATCACACAGTAGAGTTGCAGCTTGTAGAACTACTGTTTTTGTTTTACTCATTTTGGTATTTTGTATTTGTGGTTTTTATTTCAAGATTCATACGCACAGTTTTTCCTTTGAAATAGGTCCTCAGTTGTTCACAGTTCTCATCTTTGAGTATCCCACCACTACCCTCATCCTTTTCCAAGTTCTCCAAAAACAAAAACAACATCCCCTAGACCAGGGGTCTCCAAACTATGGCCCTCCAGTTGTTCATAAACTACAATTCCCATCATGCCTAGTCATGTCTTTGAATGTCAGAGTTTTTACAATGCCTCATGTGACGTGTAGTTCCACAACAGCTGGAGGGACGTCGTTTGGAGATCCCTGTCCTAGACTGTTTTTGGAGAAGGAGTGAATGAGCCTGTTGTGTGCCTGCCTGCGGGGCTAAGGTTTTGGAAGACCTGGACAAGTAGTTCCTGCGGCTCCTACGGAAGTAGAACTACACGTATATTACTTTAAAAAAAAGCTATTTTATTTGTAGCTAATAGAGCCAAAGCTTTATTTTTTTGGTTTTGGATATAGTAGGGAATCGTTGGGTTGTTTATATTCTTCTACTGTCCGAGTCACTTCTTGAGCCGGAGACACAGTCAGAGGACATCTCTGAGTGAGAGGATATTCCCTTATGCCGCGTACACACGGGCGGACTGTATGGCGTACTTAGTCCGTCGAAACACATTTCAGCGGACAGTCCGCTCGTGTGTGGGCTTCAGCTGACTTTTTCAGCGTGCAGTCTGGCGTACTAAGTATTTAGGATTTTTCGAAATTCTGTCCGTCGTACTTTGGTTTCAGCGGACAATCCGCTCGTCAGTAGGCTAGTTCGACGGACTAAGAATGGCGCATGCTCAGAAAGGATTTACACGGCGGAAGCAGTGGCGGAACTACCGCCATAGCAACCCACGCGGTCCCTATGGGGCCCGCAGTCACTATGGGGCCCGCAGCCTAGTGGGGACCGCTGCCAAATGGGGCCCTTAGCCAGGGCCCGCTGCCGAGTAGTCCGGGGCTCAGCATTGGCAAGCTTCTGTCCTGCCTAGAACACCGGCGTCAGCCCCGTCCCAGCGTCGTGACGTCACTCGGCCGGAGCCTCGATGGGCGGAGCTACTGAGCTATGCTATGCTGAGCTACTGCTGAGCTACTGCAGCCTGCATACAAGAGGAGCTAGGCAGCACCGCCGAGGAGGAACCCTTTCAATGCCCTCACTTGATTGCAGAATTTGCAGACTACAATTTCAGAGGTAGCGTACAAGATAAATTAAGCTGATGCAGTGATGGGGCCAGACTGCATTCTGAACTGTCTGTGAGTTTGACTGATTTTTCTAATATGCAGCATGGCGGGGGGGGGGGGGGTAAATGTTCTGCACTGGTCACAATAATTTTTGTATTAATGTCCTGCACTGATCACTGTCACTGATGAATGAATTTCCAGGTCACTGATGAATAAATTTACTGGTCACGGTCACTGATGAATGAATTTCCTGGTCACGGTCACTGATGAATGAAGTTACTGGTCATGGTCACTGATGAATGAATTTACTGGTCACGGTCACTGATGAATGAATTTACTGGTCACGGTCACTGATGAATGAATTTACTGGTCATGGTCACTGATGAATGAATTTCCTGGTCACAGTCACTGATGAATGAAGTTACTGGTCATGGTCACTGATGAATGAATTTACTGGTCACGGTCACTGATGAATGAATTCCCTGGTCATGGTCACTGATGAATGAATTTCCTGGTCACGGTCACTGATGAATGAAGTTACTGGTCATGGTCACTGATGAATGAAATTTCTGGTCATGGTCACTGATGAATGAATTTACTGGTCACGGTCACTGATGAATGAATTTACTGGTCACGGTCACTGATGAATGAATTTACTGGTCACGGTCACTGATAAATGAATTTACTGGTCACGGTCACTGATGAATGAATTTACTGGTCACGGTCACTGATGAATGAAGTTACTGGTCATGGTCACTGATGAATGAATTTACTGGTCACGGTCACTGATGAATGAATTCCCTGGTCATGGTCACTGATGAATGAATTTCCTGGTCACGGTCACTGATGAATGAAGTTACTGGTCATGGTCACTGATGAATGAAATTACTGGTCATGGTCACTGATGAATGAATTTACTGGTCACGGTCACTGATGAATGAATTTACTGGTCACGGTCACTGATGAATGCAGGGCCGCTGATAGAAATCATGGGGCCCCGTACAGCCTACTTGATGGGGCCCCCTTCAGCTCCACCCTGGCCCCGCCCCTGGTCCCTCCTTCAGCCCCACCCCTGGCCCCACCCATTGTCCCTCCCCAGACCCCGCCTTGAAACAAAGTGTAGGTTTGTCTACAAGTAATATTTGTTTTTCTCCAGCCAGTTATAGGTTTGATTATCCAAAAGAAATACTGTTTTCAGATGAGAACAGACCTCGTTAATATCTATATGTAATACAAACCATTAATGAATAAATAAAATGGTATTTTGAAATTGAATTAGGGATATTAAACAAATGACAAAGGTTGAAAAAAACAACAAGCCAGGTCTCGTTAAAGATAGTTTACTGTAGGTAGTTTTCAGGTGTATTGGCAGGGCAGAGGTGGCTCTAGGCTTTGTGGGGCCTTACTCAAAACTTAGGCATGAGGCCCCACTCACACCCACAATGGGAAAAATAATTCAAGTGATAAATAACTGTATAAGGAGGGTAATTGCACACAGTACAGGGGGGAGCAGGACACAGCACAGGGGAAGGGTAAGCAGGCACAGTACAGGGGGCAGGAGTGTACAGCACAGGGAGGGAGGGCAAGTGGGCACAGTACAGGGGGCAAGAGGGTATAGTAAAGGAGGGAGCATGAGGGCACAGCACAGGGGGAGGGTAAGTGGGCACAGTACAGTGGAAGGTAAGTGGGCATAGTACAGGGGGAAGGAGGGTACAGTACAGGGGGAGCAGGAAGGCACAGAACAGGGGGGGGGCAGAGTACGGGGGCAGGAGGGAACAGTACAGGGGGAGCAGGAGGGCACGGCACAGGGGGAGGGTAAGTGGGCACAGTACAGGGGGCAGGAGGGTATAGTAAAGGAGGGAGCAGGAGGGCACAGCACAGGGGGAGAGTAAGTGGGCACAGTACAGTGGAAGGTAAGTGGACATAGTACAGGGGGCAGGAGGGTACAGTACAGGGGGAGCAGGAAGGCACAGAACAGGGGAGGTAAGTGGGAACAGTACAGGGGGCAGGAGGGTACAGAACAGGGGGAGCAGGAAGGTACAGCACAGGAGGGAGGGTAAGTGGGCACAGTACAGGGGGTAGGAGGGCACAGCACAAGGGGAGGGTAAGTGGGCACAGTACAGGGGCAGGATGGGGCAGTACAAGGGGAGCAGGAAGGCACAGCACAGAGGGGAGGGTAAGTGGGCACAGTACAAGGGGCAGGAGGGCACAGCATAGGGGGAGGGTAAGTGGGCACAGTACAGGGGGTAGGAGGGTACAGTACAGGGGGAGGGTAAGTGGACAATACAGGGGGCAGGAGGGTACAGTACCAGGGGAGCAGGAGGGCACAGAAGATGGGGAGGATAAGTGGGCACAGTACAGAGGTCAGGAGGGCACAGCACAGGGGGAGGGTAAGTGGGCACAGTACAGGGGGCAGGAGGGCACAGCACAGGGGGAGGGTAAGTGGGCACAGTACAGGGGGGAGGAGGGCACAGCACAGGAGGAGGGTAAGTGGGCACAGTACAGGGGGCAGGAGGGTACAGTACAGGGGGAGGGGGAGTGGGCACAGCACAGGAGGGAGGGTAAGTGGTCACAGTACAGGGGGGAGGAGGGCACAGCACAGGGGGAGGGTAAGTGGGCACAGGACCGAGCAGCAGGAGGGTACAGTACATGGGAGGGTAAGTGGGCACAGGACAAAAGAGTAAGGTAAAGGCGGGAGCTGGAGGGCACAGCACAGAGGGAGGGTAAGTGGTACAGGGGGAGTGGAAGGAAAGAAAGATACCCATTACATCAGAGTACCCCCCCTAGAGACCCCCCTTATAGCAGCACCCCTTGCCCTCTTTAAGATCCACATCATTTGTATTGCCTTACCGGCATGAATAAGGTACAGTGAGAGCCGAAGATGGGGGGGCGGAGCTGAGAGGTGGAGCGGGGAGAGAGGCACCGAGCGGAGGAACAGACTGGCCTAGCTAAGAATCCTCCTTGAGTGGAGCGCAGTGCCGGAAGTTCGGGATTTGGTCCGACACTGGCTTCATCCCCTGATGGGTCAGCGGGGCAGACAGGAGAAGTGGGCGGAAGGAGGGGGAGCAGCAGCATTAGCAGCTCTCTCTCCTTTCCTGCTTGTGAGGGGAGGATGGAAGTGTCAGCGCTGGCTCTGAGCAGCTGTCCCTGGCTGTGATCCGGAGCTATCAGTGAGCTCCGATCAATCAGTAAACAACCCGCTATCTCTCCATGTAGCGGTGAGCAGAGTCAGCACTGTGTTGATGGCGGGGGGTGCGGAAGGTGATCGGTGGAGGAGAATATATTTTTTTTCATTAAAAATTGACTTTGCAGTTCAGGTTGCCCGGGCCCCCCCTGCTGGTCAGGCCCGGTACAGCAGGGCCAGTTGTACTGGCCTATCAGCGGCCCTGGATGAATGAATTTACTGGTCACGGTCACTGATGAATGAATTTACTGGTCACGGTCACTGATGAATGAATTTACTGGTCACGGTCGCTGATGAATGAATTTACTGGTCACGGTCACTGATGAATGAATTTACTGGTCACGGTCACTGATGAATGAATTTACTGGTCACGGTCGCTGATGAATGAATTTACTGGTCACGGTCGCTGATGAATGAATTTACTGGTCACGGTCGCTGATGAATGAATTTACTGGTCACGGTCACTGAGGAATGAATTTACTGGTCACGGTCACTGATGAATGAATTTACTGGTCACGGTCACTGATGAATGAATTTACTGGTCATGGTCGCTGATGAATGAATTTACTGGTCACGGTCACTGAGGAATGAATTTACTGGTCACGGTCACTGATGAATGAATTTACTGGTCACGGTCACTGATGAATGAATTTACTGGTCATGGTCGCTGATGAATGAATTTCCTGGTCACGGTCGCTGATGAATGAATTTACTGGTCATGGTCACTGATGAATGAATTTCCTGGTCATGGTCGCTGATGAATGAATTTACTGGTCATGGTCACTGATGAATGAATTTCCTGGTCACGGTCACTGATGAATGAATTTACTGGTCACGGTCACTGATGAATGAATTTCCTGGTCACAGTCACTGATGAATGAAGTTACTGGTCATGGTCACTGATGAATGAATTTTCTGGTCACGGTCACTGATGAATGAATTTACTGGTCACGGTCACTGATGAATGAATTTACTGGTCACGGTCACTGATGAATGAATTTACTGGTCAGTCACTAATGAATTAATTTACTGGTCAGTCACTAATGAATTAATTTACTGGTCACGGTCACTGATAAAGGAATTTACTGGTCAGTCACTGATGAATGAATTTACTGGTCATGGTCAAATGATTTTACTGGTCACGGTCACTGATAAATGAATTTACTGGTCACGGTCACTGATGAATGAATTTACTGGTCACGGTCACTGATGAATGAATTTACTGGTCACTGATGAATGAATTTACTGGTTACAGTCATTGATGAATGAATTTACTGGTCACTGTCACTGATAAATGAATTTACTGGTCACGGTCATTGATGAATGAATTTACTGGTTACTGTCACTGATGAATGAATTTACTGGTTACTGTCACTGATGAATGAATTTACTGGTCATTGATGAATGAATTTACTGGTCACTGTCACTGATAAATGAATTTACTGGTCATTGATGAATGAATTTACTGGTCACGGTCAAATGATTTTACTGGTCACTGATGAATGAATTTACTGGTCAGTCACTGATGAGTGAATTTACTGGTCACGGTCACTGATGAATGAATTTACCGGTTAGTCACTGATGAATGAATTTACTGGTCAGTCACTGATGAATGAATTTACTGGTCATGGTCACTGATGAATGAATTTACTGGTCAGTAACTAATGAATGAATTTACTGGTCACGGTTACTGATAAATGAATTTACTGGTCACTGATGAATGAATTTACTGGTCATGGTCATTGATGAATGAATTTACTGGTCACTGATGAATGAATTTACTGGTCATGGTCATTGATGAATGAATTTACTGGTCACTGATGAATGAATTTACTGGTCATGGTCATTGATGAATGAATTTACTGGTCACTGATGAATGAATTTACTGGTCATGGTCATTGATGAATGAATTTACTGGTCACTGATGAATGAATTTACTGGTCATGGTCATTGATGAATGAATTTACTGGTCACTGATGAATGAATTTACTGGTCATGGTCGCTGATGAATGAATTTACTGGTCACGGTCACTGATGAATGAATTTACTGGTCACGGTCACTGATGAATGAATTTACTGGTCACAATCAAATGATTTTACTGGTCATGATCACTGATGAATGAATTTACTGGTCACGGTCCAATTAATTTACTGGCCTGGGTACTGTGCCACATGAGTATGGTAATCTGTTTTTCAATGGAATTAGTTAAATTTTTTTTGTGGGGGGGCTGGTTGCAGGGGGGCCCCATACAACATTTTGCTATGGGGCCCTGTGATTTCTAGTTACGCCCCTGGGCGGAAGGGTGCTTTGCTGTGTATTGGACTTCCTATTTCTAGTCCCGCGGTACGTGCTGTACACGTCATCGCGCAAGCTTTCGACGGACTGTTTGTGCATCCGTGTGTGGTCAAGTCCGTTCAGTGGAAAGTATGACGGACTGTCCGTCAGATTGTATGACGGACTAAGTAGGCCATACAGTCCGCCCGTGTGTACGCGGCTTTAGTTGTTATCACTAGTACAGGTGTCTCCCTTGGAAAACTTTCCTTCATGTCCTTTTCTTGTTACATCTTAAACATTTTGAATTCCCCATCCCATATATAAATTACACTTAATGTATTTATATAGCACTGTCAAATTAACAAAGTGAAAATGAACAGCCAATTTGCCTTTAGTAAATCAATCCCATGAATTCTGCGCTATGACAGGCTGAGATTGTTACATAGTTAGTCAGATTGAAAAAAGACACAAGTCCATCCAGTTCAACCTGTAAAACAATAAATAAATAAAATAAAAAATATATCGTACAGTCCAATATACCCAATTTTATACCCACAGTTGATTCAGAGGAAGGCAACATTCAGGAAAGTATCCAGGCCTTTCTTAAAGCAATTTACTGAGCAAGCCAGAACCACCTCTGGCGGGAGTCTATTCCACATTTTCACAGCTCTTACTGTGAAGAAACCTTTCCATATTTGAAGATGAAATCTTTTTTCCTCTAGACGTAAAGAGTGCCTCTGGGTTGACCTTAAAGAGAATAACTGCTGAATGCTGAATAGTCCAGCCAGGAGCCAGAAGGCTAAAGTTGGCCATACTCTGATTGAAATTGAGCCTGTTCAGCAGGGACCAGCTTTATTTTGATTGGTGTATGACAGAATTAGCTCATTTGATACACTTCTGTTGAAGGGACATAATAGAAATTTTTTCTCAACCAGTCACAGCTACAGACCCGTGCACTCTGACAGCTGTCAGAATACAATGTCCCAGCAGAGGGGAAATTCCTCCATGCAGCTTGTTTGTGTGGATTGAGAAATCTGTTGGCTAGCTTACTGAAAGAAAACTAAAAGTGTATGGCCAGCTTTAAGGTATTGTTGCAATTGTTGTGCTGCTAATAACCTTCCAGCAAAGGTGGATCCCAATGCAGATTATACTTGCATGCCTAGGTATGGATAGCTGGGTAGTGGGTGACTCACATCCTTGTCCCGAATGGAGAGCCCAAGGCTAATGTAGAATGCCTGACTAATACCTATGGCAGCCGCTGCAAGGTGGATGGAAGCTGCTCGGGGTGCTGGGGGGTGGTTGTTGGTGTGTGGCTACCATAAGGTGTGACCGCTTTCTGGGGCAAATCACCACTGGAACGCAGGGCCAGGAACCAGAAGTGATGGCTCGTCCTCAACCAGAGTTGTGGATGGGTTCCACCCAGCCGGAAACACAGGAGTGAAGCTTGAACCCACACTGGGAGGCAGCTGAGCCAGAAGTTAGGACAACATGTTTTCAGAGGACACCCCTTCTTCAGGTCATAAAGGAATTCTGGCAATAAAACAATATTTAAAGGGAGCAAAACGGCGTGAGTCAAACAGGACCCTCTTATATCAATTAAGCCTTTATTAGCTCTAATATAAACCAATAGGCTTACAATAGTACAGAACTGATTAACATAGCTGTTCTTCTAGAATTAAATTATAAGCTAAGATATGCAATTAAATCACCAATCAGTAAAAAGAATTAAAGAGAATTAAAAAATAATATCAGCATAAAAATTTAAAAATAATAAAGAATACATGATGAAAAACAATAATAAAATAAAAATTATGAATTAGATCTTACATATCACTGCCACTATAGCTGAAAATTACGAATTAGATATTACATATCACTGTCATTATAGTGGAAAGGAAATTTAAAAACAGTTAAAAAAGAAAAAAACTGAAAAAAGCAATGAGCACAAAGGGGCAAAAAATAATGAATTCATTATCAAGCCATAATATTATAAATCTCTATCTCCTCATTTAAACCATGTGGGGTTAAGTTTTTGCTGTGATTACTTTGTGTAGATCAATTTAGAGTGACTGTATCTTGTTTTGTGACTGGTGGAAAGTAGTAAATCTGCAGCACAGAGGTCAAACTAAAAGCCATGCTTTTGCTTAATGTTGCCCAGCAATAGGCTCAATAGCAGAGCATGGCACAGCAGCAAGTTTCTAATAGACTGTTGGCTGCTCAGCATCAACAGGCCAATGCTTAGCAGCAATAAATGAATATACTGTTTGGCTGTCAAGTTGGCAAGCACTGAGGCTCAAGTGACTGCTTTGGCCCAGGCTGGAGACAGAGACCGGAAGGCTATAACAGAAGTGGTGCATCCCAGGTGACTGCTTTGGCTCAAACAGCAGAGATGGACCATAACACTCTAAATCAGGTGGTGCAACAGCTTGTGGCCCAAGGTCCAGAGGTCTCCATTGTCACCCAAGGTCCTGCTGGGGCAATATTTGCAGATATTGACACCACTGTATGTCTTACAGTCCTATCTCTCCGCTTTCAAACAGAGAGATAAATGTGATGCTTGCCCCAAAGAGCAGGTTGGGCTGCTGGTCCTTTTCCTTTCCGGGGGACTCCCAGATAGCCCACCTGGACTTGGTCCCTCAGGAGCCCAACGACTTTGGGAAAGTGAGATACAATTCCTCTGCCAGATGGGGGGGACAACTTGTGCACTTGCTCAATGCATTTGCTACTGTATCTATCGAGCAGGAGAGTCACCCTGTCCCCAGATGCAGGGACTTATTGGTCCTAATAAGAATGGGCTCAAACCAGAGAGTGTCACCTTCGGCCAAACTGTGGAGCAGGTCACAATAACCCATTTTCTGTTGGCATGGCAATCAACCCTAGGGCTGGTAGGACCCAAAGTCAGCAGACCAACTGGTGGATCTGGTGGAACGGTATCAGATCAATGAGGACCCCAGCATCAGTGCTGCCCCTGGAGAACTAAAGCTACCCCCTACTCCAGTTGAACATGGCTGTGATGCTGTGTTAATACAACATTCCCTAAAAACTTGTTATCTCCCAGTCCTCATATTTTAATCCCATTAAAGCCTAGCTGCAAAGTCGATTTTTAGCCCCAGGAAATGCACTAGCTTTTCTACTGAATTTATGCATGGAAACCCTACATGCGGGGCTTTTTAAATGTTTGTATGACTATTTTTTCACTATGTACTAATAAAAGTTAACTATTTTTTAGGAAAACTGGTTTTGACACCGTTAAAGACTTATAAAAGTTATTTTGTGTTAGGGTCTCTTGTCTTTCAATAGTGTATCTGAAGGGATGTGGTACCAGTAAATTCTGGTTGAGGGCTCTGTATCTAAGGGCCCTCTCTCCCAAATCCTTCATTGTGCTTATGCTTGGAATAAACTTCCTTTTGGGCTTGAACATTTCAGTGTGGATCCTCAATTCCAGATCATGGGTGAAGCTGTGTGGTCCCTGAAAACCACCAAGTGGTATAAACCTACAGAGAGGTCTACCCCCAGGAGCCCCCACATAGTCAAGGGGCCAATAGCATGCTGGCAGTGTGCTAAGTGGGGAAAATTGCTTTAAACTGTCATGCAGTAAATTACATATCATGTTTATTATGTAATAAATATGCTACTAAATCTGTATTTACTATTCTATGTTCGGTGAGCTTATTTGCTAATTTTGAGTTGCATTTCTGGTCCTTGAATTGTCTTTCCACGATGCATATTCTAGAACTTGCCGTAAAGAAATCTATAGAAAGAATAGAATTGCACCTGAGGATCCCGGAATGAGCGCTCCTAGACAGAGAGAAACGAAAACCTCGCGCAGAGCTGCAGGGTGCAGAGCCCCACAACCCGCTATACAGCAGTATTTCTCCCCGAGGCGGATGTCAGCTGCCGGGCACATCGCGGAGACTACGGACGTAGCTAAACCCCGCGAGGTGGCGAGCGCTCGGACAAACAGGGGGGAGACGAAAAAGCTCAACCGAGGCTGGGAGCGGCAGAGAGGAAAACGAAGGAGCTACCCCTCGCACTAAACGATCGGAAGTGGAGGTGAGCGTGCGAGCGAATAAGGGGGAGACGAAAAGCTCAACCGAGGTAGTGAACGGCCGAGAGGAAAACGAAGGAGCTACCCTTCGTGTTAAGCGATCGGAAGCGGAGGCGAGTGCGTGGATGAATAGGGGAGAGATGGAAAGCTTAACCGGGGCCGGGAACGGCAAAGAGGAAAGCGGAGGAGTCACCCCTTGTAGTATACGATCGGAAGCGGAGGATCTGAAGAGCTTAATTCAGGCTCTACCAACGAAAGCCGATATAGAGGCTCTCATTAAGAGAGTGGAGGAGACACACCGTGCTGAGATTCAGCAAGTACACACTGAGATCCAGGTCATTTCCGACCGCTTGATAGCAGGGGAGGTAAGAGTATCCTCATTTGAAGGAAAAATGGAGAGAGTGGAAAGGGATAGCAAAGAGCAAGGTGAGATGTTGGTGGAGATGCAGCTCCAGATCGAGGAACTTGAAGATCGTAGTCGCCGCTGCAACTTGAGGCTCCGAGGCGTCCCAGAAGTCGCTGAGCAGGAGGACTTACAGGAGAAGGTAATGAGCATTTTTCACATGATTTTTGAGGGGAATGTCCCGCCCAACATGGACTTGGACAGAGTACACAGGGCGCTAGGGCCTAAATCAGCAGACCCGCAAAGGCCCAGGGATATAATTTGCCGCCTCCATAGATATGTGCATAAGGAGACTCTGCTGAGGAAGGCATGGGTGGCTGGTAATATTGAGATAGAGGGTTCAGTAGTGAAGCTCCTACCTGACTTATCCCGGGCCACATTACAGCGCAGAGCACAGTTGCGCACTGTCTTGGACTGTGTACGGCGGGAGGGACATACATACAGATGGAAATACCCTCTTGCTGTGGTAATAAGAAAAGGAACATCTACATGCACACTGAGACTATACAGCGATCTTCCAAAGCTATTCGCCTTTATAGGTGTGGAGCCGTTTATGGTGCCGAACTGGAGACTCCCACTCTCTCAGCTGCAGAGAAAAAACCCAGAAAATAGGAGGGAAAGAGAGGGAGTGAGAAAGATGAGAAAGACATATTACAGTATAATGAGACTTGTGTTAGAATTTGTGCTAAATTAACTCATATCCCTGAATCTGAATTATTTTTTTTTTTTTTTTTATTTCTCGTAGCCTCACCCCATAGGTTTTCAACTTGTTTAAACACTCTTGAGAAGAATGGGGGGAGAGAGATATGCTCTTAAAAAATTCTTTTTTTTTTTTTTTTTGGATTGAGATGAATGGAGATAATGGGGGGTGAGGTGGGGGTGGCGGGTGGGGGGGGGAGAGTCTAAGATAAAATATACAAATAAGATTAGATAATTATTATAAAGGGGGGAGGGTTCGGGTCCCTGGGGGGGATTTACGTGATCTAGGTTCCTAGGACCTAGGTTCCTAGAAAAGGTGGTCACTTAAGAGAGTAGTATAATTCACTAGGGATAAAGAGAGATAAAGAAGGGGGGAATGGGATGATAGAGGTTGCAGTGGTCTTTCCTTTTTTTTTCACTAGATGTGCAGGGAGGAGGGGGGGATTTAATATAATACATAAATGTTTGTTTAATACATGTTTGTTTTTCTTGGGGGGCGGGGGGGGGGGGTAATGGATGTGGAGGGTCAGTAAATGTAAATGTGAATGATGGTGCACAGGCGATGGTTTAGACTTATGAGGGATGAGAGGGCGGGATAAGGAGGGACAATGAGTAGGGGGTGAGAGAACACAGAACTAGTACACAAGAAACTGTGGGTTTTTTTTTTTTTTTTAAACTAATTAATACGGTAAATCACTAAACACTAATATCAGTAACCTTTAATATTATCACTAATAAAATAAAGCACAGAGCTAGGGACCTGGGGGAAACAGAGGGCTTATGGATTGGGACCAGACCCCCCTACCTGAACCTAAGGATGAATAAAATAACTTTATAAGATTTGACCTCCGGCTCCATCCCCCCCCCCCCCTTTTTTTTTTTTTTTTTTGGGGATGAGGAATGTAAGGTATTATATTGTATTGTTGCTTTATTGTATTAATGTATCTTTTTGGAACAATGTCAATACACAATATGGCTCTTGGAGGAAAGAGGAGAGAAACGGAGAGGAGACATGGAAAATGGGAAGGGAAGAGATCGATATAAATTATATATGCAGGGGAGGCTTAAACTTTGGATAAATATAGAGGGGGGAACATGTTTGAATCTGCAAACACAGGCGCAGCTGTGGATGTGTGCGCCCATATATGTATGTGCAAGGGTATAGGAGTATACATGTAAAAGTATATACGTAGATGGGAATGGACAGACATAATTAACTTTGCCTATATTATGGCTTTTGTCTCCTTCCCTTTCCCCTTTTTTTTTTTTTATTTTTTTTTTTATTTTTACCCCCCCTCTCTCAAAGAGCCATGTTGGAGTAGACACAATCTGTGTAGAGAAGTAACAGGTGATAGTAGAAAACATGATATTATAAAAGACTGGTAGGGGAGGGCACGGGGGAAGCTCGCCCAGGAGCAGCCAGGCACAACCACAAAACCCCATTAGGTAAACACTCATAATCCAGAGGGTTCGGAAATTGAGTGGTTAAAAGCAGTAGAGCTTTAGAATTCGTGGGGAGACCGTTGGTAAACGGTCGACCCAGGGATTGGTAGTGGGGGAGGGAGGGAGGGAGTAGTAGACTAGACGGGAGGGAGGGAGGTGGTGGGGCTAGAGGGGGCTCTCCCCCCCCCCTTTTTTTTTTTTTTTTTTTTTGCACCTTTGTTTGTCTCTGCCTATTTCCCCGAGGAGATATGGAGACCTTAAAAATAATGTCCCTGAATGTAAAGGGACTGAACGTCCCGGAAAAAAGACGAATGTTATTCCATGATTTAAAGAGACTGAAAATAGATGTAGCGTTTATCCAAGAAACACATTTCAGAGAAAACAATCTTTCTCTGCTGAGGTCTACGGGATATCCAACGGTTTACCATGCACTTAACCCGATTTCCAAAACTAAGGGAGTTACCATCATGATATCAAAAACAGTAGCATGGAATCATAAGGATTCCATGATAGATGCAAAGGGAATGTATCTCTTTGTAAAGGGGACGATGGGAGGGGTAGGAGTTACATTAGCAACATATTATGCCCCCAATATACAACAAGACCTCTTTGTTAAAGAGATACTTGATAAACTTATGGAATTTGAAGAAGGACAGTTGATTATGGGGGGAGACCTTAATATCCCATTAATCCCCAGTGAAGACACCTCATCAGGGACATCGTCAGTGACACCTAAAACAAGAAAGAGGATAGCTCAGGCATTAACAGAAACAAAACTGGCAGATATATGGCGATTATTACACCCCAAGGAAAGAGATTACTCTTTTTTCTCCAATCCGCATAGAGTGTACTCACGAATAGATATGTTTTTTATTCCGCATAAACAATTACCCTCAGTTAAGGAAGCCACTATTGGCCTAATTACTTGGTCAGATCATGCTCCAATTTTTTTAAAATATAACTTAACGGGGAAAAAACATTTAACCTCTAGGATGTGGAAACTTAATGAGAGCCTCCTTCAGGATCCCTTAGTCCTGGAGGATATTAGAAAGGAGATAAAATTCTTCTTTCAGGAGAACGAAGGCCCAGAAAGTTCCTCGGGTACAATCTGGGAAACGCACAAGGCAGTAATCAGAGGAGTATTAATTAAGCATGGAGCAAGGATTAAGAAGGAAAGAGAAACTAAGTTAACAGAATTATTAGTAAAAATGCAACAACTAGAAGCACAACATAAACACGCCCAGAACTTAGAAGTTGAACAAGAATTAATAAGTATACGTAGGCAAGTTACAGATTTACTACAGTACAGAGCTAAAATGGCAATTCAGATAGGACGTAAGTGTAGCTATGAATCCGGCAATAAATGCGGAAAACAACTAGCGAGAGCATTACGGGAAATACAAACCAAGACACATATACCTATAATTAGAAAAAAAGATGGGGAGGAAGAACGGATGCCAGAACAGATCGCTGGTGTGTTTGGCGATTTCTACTCCTCATTGTATAACCTGAACTTGAGGGCATCAGATCAAGCTAAGATAAATGAATACATAAGTTCAAGTGAAATGCCGACTCTGACAGGTACTGCACGGGAGGAGATGGAATCCCCAATCACACTAGAAGAAGTACAAAACACAATAAAACAGATAAAAAGTGGGAAAGAACCTGGTCCAGATGGACTAACAGCCCAATATTATAAGACGTTTATGCCGGAATTAGGTCCACATATGGTTAAATTGTTTAATGAAATAGGAGACATATCGACTTTCCACTCAGATACACTTAAAGCTACAATCACAGTGATACAGAAGGAAGGTAAAGACCCGAAACAATGTGGAAGCTATAGGCCAATATCCTTACTGAACGCAGATTTGAAAATATTTAGCAAACTACTAGCCTTGAGGATACAACAGTATTTGCCCTCTTTGATTCATCAAGATCAAGTGGGATTTGTCCCAACAAGAGAATCAAGGGATAATACTATTAAGGCCTTAAACCTAATACATACAGTTAACTCTACCGAGACTCCCTGTATATTTCTGGAAACAGATGCAGAAAAAGCTTTTGATCGGGTGGGGTGGGGGTTTATGTTCTCGGTACTCCGACATATAAAGCTAGGAGGGAAAATGATGGGCTGGATAACAAGCTTGTATGGAAAACCTACAGCTCAAGTAAGAGTAAATGGAGTGGTATCTACACCTTTCCCAATAACAAATGGGACCAGACAGGGATGTCCATTGTCCCCTTTGTTATTTGCGTTGACCCTCAAACCACTTTTATGCAGAGTAAGGCTCAACAGGGATATCCAAGGAATAATTATAGGAGATACCCATAATAAAGTTGCCGCATATGCAGATGATATGCTTTTTACAGTGACGAACCCGATAATCTCGCTCCCAAATCTATGTAAGGAAATCGAGACATACAGTACACTATCCTACTTTAAAATAAACTGCTCCAAGTCAGAAGCCTTAATGATAGCAGTCCCAGAGAAAATGATGAGACTAATAAAATTAGATTATAAATTTAATTGGACGGACTATGGTTTGAAATACTTGGGAATAACGATCGCAACAGACCTCAATAAGATATATGAATTAAATTTTGCACCAGCATTGAAGATGGTACGAGGATGCCTGGAGAGATGGCACAGGGGAATATATTCCTGGTTTGGAAGAAATAATATAATTAAGATGAATATTTTGCCAAAACTCCTGTACCTCCTACAGGCAATTCCAATGTTAATACCAAGAAAATTCTTCAGAACTATACAAACATTATTTATGAAATTTATCTGGGCAGACAAACAACCAAGGATACGGAGGACATTATTAACATTACCAAAGCTATACGGGGGATTAGCAACACCAGACATATATAAATATTACCAGGCAATACATCTAGGTAGATTACTAGACTGGTGTCGACATGGAGATCAGAAAATATGGGTAAAATTAGAGCAAGCACAATGTAGGGAGCTACTACATAGAGCACCTTGGTGCTACAGAAATTTGACCTTAGATACGAAGCTTCACCCTACAATAGGACCCACATTACAGATATGCTACCATCTCCTAGCTAAGAATAAGATATCGACACAGAACTCCCCTCTAGTTCCTATATTGGGCAATCCCCGATTTATACCAGGCATACAGAAAGGACCTTTTGATAAGCTGATTAAAAAAGGAATATATCAAGCCTCGCATTTCGTGAAAAAAGGTAAATGGCCAACAATGCAGGAGATGACAGATAGAAAAGGTCCCTTTCAATTAGATTTCTGGCAGGCGGCACAATTAGGACACTTTTTAAGAACAGAGATAGAGCCAGAGTTACTAGACCGAGACTATATGCCATTTGAGAAACTCTGTACGGAAAAGGAACCAATTACGCATGTAATCTCGAAAATGTATGCGTTACTGATTAAACCCGTAGAAAATTTTCAGTTACCCTTCTTTCGGAAGTGGGAAATAGACCTAGGAAGGATTTTCTCTGAGGAGCAGAAGAAAAAGATGATACAATCAATTTTTAAAACAGCAACTTGCACAAAATTACAGGAAACTAATTATAAAATTATTGCACAGTGGTACAGAACACCAGAAAAACTTCAAAAATATTTTCCTCATATATCAAATAAGTGTTGGAGGTGCCAGAAAGAAGTGGGAAATTTCTTACACATATTTTGGTCATGTCCAAAAATTAAGAAATACTGGAAAGATGTACGAGAGATCGTTCAAAAATTCAGTGAAGTAGAGATACGGGAGGATCCAGCAGTATTTCTCTTGAATTTGTCAGAGACCTCAGGGAATATAGGTGGGAACTCCATCATGTGTCACTTGGTAAATACAGCCAAGTCATGTATAACACTTAGGTGGAAACAAATACAACCTCCCAGTGTGAGCATGTGGTTGAAGAAAGTCGAGGAGGTGAACAGGATGGAAGACCTAATATGGACAGCTAGGAAAAGAAGGAAAACTTATTTGGAAATATGGACACCATGGAACCTCTATATCTCCTCGGGGGATGGAAGGAGACGGATCGATGCAGTTTAGGGGGGTGGGGGGGGAGACTCTGGGGAAGGAGATGAGAACTCCCCCTCTCTCCCCCCCTCCCCCTCTCTCTGGCTTGGTTCGCCCCCCCCTTTTTTTTTTTTTTCTCCTCGGGGGGGGGGGGGGGGGGTGGATGGGAGGGTTGAAGAATAGGGGGGAAAATAGTAAGAGGGGTAGATGAGTAAAAAGGAGATAACAATACAACTCTAATCTGATTGGGAACAGTACCAACCTAGGATCAGACATGGGGTATGTGGGACTGAGAGAGAAGTTTCTATGTTACTGTCCCGATATGTTATATATATTGCCACCAACCTTGCGTGTTCTCTTTGTGGTTTTATATATTACACTATAAGGGGAGTAAGAAGCGAATGGAATGAAATGAACTGTTATGCTATTTCTGTTTATTATGTATGAATATGGAAACTCGATATATGACTCTTAGATTGTTTATGTAAAACTCTGTTTTTGCTTACCTATGGAAAGGGAAAAAATAAATAAATAAAGAAATTGAAAAAAAAGAAAGAATAGTAGGAAACCTTTGCCAAAAAAAGAGATCTTTTAACAAAATTTCCAGTGAAAATAATTTTGTTAATAGTCCAAACTGCTTCCAGTGTTTGGTGGGATTATCATTTGAATGAAATATATAATTTAGTAAGAACATATTTTAATGCTCCCTTTACCTCATTATTTCTCAGACAGTAAATAACCGGGTTCAACAATGGGGAGACAACACCATAAAGAAGAGATGACACTTGAACAATGATAAAGAAATCTCCAGTGTTTGGACCATTGTAGTTGAAGGCGCCAGTTAAGTAAAATACTGTTACAACAATGAGGTGGGATGAACATGTGGAGAAGGCCTTCTTCCTGCCTGTGGTGGAGCGGATTTTTAGTATGGTGGAAATAATACGGATGTATGAATTTGCTATAAGCATGAATGGAGACATCCCAAGAAAAAAAGTAACAACGTGTAAGACCACTTGACTGTCATGTATATCACTGCAAGCCACTTGTAACAATGGAAGAACATCACAGAAATAATGGTTGATATGTCGGGTGCCACAAAACATACGTTTCCAAGTCATCAAGGTGTGAAAGGTTGCATTTACAAGTCCACAAAGCCAGCACCCCACCACAAGATATGAACAGATCTTCTTGTTCATTATGGTGATGTAGTGGAGAGGGTTACATATTGCCACGTATCTGTCATAAGCCATGACAGCCAGAAGAAGGCATTCCGTTCCTCCAAAGCAGACAAAGAAATAGAGTTGTGTAAGACATTTATTGAATGATATCATCCTGTTGCCTGTTATTGCATTAGCCAACATGGCTGGGAGAGTAACCGAAGAGTAACAGACATCTAATAAAGATAGGCAACTCAGAAAAAAATACATTGGTGACTGGAGGCGGCTATCCACTTGAATGATGCTAAAAACAGTGAGGTTTCCTAGAACAGTCATTGTGTAGATTTGAGCAATTAACAGTGAGATTAATATCTGCTCCCTTGGAAATCCCATAAGGATAAAGTCATGAAAAAATGTTTCATTGGTAGCTGCCATCTACTTAACCATAATCTCTGAAAAAAAGAAAGTGGAAAGTATATACATAATACCAATAAATACAAGGTGTGTCTAAAATGTTTGGTGAATGGTCCGATATCTCAACGTCAACATGGGCCACACATGGCTATCCAGAAACACGTAGAGAAGCACCACCTATCATGGAGTACATGTGACCTTCAGGGTAAACCCGCTGTGGGCAGTGGAAAATAGTCAGTGTGAGAGGTAGGGACCATTCATCAAATGTTTTAGACACACCTCATACATCTACTGTGGAGGAACCCTAAAGCCTGGTACACACTACCAGGGGGAGGCACTGTACTTACCATGCAAAGTTAGTCCAACGATCTTCCCCACTGAGCTATTGTGTTCTGACAGGGTTATGCCCCCCCCCCCCCAATAGTCTGATCTGCTGTTGGCTGAGAGCTCCGATTGGGAGTCGATCGGATGCTGGTTTTCCAGCATACTCATCCGACAGACTGACGTACACACAGGCAGAATGTCGGTCCGTATTTTTTGTACCAGGCAAGTGTCTCCCAACATTCTGGCCGTGTGTACAGGGCTTAAGACTTACTACACACCTTACTCACTGACTGTAAAATCTCCTTTAGGGCTTGTTTTGGTTGGCTTTAGGCTAATGCCAATGGCATCAGTTTGAGATGCTTTTGAGATCATTCAGAATTACCTGAATAGTGCATTTGACCTACTTCTGTTCTGTATTTTACATGCTTTAGTTGGATTATAATGCGTATGGGGAGTTTAACATTTTGAGGTACAGACTTACATACATATGTGTGTAACACGAGCTATCATCGGTAGCTCAAGAGTCCTTGCCAAGGTCCTTTAAAGACAACAGCGATGAGCTTCAAATTTGGGTCATCCTCCAAACTCTAGCTGTGTCTGTTTCGAAAAGTGGTAAATTATTGCATTTGTTAATGGCCATAGGAAACATAACCAATAACACAATTTCTGGGCTGTAGTCAGGTGACTTGTAAAGGCCAATCGTGGGATTTTGCGAATGTGCCAGTACCCTTTCTATAAAAGCGAATGTTCGTATCAGCCTTTGTTCAGTGTTTGTTGCAACAGATATAGAATAGTAAGGAAAAGCTCATGTTAGATGTTCATGCTGGTGCCCATTGCTAAAAAATAGTTTCTCCAGGTTTACATGCAATCACACACACCCAACAAGTGTGTTGTACAGTTGTTTAGCAAGTTGGGGGGGGGGGGGGAGATATATTATGGATAGTTAGATGTCGGCTGAAAAAAAAAGTATCTACCGTACTTATCGCCGTGTAGCACGCACCCCAAGTTTAGGAGGGAATTTTAAGGGAAAAAACTTTTAGGAGGGAAGTTTAAGGAAAAAAACTTACATTTAAATGCCCATCAATGCAGCCTTATCAGTGTCCATCTGCAGCCTTGTCAGTGTAGCCTTGTCAGTGTAGCCTTGTCAGTGTAGCCTTGTCAGTGTAGCCTTGTCAATGTAGCCTTGTCATTTTCAGCCTTGCTCCAGTGTCATTGCAGCCTTCCAGTTTTAAAAATTGTGCCGCCGAGATACAGAGCTGGATGTCCTGTGTATCTCGGCGGCTCTCGACAGCTCTCGGCTCCTCTCACAGGCTTGACTGTGAGTGAAGCCGAGAGGAGCTGAGTGCCGCCGAGATACAAATAGCCGAGTGTACTTGGCTCGGCTCCGCTCACAGTCACGCACAGTCCCTGTGTTATGTCCATCATAGGGCAGGACTGGGCGTGACTGTGAGCAGAGCCGTGCCGAGTACACTCGGCTATTTGTATCTCAGCGGCACTCGGCTACTCTCGGCTCCTCTCACAATCAGGGGGGGGTCGGCGTATAACACTCACCCGCGATTTTCCCTTGATTTTGAAGGGGAAAACAGTGCGTGTTATACGCCGATAAATACAGTGTTTTTTACAGATAGGAGCCGATTTACTATAACTGGAGTGTGCAAAATCTAGGGCAGTTCTACATAGAAACCAATCAGCTTCCAGGTATTTTGTCAAAGCTTAATTGAACAAGCTGAAGTTAAAAGCGAATTGACTCCCATGTACAGCTGCACCAGATTTTGCACTCTCCGGTTTTAATAAATCAACCCCATAGTCACAGACACACTCACAGCAAATTAGGGAAAGGTCTTCAGGGTGTTATCAGGGACAGTTACATGCTACTGGTCATTGCAGGTGTCCATATTTATATTGAGGCTCAGAGGAGTATGTTTACAGTGGGGAAAATAATTATTTGATCCCCTGCAGATTTTGTAAGTTTGCCTACTTACAAAGAAATTTGGTGGAGAACTTGGTGGAGAACCCCTTGTTGGCAAGCACAGAGGTAAGATGTTTCTTGTAGCTGGTGACCCGGTTTGTTCACATCTCAGGAGGGATTTTGGTCCACTCTTTTTTACAGATCTTATCTAAATCCATAAGGTTTCTTGGCTTTCGCTTGGAAACCCGAACTTTCAACTCCCTCCATAAATTTTCTATAGGATTAAGGTCTGGAGACTGGCTAGGCCACTCCATGACCTTATTGTGCTTCTTTTTGAGCCACTCCTTTGTTGCCTTGGCATTATGTTTTGGGTCATTGTCATGCTGAAAGACCCATCCATGACCCATCTTCAGTATTCTGGCTGAGGGAAGAAGGTTCTCATCCAGGATTTTACAATACATGGTCCCATCCATTTGGCCCCTCAATGCGGCAAAGTCGGTATGTACCTTTAGCAGAGAAACAGCCCCAAAGCATCATGTTTTCACCTCCGTTCTTGACTGCAGGGATGGTGTTCTTAGGGTCATAGTCAGCATTTTTCTTCAACATGGTGAGTCCTCCTCCTCAAGAAGGCACATGTACAGTCATGCCAATGAACATCTAAATGATTCAGAGAAGAATTGGGAGAAAGAGCTGTGGTCAGATGAGACCAAAACTGAGCTCTTTGGCATTAACTTAATTTGCGGTGTTTGGAGGAAGGAAAATGCTGACTATGACCCTAAGAACACCATCCCTACATTCAAGCACAGAGGTGGAAACATTAAGGATTTAGAGAAGATCTGTAAAGAAGAGTGGACCAAAATCCCTTCTGGGATGTGTGCAAACCTGGTCACCAACTACAAAAAACTTCTTACCTCTGTGCTTGCCAACATGGTTATCTCCACCAAGTACTAGATCATGTTTTGCTTAGGGATCAAATACTTATTTTACTCACTGAACTGCAACTCAATTTATAACATTTGTATCATGTATCATGCACGATGGACGTCAGCACAATGGCACGCCAGAGGCGGACTGACCATGGGGCCACTCTGGCACTGCCCGAGGGCCCCATGCCACTAGGGGGCCCCATCAGGGTTGCCAGCCCTTAGTAAAATCAGGGACAATATGTAAAAATGTGTGTTTTTTTTTACATCTGTCTCTGAAATGTCCCTTACCGACATCCTTTTGGTCTAAAAAATCCTGAGATTATTCCTGCCCTACCTCTCCAGTACCTTCTCAGCCAATAGAAACTTGTCTGTGTATACTGTGTGATTGTATACTGTGTGTTTGTGTATACTGTGTGGCCCCATAATCTCTGATTGCCTGGGGGCCCCATAATCTCCTATTGCCCCGGGGGCCCCATGAGTTGTCAGTCCGCCCCTGTGGCACGCCTGGGCAAATGGACGTATGGGTACGTCCCCTTTAAAACGCAGCATTGTGGGTGCGCGCCTGCCGTGTACTCCATGACCGGGGTCCCACGGACTCGATGTCCACTGGGGGCCCGTGATCGTATCACAGACAAAACAAGGCATTTCCCTGTTCTGCCTAACAACATGACAGAGATCTACTGCTCCCTGTCATCGGGAGCAGTGATCTCTGTCATGTTCTAGCGAGACAATCCCCCCCGCAGTTAGAATCACTTCCTCGGACACACTAAACCCCTTGATTGCCCCCTAATGTTTAACCCCTTCCCTGCCAGTGTCATTTACACAGTAATCAATGTATTTTTATAGCAGTCATCGCTGTATAAATGACAATGGTCCCAAAATAGTGTCAAAAGTGCCCTATGAATATCACAGTCATGATAAAAATTGCAGATTGGCGCACTTAATAATAAAAAAAATTAATAATAAAAATGCCATCAAATCTATTTTTTAGACGCTATAACTTTTGTGCAAGCCAATCAATATACGCTTATTGCGATTTTTACCAGGCACACTGGCAGCATTCGGCACACTGGCAGCATTCGGCACACTGGCAGCATTCGGCACACTGTCACACTGGCAGAATTCGGCACACTGGCAGCATTCGGCACACTGGCAGCATTCGGCACACTGGCAGCATTCGGCACATTGGCACATTCGCAGAATTTGGCACACTGGCAGCATTGGGTACACTGGCAGCATTGGGCACACTGTCACACTGGCAGAATTCGGCACACTGGTAGCATTTTATGGGCATGCTGGCAGCATTTGATGGCACAGTGACAGCGTTTGATGGCACACTGGCTGTAATTGATGGCACAGTGGCTGCGTTTGATGGCACAGTGGCTGCGTTTGATGGCAAAGTGGCTGCGTTTGATGTTTTTTTTTTTTCAAATTTTTTTCAGTTTGTTTGTGCCCCAAACCCCCCCCCCCCCAAAAAAAAAATTTTTTTAGCACCAGCCACCACTGAGCTTGAGTGCAAATAAATGAATGCTGGGAATGTAGGCATAACATCCTTTGTGGAGTGTTTCCTGGTAATAAATGCCACTGAAATATTGATTTCTAGATTTTACAATGCATGTTGGTGGTCCTGTTTAAACTAGGACCACGTCCTAAAAGGTTTTAGACTGTGAAAAAAGGCCGATCATTTTTGGGGAGTTTTTTTCCCTGGGAATAAATGACACTGTAATGTTGATCTCTAGATTTACAATGTCTGTTGCTGACCCTGTTAAAAGTGGGCCCCACTGCAAAAAAAAATTATACTGAGAACATAAGCAAAACAAATTGGTGGCATTTTCATGGAATAAATTACACTCTAATGTTGATTACTATTTTAAAATTGCTTTTTTTTTAAAATGACCTGTAGTAACAAAGTGATTCAACACGCTGTATGAATTGTGCATGAGGCCGAGGTTATGCGCACCCAGCTAGTAGAGATTCGGGAAGGTTTTGCATCTGCAAATTAAAAAAAAGTGCCTATAACTTAGACTATTGGGTGTCCAGTCTGGATCAATGATTGTAACTAGTACTGTACACTGTAATTTTTATTTTACTTTAAAGCCTGCCTGGTCTCTACCTTAGAAATAGAGCCTAGAAGAGCTGCTTACATTATGAAATGTAATGTTGATGTCTAGATTTTTAACATGGTTGATGATGATGGTGGCCCTGTTCAAAATATTGCTTGATAAAAAATAATTTTCCTGACAGACTCCATGGCAGCCTACGTGTGGGTTTAGTCCCGCCTCCATTACCCTATAGGACGATACTCCCATAAATCTTTGCTCCCTGCCAGAGGCCGTGTTCTTTTTTTGTCCTCCTCCATAGGACCTAACATGTGTCTTTTTACCCTGAAGACTTGCATTTTTTTCTGCGATACGGACCGGCCGTGCGACTTGGAGTCGCAAATTTCCAATAAGCTCTAGCTACTAGCGGAGTATGGAAAAGGGGCATATGGAAGAGGCGCTGAAGAGGTGTATGCCTGGTCACTGACAGGTGAAGTCGCATGATTAGTCGTGAGCCTAGCTACTAGCAGGTGACTTTCGCCCCCCCTCCTCCCAGAAGTCCGGCATGTGTGGGGACCTACCTCGGCTGGTGTCCGTCTACAGGAGTGGTGAGCTGTTTCTTTTCCATGGCAGCCTTTATGTGTCATTTCTGTATGTTTTTTTCTCTTGTGCAGTGCCCCTTTCGTTTCCCCATACAGCGCCGTGCGGTGTATCTGGCTTGCTGGGCGGCTGGTTTCCGTGCGTTCCAGCCGCCCAGTTACTTCCTCGTTCGCCGCTCGGTTGTTCTGCGCATGCGCGAGACCGGCGCGAGGACGAGGCTTCGTTCGGGCATGCGCGATGCGGGCTTCGCGCATGCGCACTAGCTTTTTCATGACGGAAATCGTGACGTCATTAAGGCGGCAATTTTAAAAACGGAAAACAGCTTGCAGTGTTTCTGGGATGTTTGTGAAGCCTGCATCACCATTCCTAAGTCCTGGTTCTTCAGTATTAGGTATGTTTCTTTGATGGGATCAGTTTTTTCTCTGCCTCCTTAGCTGTTTTCTGTAATTAAATTAGGCTGTTTTTTCTCCAGCCCTGATGGATCCTTTGGATGCATCACCGCCTGCTAGTGGCCAGCCCTCTCGGAGAAGGTACTTTTTTTTGGGTTACCTGCCGGGGGGGGGGGGGGGGAGCAGTGGAACATTAGGGAATGTTCCACTAACACTGCTGTTTTTTTCTACCTTTTCAGCCCTTCTAGGTCTACTCAACGACGTAGTTCTCACCGAGAAAGTGACTCGTCTAAGTCCCACCGCCGGCATTCCTCTTCCAGATCCAGACGACATGATTCTCCTGCGAGAACCAGTCTCCGTAGCCGGGATTCTTCCCGCCCTTCAACAGCTTGCCCAAGTCACGTAGCTGAAGGTGTATGCTGGGGGTGCAAGACGCAGGTTCCTGCTGACAAGTCCCTTTGTGATGCCTGTTATATTAAAGCGACGGGTGAAAGGAGTGACTCTGACCAACAGCTAAAGTCTATGGTGGAAAGATTGGTTAAAGACAGTCTTAAGAAATTTGAAGCCCCCCAGTTGTCTCCCATAGAGTCTCCAAGGTCTCCGGGGAGGGATGCTCAGGCCCAGGACACATGGGATTCCTTGTTGCCTAGCCACCCGTCTGCTGTCCTCTCAGAGAGTGAGTCTGAGGAAGAAGAGTCTGGTTTGCCCTCCTCCCTAAGACCCTTGGTCGAAGCCATTAAGCGGATGAGTGGAGTAAGGTAGAGAAAAAGAATTCTCTTCTATCTGAGATTCAGAGACTTTACCCTTTTAAGGAGGAAGAAGTTAAAAACTTGGAATCTTCCCCTCTAGTGGACGCAGCAGTAATGCGATTAGTCAGACATGTGACCCTTCCTCTTGAGGACACAGTATCTTTCAAGGACGCTCTGGATAGGAGAATTGATTCTGACCTTAAGAGGATCTATCTTACGGCTGGCATGGCCTGTAAGCCGGCCCTGGCCTTAGCGGCTCTGTCTAGAGCAATGGAAGTTTGGTCCGATAGTCTTGATGAAACACTCAGGAATGTTTCTGAAGATTTGGCAAAGAGTTCTCCCATTCAGGAACTGAGACTGGCTTCAGCCTTCTTAGGAGAGGCCTCAATCGACATTATCCGTCGAGTGGCTCGAGTTATGCTCTCATCTGTAACTGCCAAGCGTGCCCTATGGCTCCGTCCTTGGCTAGCCGATCCCGCTTCTAAGCAGGTTTGGTGCCGTATGCCTTTTGATGGTTCTTCCCTTTTCGGCAATAAGCTGGATAGTGCTATAACTCGAGCCACTGGGGGTAAGTCGGGGTTTCTTCCCCAGGATAGACGCCTGCAGAATCAAAGAAGATCGTTCCCTAGGAAGCAGGGTCAAGATCGTGCCAGGGAGGCACGCACTTACAGGCCTGGACGGGAATTTTCCAGATCTTGGAGGTCCAGACAGACATCTCTAAAAAAATCTGCAAAGGGCAGTTCGATGGGGGAAAAGGAGCCTGCTAAGTCCTTTTGAGATTGAGCCCGTCCAGGTGGTCCGGGTAGGAGCACGTTTGTTCCACTTTCGGCACGTTTGGGCAGCCTTGATCCAGGACTTTTGGACCGTCAAGACGGTTTCCTCCGGGCACACGTGGACGTTCAGCAGTGTCCCCAAACTCAAGTGTGTTCCCACATCCATTCCAAAGTCAGAAGGAAAAAGACAAATTCATCTAACTTACATAAAATCTTTGTTGGATCAAGGCGCCTCTATTCCTGTTCCAGATGTCCAGCGCGGCATGGGAATGTATTCTCCTCTTTTCCTGGTCCAGAAGAAGAACGGTACATGGAGACCCGTAATGGACTTGACGCGTCTAAATCGCTTCATAAGAAAGGAAAAATTCAAAATGGAAACGCTGTCCACGATTCAACAATCAGTGCAGCCAGGGGACTGGCTTGTCTCAATAGACCTCAAAGACGCCTATTTTCACGTCCCGGTGGCCACAGAGTTCCAGCAGTTTCTTCGTTTTTCCATTGGCCAGCTTCATTTACAGTTTACTTGTCTTCCTTTCTGTCTGTCAACCTCCCCTCGCACTTTCTCGAAGGTCCTTCTAGCAGTCGTAGCATTGTTGAGAGTCAGAAAAATCCGGATTCATCATTATCTGGACAATTTGCTTCTTCTCGCTCAGGACAAGGATTGTCTCTTGAATCACAGGGATCAAGTCATCACAACCCTCAAGGAATTCGGTTGGCTCCTGAATTTAGAGAAAAGCCAGTTGGTTCCTACACAGTCTCTCGTGTTCCTCGGCGCCCTGTTCAATACGGCAAAAGGTACCATCTCTCTGCCCGAGGAGAAGATTGCAGTAGTACGGGACAGGATCCACCTGGCTCTCTCCTCATCTCGTCTCAGTGCTCTTCACTGCCTAAAGATCATAGGCACCATGGTGTCTACTATACCGATGGTGAAGTGGGCACAATGGAGGATGCGCCCCTTTCAAATGGGGTTTCTTCGTCAATGGTCGGGAGAAAAGGCCCAGTCCATCGAGGTTAATCAGACCATGAGAGGTTCCCTCTTCTGGTGGCTTCGTCGGGAGAACCTATTGAATTGTCACTCTCTTCTGCCAATCAAATGGATCTCAGTAACGTCAGATGCCAGCAACAAGGGCTGGGGGGCACATTGTCTTTCGGAAGTGGCTCAGGGCATTTGGGACTTTCCCTCTCGGGAAATAGTGTCAAATGTGTTGGAACTACGAGCAGCCTTCCTAGCGCTGTTGGCGCTTCCACATCTGATAGTGGGTGCATCCGTAGTCCTCAAGCTGGACAATACGACTGCGGTTGCATACGTAAGGAAGCAAGGGGGCACCAGAAGTCGGTCTCTGCTGAAGGAAGTGGATCCAATTATGCGTTGGGGCCAGAGGAACCTGGCCAACCTAACAGCAGCCTATGTGCCTGAAGTCCTCAATGTCCAAGCGGATTTTCTATTACGAGTCCACTTGGACAACAACGAGTGGACCCTTCACGAAGATGTGTTTCAGTGGGTTCTATCCCTGGGGATGTCTCCAGAAGTGAATCTATTCGCTTCTCATTTCAACAGGAAGCTAACAAGGTTCTATTCAAGGTTCAAGGATCCGCAGGCCTACGGGATAGATGCCCTAACAGAGCAGTGGCGATTCCACAAGGCATACGCCTTCCCTCCAACTCCAATTATCTTCCAGTTCCGGAAGAGACTCAGATGGGAAGAAGTAGAAGTATTGGCAATAATTTCGTATTGGCCCAACAGGCCCTGGTTTCCTCTCCTATCCCTCCTCAGCTTTCGGGACCCAGTTCCTCTTCCATCCAGACGGGACCTGCTCTCCCAAGGGTCGGTTCTCCATCCATGTCTGGCTCACCTTCGGTTGAAGGTCTGGTTCTTGAGAGGGGAAGGCTGGAAGCACTAGGGTGTCCTAAGGAAGCCATTTCCACCCTCTTAAGTGCGAGGAGAAGAAGCACTAATAAGGTGTATGAATGGATCTGGGCCAAATTTGTATCTTATGTGTCCTCCAGAACCAGTTCCTATGTTTCACCCACAGTTCAAGACGTGTTGGGGTTCCTGCAATCAGGCTTGGACTTACCCTTGTCAGTTAGCTCCATTCGGGTTCAAGTCTCGGCTATTTCCGCATTTACAGGGGTTCAGTGGGCCAAGCATGCCCTTATCCAGCAGTTTTTCAAGGGCGCAGTAAGATTGAGACCCCAGAAAAAACCCAGATTCCCTAAATGGGATCTGCCTCTAGTTCTGGACTTCTTTGCTCTGCTCAGTAAGGCTCTTTCTATCAGAGAACTCACCTTGAAAACCGCGTTCCTGGTGGCGGTCACCTCGGCGAAACGAGTGTCAGAGATTCAAGCTCTAGGAGTCAAGGAGCCTTTTCTAACTTTTTTTTTTACGGACAGAGTGGTCCTAGTTCCAATGTTGGGGTCAAACCCTAAGGTCACTTTGGTTTTTCATGAAAACCAGGAAATCTCTCTACCCTTATTCAGATCCTCGGATTCTTCGGAAATTCATCCTCTTAACGTTGGACGCTCATTAAGGCTCTACTTGGAAGCTACAGCTCAGTTCCGGCAGTCGGACTTCCTGTTCGTTCTGTTCTGTGGGAAGAACAAGGGCACTAGAGCATCAGTCAGGGCAATTGCGGCATGGATAGTTCAAGCAATCCAGTGGGCATACAGAGAAAAGGGCTTGGCTCCTCCTCAGGCGTTGACGGCGCATTCGACCAGAAGTCTTTCTACCTCATGGGCAGCTTCTCGCCATGTGGCTCCTGACGTAATATGCAGGGCAGCCTCGTGGTCTTCTATTCACACCTTTATGTCTCATTATTGTGTTGAGCCAGCGGCTCTATCCTCAGTTGACTTTGGAGTTAAAGTTTTGTCAGTTGACGGTGTCAAATAAATCTTTGTTAAGCAGCATTTTTGCCCACCCGGGGTGTCTTGGCGAGTTATTTCCCACACGTAGGCTGCCATGGAGTCTGTCAGGAAAACGGAAAATTTATATCAAATACTTACCGTAATTTTCCTTTCCTGATGGACTCCATGGCAGCAGGAGTTCCCTCCCAAATGGCTGGAGTAGGATAGTTACCGAACACGGCCTCTGGCAGGGAGCAAAGATTTATGGGAGTATTGTCCTATAGGGTAATGGAGGCGGGACTAAACCCACATGTAGGCTGCCATGGAGTCCATCAGGAAAGGAAAATTATGGTAAGTATTTGATATAAATTTTCCGTTATATACTTTACACATAGATGTTACAATCTTTTCAGGATTTTTATTTTTTTAAGAAACTTTTTTATTACTTGCTGGTGGCTGATGGAGTCCTGTTAAAAATGGGGCGTAATAAAAATGATTGAATACTGGTCACACAGGCACAAATATATTATTATCTGTGAATATATTGGACCATAATTTTGATTTCTCAATTTTGCAATTGGTGGTGCGGATCCTGCTCTAAACAGGGCCTAGTACAATGATTAGATTCCTGGCATGTGGATACAAAAATGTTTTGGGGTAAGTTTTCTGTAACTGTATGTAGCACCCTGATGTTTACACAGGGTTGCCACTTCATTTCCCTGCCAGGTGTAGTTGCCTTGACCAATTGATAGGAGATCAATTGATTCCATCCTAATTCCGGAATTTCTGCACTTTTCATTTCTGTCACTAGATGGCCGGGTATCTGGTGGCATTAGATAAGACAAGGGCATTGCAAGGACAGATTAGGAATAGATGGGTTGTCTCAGCCAATGGGCAGCGATTTTCTTGGGTCCCTTGGCCTGCTGGGAGAGCCTATTTATTTGGCTGAGGTCAGATGTTCGGGGTTCTGTGCCACCTGGCTGTCTGGGTGGACGTGTGTTAATAATATTAATAATAATAATAAATTTTATTTATAATGCACTTTCCATCAAAAGACCTCAAAGTGCTACATAATTACAATAAAAACAAACAAACCGCTTAATTTACAAAACATTTGCTAAAAAGAAAAGTCTTCAACCCCTTTTTAAAATTTTCAGTAGACTGAGAAACCCTCAGACTATCAGGCAAAGCATTCCACAGACGTGGGGCAGCAGCACAAAAGGCCCTATCTCCCATGGTTTTCAACCTAGTTTTTGGAACCTCTAAACAATTCAAATTAGTTGAGCGAAGGGAATGCGGTAGATTTTGCAATCTAAGAAGTTCCTTAAGATAAGGTGGAGCTTGTCCATGTATGCATTGATGGACAAGAAGAGAGACCTTATACTCAATCCTTGTAGAGACCGGCAGCCAATGAAGAGATTTTAAAATTGGAGTGATATGCTCATGCTTCCGCACTCTCATTAGGATCCTCGCTGCAGAGTTTTGAATGTATTGCAACCTCTGCATGCTCTTTCTCGGAATCCCAATGAGAAGTGCGTTGCAATAATCCAGCCTGGAGGAGACAAAGGCATGAATCAACCTTTCAGCATCGGAAAAAGAAAGGATAGGACGAAGTTTAGAGATATTACGAAGGTGGTAGAAAGAAGTCTTGCATACTTGATTTATATGAGCTTCAAAAGTGAGTTGGGAATCCATTTTTACACCAAGATTAGTGACAACAGACGAAACTGGAATTTTAGAGCCTGAAAAGGCAATACTTGTTATCAGCGATGATTTAATCTGGTGAGATGTTCCAATCATAATAAACTCAGTTTTGGAGCTATTTAGTTGCAAGAAATGTTGTTCCATCCACTCCTTTATCTCCTCCAGACAGGCGGTAAGGACTGAAAGGGGTGACTGCACTGAAGGAGTTTCAGCTGCAGCTTTTACATAAAGCTGTGTATCGTCAGCATAACAATGGAAAGAAATATTATAACGATTTATAATATGGCCCAAGGGAGTAAGATATAGAATAAATAAAATCGGGCCAAGCACTGACCCTTGGGGAACTCCGCAGGTAACCATATGCGGTTTAGATTTAAAATGACCCAATGTAGTTTGTTCAATCCTATCTGTAAGATATGACTCGAACCAACTGAAGGCTAAATTTTTTAGTCCAATATTATAACGAAGACTATCTAAAAGAATGCCATGATCGACAGTGTCGAACGCAGCTGACAAATCCAACATAATAAGTAAAGACGGAGAACCGGCATCAGATGACATAAGAAGATCATTTGTAACCCGAACAAGAGCGGTCTCCGTACTATGTTGTATTGCCCTGCCCTGCTAGGCCAGAACCTGAGGCCTATCCCAGGGACATCTGGCTGCTAGGCTGTCTTAGAGCCTATCCAGAAGCAAGAGAGCAGTGCAGGGTTGGGATTGCTGCTTGCAGTCCAACCAAGAGGGATGGTTCTGCTGGCCGGAGAACCTGTCATGGTCGGGGGTAGAGGGGAAGCTGTTGCCACTAAGGGACCAACCACCTTGTTACCGGAGACCACTGTGAGTAGCTGAAGCAAGTACTGAAACAGTATTCTCACCAACCAGAGACGGTGAAGAATTGGGAAGCTTCAGCAGGTGTCAAAGCCAGAGACCCAGCCAGAGGAGGTGACACTTGCAGAGCAGTCTTGTGTGGAAAGACAGTGACCGAGCAGGCCAGAGGGGTGGCATTTGAGGTGTATCTGTGAGTGCCAAGCTAGGGAGCCAGCAGGGATGCAGGGGTGACACTTGAGGAAGATACTCAGTGAGAAGATTGGAAGAGCTCAGGAGATCCAGTGGCAGTGGATCAATGGGTCTAGGTCAGTGATGGCGAACCTTGGCACCCCAGTTGTTTTGGAACTACATTTCCCATGATGCTCCACTACACTGCAAAGTGCAGGAGCATCATGGGAAATGTAGTTCCAAAACATCTGGGGTGCCAAGGTTCGCCATCACTGGTCTAGGTGATAGACTGGGAGCTCAGTTGAGTGAGTTGAGATATAAAAGGGAGATTGTGTAAGAAGGGAAAGAGTTCATTGCAATCTTTGTTAGAAACTGTTCAAGATTGTTGCCATAGGAGACAGCGTGTCTACACATGCAGATGTGGTGCCTGGCTGGGTGCCTTTCCCTGGTGACCTAGAAGTCTCTGAGTCTGCTAATTAACAAAATAACTGCAACTACTAAAGGGTGTCTTGGCCCTAATCCTCTCTCCCACAGTTCTGTTTAAAAGAAAATAAATCTCTTTGCATTCAAGAAGTGTCTGGCACCCATTAATATACCTACATTGCACCCACCATGCCTCGTAACCCACTCTACATAGAAGGATGTCAGCTGTCCCTAACTCTGGAGGTCACCATTAGGCCTGGAGAGGCGCAGGAATAGCCCTGATTACAATATAGATCCAACAGTGTCACCAATCAGTGCCCACCATTGCCCACCAGTGCCAGCAATCAGTGCCAGCAATCAGTGCCCACCACTGCCCACAAGTGCCACCAATCAGTGCCCATTAGTGATGCCAGTCAGTGCTGGCTATCAGTGCCGCCTATCAGTGCTGCCCATCAATGCCCATCACTGCTGTCCATCAATGCCCATCGGTGTCACCATTCCATGCCACCTATTAGTGCCCACCAGTGCCACCTATCAGTGCCCATCAGTGCCACCTAACAGTGCCCATCAGTGCCATCTATCAGATCAGTGCCCATAAGTGCAGTATATTAGTGCCTCCTCATCAGTGCCCATAAGTACCACCTCATAAATGCCCACTAGTTCAGCCTATCAATGCCACCTCATCAGCGCACATCAGTGAAGGAGAAAAATTACTTAGTTATAAAATGTACTGACAAAAACAAAGTACAAAATTTTTTTTTTCAAAATGGTTGATCTTTTTTTTTTAGTAATCTTTAATAAACAATATTTAATTATTGTCCAAAAAAGAATGGTTTGAGGTATGAGAGTCTATTTCTACTGACTCATAATAAATGCTTTGTGACATGGGCAGAAAGATTTCACTTACCTATGTGCTTGCCGCAAAATTGTCATTCCAGAAACTTCCTTGAACATCCCAAATTATTTTGGTGGCCTTGAAAGACATGAACTTTGGACTTTAAATTGCTGACCCAAACTTCAAATTTTAATAATTTAAGAATTTGCTTGTAATAATTGATTGCGAATACACTCAAATATTATCAAGGCCTAGCATTTCTGAGCATGCTTTGCAGTTTGTTGAAATAATAAAGTACCCAAGGTCACAATCATTTTAATTTAAATGTAACACCCTCTACCTAGGTAGGTGCTAGAGGTGAGGATTTGTGTAGTGCAGGTGCATTTAGGCAGGCCTAGCTAGAAGCCTGTTTGTTCTTTGTAGGCTTGGAGTGGCTCAGAACAGCAGCTCTGACTCACGGACACTATCAATCCACTGTCACCTCCCTCTTTCTTCTAGAGGATTCTAGGAGAAGAGGAGGGGGAAAAGAGGTGGAGCTGTCTGTGGTGTCTCAGGGAGCCCTGACCAATCCCCAACTAGGATTGGCAGGGGGGCAGGCCTCCTTGAAATACCTGGGGTCAGCCCAGCTGGGGAGAATTTGTCAGGTGGAAGAACTGGAGATGAAGTACTAGGCTGTTGGGGCCTTTAAGCATACCTCCCAACATTTTTAGCTAGGAACGAGGGACTCTTACTACCAAATGTATGTAGGCATAGGACACGCCCCCCTGTCACACCCCCTTAAAGGCAATGCTTGCTTTTTGTGTGGCCATTCTATCAATAACCCATAGCCCCACGTCCACCCATATGTGGACCTCCTGTCCCTTCTGTATTGAACTGTACTGTAATTGTGCGGTCCCCCCTATACATTGCAAAGTGCAGCATAAACTGTTGGCGCTATATAAATCATGAATAATAATAATAATATGTCCATAGCAATCACTGCTCAACAGGATCATTCATTTGTGGCTGTAAAATACAGCATTGGTCTGCTGAACTCTGTAGTCCATGGCGTGGCCCCCTCTCCTCCCTTCCCCTGCCCTCTCTCTATAAGAACATAGCCAAGGACGGCTGAATTCCCTGCCTGACGAAGGAGAACGCATGCTTCGAACGCGAGCGCTTAAGCCACGCCCCCTTCTCTCCAGTGACTGACGTGTCCTCTTGACGTGCCCAGCTGATGTGCCTGTCTGTGATTTCTCCAGCCTTGGAGCTACGGGCGCCACTGCAGCGGCCGGGAACTGTGCAATCACTGCTGCCCAGCCGGGAAATCAAAGGAACACCCAGTACAGCTGAGGGGAAAAAAAAGCTTTTAACCTATATGCCTGACTAATACAGCCAAAATGTGAGTGCATTTTAAACATATTAAAGCCTACTTTTAAACGGATTTATTGCGCTTAGAGCAGCGTTGCTCTTTTTTCCTTTTTTCTTCTGTTACTGTAGAGTGCTTCTGCTCTTTTGATCTGGCTGCCACTCTGAACTCCCGGAAAGGAAGATGGGATAAAATCCCCCCTAAAAAATCAAAACTAGACCTCAACTACTATCTTTACCAGTATTTTTACCGGTATTATCATATTTACCTCTCTAATTGCCCTTGCTAGCGCTCCATTCCACAGTCTTTTCCTTTGTTTTTTAGCGGTGAATTTTACCAGAGTATTCTCTCTACCAGATGGAAGATCCACCCAAGAATCTCATGAAAAACTATTGGTGTGGATTATATATGCAAATAACAAGACTGGTGCATAGAGATGGATGGATGATGTAAAAATAGAAATCCAATTTACCACCAAGTCTGCTTGTCTAATGAGTTCCACCAGCATTACTGAGGTAAATATATTCACACAAATGGCCCAGGGACCATCTAAGGAGCCATTCCATGGAGAAAACTCCATTTCACAAACATTCATTTGAGTCCTCGTAGGGATTTGTTATTTCATTTCATAATTTGGAATGCATTTTTGACATATGTTAAATGTTGTAAACTAACTGGAATTGTTCCGAAACCTGGCATTGTTGCTACAAATGATACATTAAAAGTCAACCAAGTGTGAAGAGTAGCAGGGAAGTGTAAGGCCACGTACAGACGATCGGAATTTCCGACAACCAAACCGTGGATTTATTTCCGATAGATGTTGGCTGAAACTTGCCTTGCACACACATGGTCACACAAATGTCGGAAATTCCAAACGTCAAGAACGCGTTGACGTACAACACGTAGGTCGAGCCGAGAATAATGAAGTTCAATAGCTGTGCGGTTCTTCTGCTTGATTTCGAGTATGCGTGGAATTTTGTGCGTCAGAATTGTGTACACGATCGGAATTTCCGACAACGGATTTTGTTGTCGGAAAATTTGAGAACCAGCTCTCAAATTTTTGTGGGAAATTCCGACAACGAATGTCCGATGGAGTCTATACACGGTCTGAATTTTCGACAACAAGCTCATATCGAACATTTGTTTTCGGGAACGTGTACACGGCATTAGACTGGGCATAGCCAGACAAATACTGTAGCTGCTGACGTTTAATAAAAGGACACTTACTTTTCAAGGGTTCCACTGCTGTCCTCTTTTCCGGTCTTCAGGTCCCTGGCGCTGCCATGTTAACTATGAGAAGATGGCTGTGACTCCTTGCAGCCTCATAGTGTCAGAAACCATGAAATCAGACCGAGACAGAAGTACAGTTAAATCACACTTGTTTAATAATAAAAATAAATAGAACAAACATAGTCAAAACATAGCCAGAGTTCGGGAATCGGAATGGATAGTCAGACAAGCCAAATGACAGGGAGCCGGAGATGAGCGTAGTAAAACAGCAAGCAGGATCTGGAGCCAGAAGGGATGTCAGCCAAGCAAGTCTTTTAACAGGAACGCAGGAGTCTCTGTGATGTTGAGAAAGGCGAAGGCTGAGATCCTCTGGGCTGGGCGGCTTAAGTAGGCAGGTCTGATGAACAGGATATCATCAACAGGTGAGAAACTGTGGAGAGATAGGAGCTGGCAATTAGCTGACAGCTGAGCAGCCAGCTCAGAGAAGGAAGGGCTGAGACCAGTCCTGAAACATAGCTGGTTTCCCACTGTGCTTTCATGGGCCACGCTGCGCTGTGCGAATGGTCCCGCATGGTCCCAACATGAATAGATAAGGTGTTTCTCTTAATACAGTACCTGGTGATAAACAATACTTATTTTGAGGAACTGTGATGCAGGGCAAAAAAAAGAAGATGAAGTGTCGTGCTCCCAAAAACAAACAGTGTGTTTTTGAACCGTCCTCAGATGATGTTGTCTATGACGAAAAGTGTAGGGTGGGGCCTAAGACAGTGCTGTCATCTTGGATCCGAAGGGCTGGTTTGATTTGTGGCTGTTGTGTAGCCCAGAGGAATGCCATTTGCGATATTTGTATGTTCGCTCAGCAATTTTAATTTTGCCATTCTCTGAGTGCAATATTTACTTCATTATTAACCACTTGCTTACAGGGCACTTAAACACCTTCCTGCCCAGACCAATTTTCAGCTTTCGGTGCTCTCACACTTTGAATGACAATTACTCAGTCATGCAACACTGTACCCAAATGAATTTTTTGTCCTTTTTTTCCCACAAATAGAGCTTTCTTTTGGTGGTATTTTATCACCTCTGGGGTTTTTATTTTTTGCGCTATAAATGAAAAAAGACCGAAAATTTGGAAAAAAAACGCATATTTCTTTGTTTCTGTGACAGAATTATGCAAATTATTAATTTTTCTTCATAAATTTTGGTCACAATTTATACTGCTACATGTCTTTGGTAAAAATAACCCAAATTAGTGGATATTATTTGGAATTTGTGAAAGTTAGAGAGTCTACAAGCTGTGGTGCGAATCGCACAAAATTGATCACATCTGATGTACTGGTGGCCTATCTCGCTTCTTGTGACCCGAACAAGTCAGGAAAGTACAAATACCCCCCAAATGACCCCTTTTTGGAAAGTAGACATTCCAAGGTATTTAGTAAGAGGTATAGTGAGCTTTTTGATGTTGTCATTTTTTTCCCACAATTCTTTGCAAAATTACGATTTTTCATTTTTTTTTTTTTCTCCACAAAATTGTCATTGTAATAGGTTATTTCTCTCACGTGGCATGTGTATACCACAAATGACACCCCCCAAAAAATTCTGCTACTCCTCCTGAGTATTACAATACCACATGTGTGGGACTTTTTCACAGCCTGGCCACATAGAGAGGCCCAACATGCAGGTAGCGCCATCATGTGTTCTAGGAACATAAATTACACATCTAACTTGTTGACTATTTATTACACTTTTGAAGCACCAGGACAATGACACGTGACACTGATGACAGATGGCACTGATACGTGGCAATGATGGCACTTATACGTGGCACTGATGACAGGTGGCACTGACAGATGGCACTAATATGTGGCACTGATGACAGATGGCACTAATATGTGGCACTGATGACGGGTGGCACTTATACGTGGCACTGATGACACGTGGCATTAATACGTGGCACTGAAACGTGGCACTGATGACAGATGGCACTAATACGTGGCACTAATATGTGCCACCGATGACAGATGGCACTAATACATGGCACCGATGACGCGTGACACTGATGACAGATGGCACTGATAAGTGGCATTTATGACACGTGACACTGACAACAGATGGCACGTGACACTGACAGGTGGCACTGATGACAAATGGCACTGATACGTGGCACTGATGACAAATGGCACTGATACGTGGCACTGATGACGGATGGCACTATGTGGCACTGACGACACGTGGCACTGGGGGCAGGTGGCACTGGGGGCAGGCGGCACTGGGGGCAGGTAGCACTGGGGTGGATGGCACTGGGGGCAGGTAGCACTGGGGTGGATGGCACTGGGGGCAGGTAGCACTGGGGTGGATGGCACTGGGGGCAGGTAGCACTGGGGTGGATGGCACTGGGGCGGATGGCACTGGGGCGGATGGCACTGGGGCGGATGGCACTGGGGCAGATGGCATTGGGGCAGATGGCACTGGGGCAGATGGCACTGGGGCAGATGGCACTGGGGCAGATGGCACTGGGGCAGATGGCATTGGGGCGGATGGCATTGGGGCGGATGGCACTGCTGGGGGCGGATGGCACTTTATTTATTTATTTTTACCTTTTTTTTTTCCCCCCACAGGCAGAACGGCTGCCGCTGCAGCCGTTCATCTCTCCCCTCTCCCCTCCTCGCACAGACAGTGCGAGGAAGGAGAGCGGCGCCGAGAGATGATCTCATATGTTTACATATGAGATCATCTCCCATTGGACACGCCGATCACGCTGTAAACGGCCGCTGTGATTGGCCGTTTACAGCGATCTGTGTTTGCCTGTCCCCGGGGGACACGGCGAACACAGAGCTTCCGCGATGCGCGCCCGCGGGGGCGCGCATTGCGGAAGTAAACATCGGGCCGTCCAGGGACGACCGCCCGGACGAATGCGCCTGCTCTACGGCCGTCATTCGGCTATAGGGCGGGCGCGAAGAGGTTAAAGCTTTTAATCACATCACTACACTATGAGAGCGCTTTGAGCATTGTTTGAATCACATGGACACAGAACGGTCAGAGGGAAACCTTATTAAAAACACCTTTTCTATTCATGTTGGACTTTTTTGGTCCTTCAGGTTTGGTATGGATATTAAGGGGAACCCCGCGTCAAATAAAAAAAAAAATCACGTGGGGGTCCCCCTAAAAATCCATACCAGACCCTTTATCCGAGCACGCAACCTGGCAGGCCGCAGGAAAAGAGGGGGGACGAGAGAGCGGCCCCCCTCCCTCCTGAACCGTACTAGGCTACATGCCCCCAACATTGGGAGGATGCTTTGGGGGTCTTGGACCCCTCAAAGCACCTTGTCCCCATGTTGATGTGGAGAAGGACCTCATCCCCACAACCCTGGCCGGTGGTTGTGGGGGTCTGCGGGCGGGGGGCTTATCAGAATCTGGAAGCCCCTTTTAACAAGGAGACCCCCAGTTTGAAATGGTAAGGGGGTACAAAAGTACCCCTACCATTTCACAAAGAAAGTGTAAAAAATAGTTAAATAAGACAAACATACTTTTGAAAAATTCCTTTATTAAAAAAAAAAAAAAAAAAGGATTCCAGCGGTGCTAATCCACTCTTGCTATCCAGCGATGGATGGATGATTATCTCTCCGGGGTCCAGCGATGGCTGATCTGATCCAGCGCAGTGAATCCATCCATCTTCTGTCTCCACAGAGGAGACACTGCGGGGATCCCGGCGGCCTGATGTTTGTTATATGCGGAGGGCGGGGTCACCTGACCCGGCCCCCCTCTGACGCAAGGGGAAACCCGGGCTTCCCCGTGACGTATGGGTGACCCCGCCCCCTCTGATGTAACACAGGCAGGTTTCCGTTACATCAGAAGGGGGCGGAGTCACCCATATGTCACTGGGGAAGCACGTTTTTCAAAAGTGTGTTTGTCTTATTTAACTATTTTTTACACTTTCTTTGTGAAATGGTAGGGGTACTTACCATTTCAAACAGGGGGGGCGGGATCTGGGGGTCCCCTTGTTAAAGGGGGCTTCCAGATTCTGATAAGCCCCCCTGCCCGCAGACCCCCACAACCACCAGCCAGGGTTGTGGGGATGAGGCCCTTCTCCACATCAACATGGGAACAAGGTGCTTTGAGGGGTCACAGACTCCCAAAGCATCCTCCCAATGTTGAGGGCATGTGGCCTGGTACGGTTCAGGAGGAAGGGGGGGGGGGCTCTCTCGTCCCCCCCTCTTTTTCTGCGGCCTGCCAGGTTGCGTGCTCGGATAAAAGGTCTGGTATGGATATTTAGTGGGAACCCCACGTCAAATTTTTTTTTAAATTTGACGCAGGGTTCCCCTTAATATCCATACCAGACTTGAAGGGCCTGGTAATTGAATTTGGGGGACCCCCGCGCTTTTTTTTTTTTTTTTTTTTTTATCAATGATGACTTTCAATGAGTGTTCTCTGTATTACGGAGCCGACAATTCATAATAGCTGCGAGTGATTTTAACCACTTGCTTACTGGGCACTTAAACCCCCCTCAGTCCCAGACCAATTTTCAGCTTTCAGCGCTGATGCACTTTGAATGACAATTGCGCGGGCATACAACACTGTACCCAAATGAAATTTTTATCATTTTTTTCCCACAAATAGAGCTTTCTTTTGGTGGTATTTAGTTACAGCTCGGAGTTTTATTTTTTGCTAAACAAACAAAAAAAGATGCAAAAAAAAAATCATGTTTTAATAGTTTGTTATAAAATTTTGCAAACGGGTCATTTTTCTCCTTCATTGAAGTGCGCTGATTAGGCGGCACTGATAGGCTGCATTGGTGGGCACTGATGGGCTGCATTGGTGGGCACTGATAGGCTGCATTGGTGGGCACTGATAGGCTGCACTGGTAAGCACTGATAGGCATAGTTAAGGCGGCACTAATAGGCACAGATAAGGCGGCACCGATGGGCACAGATAAGGCGGCACTGATGGGCAAAGATGGGCACAGATAAGATGGCACGGATGGGTGGCACGGATAAGTGGCACGGATGGGTGGCACGGATGGGCACTGATAGGTACCACTGATAGATGGGACTGATGGGCACTGATAGGTGGCACTGCTGGGCACTGATGGGCGGCACTGCTGGGCACTGATGGGCGGCACTGCTGGGCACTGATGGGCGGGACTGGGGTGCAGCACCTTTGAGGCAGATTGTGGGCACTGTGGGTGGCACTGTGGGCACTATGGGCACTGCTGGGTGGCACTGACGGGGGGCACTTACTTTTATTCAGGATGGCACTGCAGGGGGCAGGTGGGCACTGGCAGGGGGCAGGTGGTCGCCTGTATTGCTGGCCGTGATCGGGACTGATGTCCCGATCACGGCCGCCGGTAATCGGCTTTTTTTTTTTCTCCTCGCGCTGTCAGCGCGAGGAGGAATACTAGCCGATTACCGGCTCCGTTATATCACATGATCAGCTGTCATTGGCTGACAGCTGATCACGTGATAAGGGGTCGGGATCGACCCCTTGCACGGATCGGTGATCAGGCGAGTCTCATGGACTCGCCGATCACAGAGCGCGCCGCGCGCGCCCCTCGGGGGGCGCGCAGGCCGCTCGTACACGGGACTACGTCTATTGACGTTGTCCCGGAAAAGGAGATCCGCGCTGTAGCCGTCATTTGGCTATAGCGCGGATCTCAAGTGGTTAAAGGACTTTTTTTCCTGCATAAATGACACTTTGTGCAGGGACAGTTCTAAGCACCAGAAACATGCGCCCCTTCACAGGCATACTATAGACACCCCCCAGGTACGAAATTTAAAGGAATATTACACTTTTATTGTTTCACTTTAATCATTATTAAAATCACTGCTCCCGAAAAAACGTCTGTTTTTAAAACATTTTTTTGCATTGAGAAGTCCTCTGGGGCAGGACCCAGGTCCCCAAACACTTTTTAGGACAGTAACTTGCATATTAGCCTTTAAAATTAGTACTTTAGATTTTGAATGTTGGAGTCCCATAGTCTTTAATAGGGTTCTAAAGTTCACACGAAGTACGCTATATACTAGCTCCATCGAATCTTCTTTATACATTCGACAGACACCATAAGCCTTCAAAGACAGATTCAACTGTAATTCATGTGGATTTTCAGACGAATGCAATTTTTGAACGAAAAACTAAATAGATAATAACGAATTTCGGGAGTAACTAAATAAATAAATTTTTCGGACGAAAACAAAAATTCTGAAATGAAATATTTTACTCTGCACATGTCTACTAGTGGCCAGTGTGAATGCTCCCCTTACAATGGTGGTCAGTGAAATCACGCCTTACATTGGTGGTTACTGTGAATACTTCTATTACATTAGTGGTCAGTGTAAACACCTATTACATTGGTGCCCATTGTTGAAACTCCTCTTTATATTAGTAGTCAGTAAGAAAAAAAAAAAAAAAAAAAAAAATCAGCATTGCCATTGGTCACACCCTTCCCTCCCCCCCCCCCCCCAGCACTGCCACTAATCCCCGGAGTTCTAGGATCCTTTGGAGTTTTCTGTCTATTGATGAGTCCGTTCAACACCACAGTCCATGGTGTGCTGTAACCTCTAGCAACCAATCAGTGAGCAGTATTACCGTATAGTAATCTCTAGCAACCAAACAAGCAGAAATTATGTGTTGCAACCTCTAGCAACTAATCCGTGAGCCATATGTGTGCTGTAACCTCTAGCAACCAGTCAGTAAGAGGTAATGATATACTGTAACCTCTGGCAACCAATCGCAATTGCTCCCTGATCTGATACAGTAAACTGATTTTGAGTCCAGTTGCCATTTATTGTATGTCTCAGAGCAGGTGGGGAGTGAAATTGCATGGAGGGGGTGCCCCAAGAAAATTTTTGCCCAGGGTCCAATCAATATTAAAGACGGCCCTGCATAACATGAGTGATAAAGAGAAGAGTATACAGATCCCAAACTGACAGCAGTAGAAGAAGAAAGTACTGTCATTGTCAGAGCCACAAGGTGGTCAAGATAAGTCTAGATTTCCATCTTGTTCCTCTGGTAAGATCACTACTTGGGGTTTAGTTATGTTTTTCTCTGTAATTCTGTATTCTTCTATTTCTGTGTTGGAGAGATCATACAATGAGATGTTATCACTTTGACATTTGAAGTACTGTACTGTATATAGAAGTCTTTTGTATGAAACATTATCCTTCGCCCCTTTCAGGTGTGTGCAGCAGATAGCTGGAAACTGATTTGTTATCGGTCACACAAATTGATCTTTTTGTAAACGATCACTGTTAAGGCGCGAGTGTTGCGCAATCATGAAATCGTTGCACGTTATCACGTTTTTATGACCTCTGGCCATTGCGATACAGCTAAAGTATAAATAAAGGCAGGACTTTTACTGTGTTTTGGATAGTGTGGAGAGAGAGAGTAGAACCCCTGTCAGGTTTTTATTGAGGTCTGTGTCCAAATTAGGGAGCGTCACTCCTCTCTATTTGTCCTATTTACCATGATCGTTGAAAGCGATAGCAAAACAAAATTTGGGTCAACACCAGAACAGTTATAGAGAGAATATCTTCCAATGGGGGCACTGGTTCTGGTGATCTAGGAGACCCAAAGGGATTCCTTTGCTATAGTTTCCAAGTTTTGCCTATAGTACTACTTTAACCACTTCAGTACCGGGCACTCTTGCCCCTTCACGCCCAGGACAGTTTTCAGCTTTCAGCACTCTCACACTTTGAATGACAATTGCACGGTCATAGAACACAAATAGAGCTTTCTTTTGGTGGTATTTGATCATCTCTGGGGTTTTTATTTTTTGATAAACAAACTAAAAAAGACCAACATTTTTGGAAAAAAAGTTTTTCTTCGTTTTTGTCATACAATTTTGTTTTCCCCTTCACTGACGGGCACTAATGAGGTGGCACTGATGGGCACTGATCAGGCGGCACTGATGAGGTGGCACTGATATGTAGAATTGATGGGCACTGATGGACACTGACAGGCGGCACTGATAGGTGGTAGAGGTCGACCGATATATCGGCCGGCCGATATATCGGCCGATATTTGCCGTTTTTTAAATAATCGGCATCGGCCGATTGTGTTGATAAAAAGCCGATTCTACAGCGGGACTTTGAAATGACTTCTGTAATTAGTCAGTGTGAGTTGCCTGAGTCGTCATAGCAACACTTTCCTCCACTCTGGGCAGACTGCCAAGAAAAGAACTAAATGATACAATGTTTACACTTCTGAATGAATGAAGTCATCTCAGTGTGTAGAAGTTCTCAGTTTAACCATTTAAAGACTAAATCTTTTCTGACACTTGTTGCTTACAAGTAAAAATCCTGTATTTTCTGCCAGAAAATCACTTAGACCCCCCAAAAATTATATATATTTTTTTAGCAGAGATCCTAGGGAATAAAATAGCGGTTGTTGCAATATTTTATGTCACACAGCATTTGCACAGAGGTCTTTCAAATGCATTTTTTTGGGAAAAAAATACACCATTTAAAAAATAAAAATAAAATAAAAACAGTAAAGTTAGCCCATTTTTTTTTTTTGTCCAAAAGTTTTGACTACCCGTTTTTATTTAATATATAGGTTTTTTTTTTTTTTTAAATCTAGATCATACATACAAGTAAACTGATTGGAGGTTTGTTTTGTTTAATAAATGTTTAAAGCGGGAGTCCGCCGGGACTCCGCGTTTTTTTTTTTTTTTTTGTTTTTTTTAAAGCCAGCAGCTACAAATACTGCAGCTGCTGACTTTTAAAATAGTGACACTTACCTGTCCAGCGCGCCCGCGATGTCGGCACCCGAAGCCGATCTCTAGATCGACACTCGAGTGCTGCCGCCGCCGCCATCTTGGGTATGGGAATCAGGAAATGGAGCCTTTCGGCTTAATTTCCCGGTTCCCTACTGCGCATGCGCGAGCCGCGCTGCGCAATGAGGACGGTCCCCGCTGCCTCTGGGATCTGTGCGTTTCCCAGCAGGCAGCGGGGCACTTGCGGAAGGGGGCGGGCACTTGCGGAAAGGGGCGTAATGTACGCCCCTTTCCGCAGTAAACTAGCCCGGAAGTGGGTGCAGTTACCTGGATTATCCAGGTAACTGCACCCCCCTCCCCCCTGAAAGGTGCCAATTGTGGCGCCGGAGGGGGGGAGGAATCCGATGAGCGGAAGGTCCATTTTAGGGTGGACCTCCGCTTTAAGTGTAAGAAATTTTCTGTATCACTTATGAAGGCTGCTTTCACACTGGAGCGGGCAGACGTTAATGGTAAACCGCAAGTTTTAGCGGCTCTTTACCATCATTTTAGCGGTGCTATTTGGCTAGTGGGGCACATATAACCCAGCTAGCGGCCAAGGAAGAGATTAAATGCGCCCATGAAGCACCGCTGCCAAATCGCATTGCATGCGCTTCGGCAGTGGTGCCCATTCATATCAATGGGCAGGAGTGGTGGAGGAGCGGTATACACCACTCCAAACGTGCTGCTTGCAGGACTTTTTTTTTTTTAAGATCCTGCCAGCGCATCGCCTCAGTGTGAAAGCACTCTGTCTTTCACACAGACTGCAGGGGAGCCATTTTGCAGGCACTTTACAGGCGCTATTCTTAGCCCAAAAGCGCCTTAAAAAACGCCCCAGTGGGAAAGGTGTGTTAGATCAAGGGGGATTAAAAATAAATAAATAAAATAAAATCGGCCTAACATATCGGCCCAAAAAAATCGGCATCATATATCGGCTATCGGCCGCCATGATTTCTAAATATCGGCATCGGCATTGGCCAGAGAAAAACCCATATCGGTCGACCTCTAATAGGTGGTACTGATTGGTATTGACAGGTAGCACTGACAGGTGGCACTGATGATGAGGCACTGATGTGTTACTAAAAGGTGTTACTGCTGGGCACCGATTTGCACTGTGGTGGGCTCTGATTGGCACTGTGGTGGCCACTTGAAGGTTTTTTTATTGGGGGAATGCTGGGCACTGATCGGTAGCTTATTTGAACATCTGAGGGAGCTGTGCTGATAATCAATGTGCTATTTATCAGCACAGACCCCCCCCCCTCCTCTGACAAGGAGAACTGCCGATTGGCTCTCCCTGTCAGCGTGAAACGAAGAATGCCATTTACCGGCATTTCCTGGTTCACGCTTTGATTGGTCACAGCTGTTCATGTGGTAAGAAGCCTCTGACAGAGGCTTCTTATCACGATCGGAAATGCGGGGTGTCAGACTGACACACCACACTCACCGTTCTGTGTGCCCCCACGGGCGCGAGCCAGCAGGTTATCCTGCTGGATGTCATATGGTGCCCAGTCAGGATAACAGAACCACTTCCGACTGTCATTCTGCATACGGCGGGCGGGAAGTGGTTAAACTGGCCATACATCTACACACTATGTTATGAAAAGTATTGGGACGCCTGCTTTTACACGTACAGGAACTTTAATGTCATCCCAGTCACACCTAAAACAGCTTCCACTCTTCTGGGAAGGCTGTCCACAAGGTTTAGGAGTGTGTCTATGGGAATGTTTGACCATTCTTCCAGAAGAGCATTTTTGAGGTCAGGTACTGATGTTGGACGAGAAGGCCAGGCTTGCAGTCTCCGCTCTAATCCATCCCAAAGGTGTTCTATCGGGGTGAGGTCAGGACTCTGTGCAGGCCAGTCAAGTTCCTCCACCCCAAACTCGCTCATCCATGTCTTTATGGACCTTGCTTTGTGCACTGGCCTAAGTCATTTGGAGGAGGGGGGATTATGGGGTTGGACTTGGCCTCCAGTGAAGGGAACTCTTAAGGTGTCAGTATATCAAGACATTTTGGACAATTTCATGCTCCCAACTTTGTGGGAAGAGTTTGGAGATGTCTCCTTCCTGTTCCAACATGACTGAGCACCAGTGCACAACGCAAGGTCCATAAAGACATGGATGAGCGAGTTTAGGGTGGAGGAACTTGACTGGCCTGCACAGAGTCCTAACCTCAACCCGATAGGACACCTTTGGGATGAATTCGAGCGGAGACTGCGAGCCAGGCCTTCTTGTCCAACATCAGTGCCTGACCTCACAAATGCGATTCTGGAAGAATGAGGGTCTGAGCACTATACAGGGGGGCACACAACATGAACATAAAACTCACAATGTATATAGAAAGTAATCAAGCTAATGCACACTACTAGGGTCCAAAACTGATGTAAGAAGAGGTGCCAACACCAGCGGTGGCAATTGATGGCAGGAGGAGCACAATGGGGGCTGTGGAAATACTAGAAATGTCCTGCTTGTCATCAATCCCAGGAGGTAATCGGCATCTCTGGGCCGTAGCATTGCGTGATTTCAAAATCGGAAATGACGTGATGCAAGGCGGCTGCCAGCACCATTTTTAAATAGGGGAACCAGGCTTTTGTTGCCATGGTTACCAAAGCTTCTTATACACAGTGCTGGGTGGTGGGGGAGGGGGCTGGAACATCTCAGCTCTGATTATATACAGAGCCCGGGGGAGGGGGCAGACTTTACTAATCATTTATAAAAGAGTACTATGATGGGGCAAATTTGATGGGGGCAGTTTTGTTGGGGGCAGTATAATGGGGCAATTTTGATAGGGGCAATATGATGGAACAATTTTGATGGGGCAGTTTTGTTGGGGCAATTTTGATGGGGCAGTTATGATGGGGGGCAGTATGATGGAGCAGTTTTGATGGGAGCAAACATAGATGTCCCAAACATCATTAGCATACCATTCCTCACAGTTTTTACTCAATCACCTCCATAATTTCCTTGGGCACATACGGAAACTCCAGTCCATACTCTGTTGCCACCCGCTTGTTAAGCAGCCACTGGGACCGTGCAAGCCTGGGCAGAGCTCTAGCACTTCCATCCCCGGTAGGATTTGGGAGACTTGCGCACCATGGCAAAAGAGGTTCTTTGGCTCAGGCAAATTTACAGGCTTTGGCAAAGTCAAGTCTATGGTGGTTGGTGTTTCCACCCGTGGCGATACACTTCCCGAATTTAGGGTCAACCAACCAGAAATACTACAAGTTGTGGCGACATCATCCGCATTGGCCCATAGCATCTCCTGGGACATGGTCTCAAAAAGGTCATCATCCCGGCATCAGAGAGAGAATCTAGTTCTGAATCTCTCAACTCCTCTGCTGGCAGATAATTTGTCACAGTCCCACCCAACACAATGGCCCCAAATTTCTCACCAGTAGTGTTGGCAGACTTCTCCGGAACGATCTCCCTCCTCCGATCTGGTTCAGGTAAACTCAGAGATGGTCCTCGACTGCGGCCGCAGAAGACCTTGACATGGCCCACTTTCTCCAAAGCAGGCATGATAGCTGTGCTGACGGTGGACAAAGTGGTGTCCATGACATCCAGAGTAGTTCCTGTAGCAGTAGTAGCATCTCCCTCCGGGATGCTGGCAGCTGCAGACATCGTAGGGATGGTAGGCCTCACCAAGGGAGTGTAGACAACCGACTCCTCAGTGTCCATGCCCGTGGCCCAGTCCATGCGGTAGGCCTTCGGCGGCACGATGGGTTGTTCCACCTTGAAAAGATACTCTCCACACCGGAGAAAACAAACAAATGGCTGGGGACTTGTGACCAGTCCCTCACACTTTCCACAAAGCATCCCAAGGGCCTCAACATCTCCCAAAGTATACAGGATAAAATGCCTCTGAGGTGCCAGGCGAATCCCCGTATCAGTTAACAGTCCCAAGGAGTCTCACTCTTGTGGGGGATCCCACAGAAGGCATTCCGAGTCCCATGGTGGACGACGTTCCCGGAACGCGAAACATTTTCACTTCTCTTGCTTCCGCATTAAGACACAACCTCCCTCCTCTCCCCCCCGACACTCTAATGCGGTGCCTCGTGTAGGGAAAGGAAACGGGCAACTCCTCCCACTGGCTCCTCTGGCTTTGGCTTTTTCCAACATTTTTCACAGAAATAGCGCAGTCCAAAAAATTTTTTAACTTTTATCCTGTAGTTACCCCATGTACAGTTCTCTTTTTTTCCTTTCGCTGCAAGAGGTAATGGTAAATCCCGGACTACGAGCCCACACGTGTAGCACTGACCCCCGAAGGAGCACCTGATTTTATTGTGTTTACTGTTACCTTCTTGACCTCGTGTGCATCTAGGGGTTTCCCGGGGTAGATGGCCCAAAGAATTGCAGAAACTGACACTGGATCCACTTTTGGGATTTTTATTTGACAGGTAGACAAAACAGTCTCTCAAAGAAGGATAAAAGGTTAGGTAGGAAGTTCAGGTACTCTTGGAACTGCATTCTTACAGCTACCGGATAGACCTCCTCTCACCAGGCCTAGCAGCCGATAGAGTATTTAAGTAAAACAAAGTCTCTGCCACAGACTTGAATGTAGAACACTTGAATAAAGTCTCTGTCACAGACTTGAATGTAACTGAAGGACATAGGTAAATTTAGAGAGCTCTCATACAGTACCAGTAACTCGCTGCCGGTCCGGCAATACCGTATGAGTGTAGATTCACTTGGTGTCTTTCAACTAAGCCTCCAGGCTCCTTCTGAGAAGCCAGCCTTATGAGTGGCCTTCTCCCGAAGTGTCCTCCCCTGGTTGCTTCTCCAGTTGCTGGGCCTCTCCACAGATGAGACGGCACCGGACCACCTTTGAATCCTCCTCCCAGTTACTTTGCCTCAGGCTAGCCAGCCCCGAGACTCGAAATTGGATGGATTCGCACCCCAGGCCATGGTGGCTGGTCAGGAGGACCAGGACCAAGCAGACAGAAAGATCTTCTGGACCGGAACCCAGAAGCACGTGATATCAATACCTTAAGTACCCTCTCTCAGAATGTACAGCAAGATGACACTCCCACTGGGCTGGTTCAGAGAAAGAATGGCACTCAATACGCCTAGCTAAACTGCGTTCTCTCACTTGCCAGTGGTGACAGCGACACCTGTGGCCAAGCAGAACCCAGTGCAATCCAGCTAGACTGGTACTGAAACCCTAATTTATGTAATATTTATGCACAGAGACAAGGGATATCATTTCCAATTGGCACCTTTCAAAAAGTAATTACCTTTTGCAGGAGCTGCCCACATCAAAATTGCCCCCATCAAAATTGCAAAATCATATTGCCCCCATCAAAATTGCCCCATCATACTGCCCCCATCAAAATTGCTCCATTAAAATTGCCCCAGCATACTGCCCCATCAAAATTCCCCCAACAAAACTGCCCCATTATACAGCCCCATCAAAATTGCCCTATCATACTGCCCCCAACAAAACTGCCCCATCAAAATTTCCCCATCATACTGCCCCATAAAAAATGCACCCATCAAAATTGCCCCCAACAAAACTAACCCATCAAAACTGCCCCCAACAAAACTGCCACCATCAAAATTGCTCCATCATACTGCCCCATCAAAATTGCCCACATCATACAGGCCCATCAGAAATTGACCAAATCAAAATTGCCTCATCATACTGCCCCCAACAAAACTGCCACATCAAAATCGCCCCATTATACCGCCCCATCAAAATTGCCCCATCATACTACCAACAAAATTCCTCCATCAAAACTGCCCCATCAAAATTGCCCACATCATACTGCCCCATCAGAATTTGACCCCATAAAAATTGCCTCATCATACTGCCCCCAACAAAACTGCCACATCAAAATTGTCCCATCAAAATTGCTCCATCATACGGCCCCATAAAAATTGCCCCCATCAAAGCTGCCCCATCAAATTTGGGTTAATTATACCAAATTATGGTTTCAGTACCATTCTAGCTGGATTGCACTGGGTTCTGCTTGGCCACAGGTGTCACTGTCATCACTGGCAAGGAGAACGCAGTTTAGATAAGCGTATTGAGTGTCATTCTTTCCCGGAACCAGCCCAGTGGGTGTCATCTTGCTGTGCATTCTGGGAGAGGGTACTTAAGGTACTGGCATCACGTGCTTCTGGGTTTCTGGTCCAGAAGATCTGTCTGCTTGGTCCTATGTGGACCCATCAGTGCCACCTATGTGTACCCATTAGTGCTGAATATCAGTGCCACCTATCAGTGCCCATCATCAGTCCCCATCAGTGACGCCTTATCAGTGCAGCCCCATCAGTGAGAAGGAGAAAACGTACTTATTTACAAAGTTTTTAACAGAAACAAAATTGCCATCCATGCCCCTGTGTATACCCATCAGTGCCACCTCATGGGTACCCGTCAGTGCAGCCCCATCAGTGCCCATCATTGAAGGAGAAAACATATTTACAAAGTTTTTAACAGTTTTTATCAGTGTGCCATATTAGTGCCCATCAGTGCCACCTCATCGGTGCCCATCAGTGCCGCCTTATCAGTACCTATCAGTGAAGGAGAAAACTTACTTATTTACAAAGTTTTTAAACAGAAAAAAGTGCCATCAATGCCCCCTATGTGTACCCATCAATGCCACCTATGTGTACCCATCAGTGCTGCATATCAGTGCCACCTATCAGTGTGTCATATTAGTGCTCATCAGTGCCACCTCATCTGTACCCATCAGTGCCGCCTTACCAGTGCCCATCAGTGAAGGAGAAAACATACTTATTTACAAAGCTTTTAACAGAAAGAAAAGTGCCATCAATGCCACCTATGTGTACCCATCAGTGCCACCTATGTGCACTCATCAGTGCTGCATATCAGTGCCCATCGTCAGTGCCACCTCATCTGTGCCCATCAGTGCCACCTTATTAGTGCCTGTCAGTGCAGCCCCATCAGAGAAGGAGAAAACATACTTATTTACAAAGTTTTGTAACAGAAACAAAAAAAAAACATTTTTTTTTTCAAAATTTTTGGTCTTTTAGTTATTTAGCAGAAAATAAAAACTGCAGAGGCGATCAAATACCACCAAAAGAAAGCTCTATTTTTGGGAACAAAAATGTAGTTTGGGTACAGTGTGGTATGACCCCGCAATTATTCAAAGTGAGTTAGCGCTGAAAGGTGAAAATTGGTCTGAGCAGATAGGTGTATAAGTGCCCCCCGGTATTGAAGTGGTTAAGTATCACAGCGCCGGTTTTGGGGTTTCATTTCCTAGTAAGTGTAATGAAAGTATTTTTCACTACTTTTCACTGCAGTAACTTGTTATATAGATTTTATTTTATTTTGTTTAGTATAGTGAAGTATTCATGAATATCAAGTCCTCTGTGTCCTATAATTATTATCAAATAACAATTATGAAATGACATTGTTGTCCTAGGGCAGTGATGGTGAACCTTGGCACCCCAGATGTTTTGGAACTACATTTTCCATGATCCTCATGCACTCTGCAGTGTATTGGTGCATCATGGGAAATGTAGTTCCAAAACATCTGGGGTGCCAAGGTTCTCTATCACTGTCCTAGGACAACAATGTCATTTCTGGGGGCCAAGTTTCGCCACCACTGTCCTAGGGTCTAAATATCATTTAATAGGAAACTATATGATCCATGCCCTTCCCTGCTTTTACAAAACTGTACAAATGATGCAGGCCACAGACCGGCAGCCACCAGTGGAGATATACACGAATGTCACGGGGCTGTTTGATCATGGCAAAAGTTAGTGAAACACATTTAAAGAATGAACAGGCACTGCTCAAAACCCACTATTCTTTATTTCATAAAAAAACAAAACAAAAAAAAAAACACAATCTCTACAGTTATGATTCACCCTATAATAATAACAACAACATTAAATATGTGCATATAAAGTCATAATGTAATGAACACTTGTCTCTCACTCCGTGGCTTCTAGAAAAAGATAAAAAAAGAGAATGGACGGTTGCATCATTACAATAGAAGTCAAGCTAACAGAGCTACAAATACAGTCAAATGCTCAGTCCTTCTGCGAGGAGAGAATCTAAGCTTCATTTCAAAGCTAAACAATTTTAGAAGAGAATATACAAACAGCCTCTAGAACAATGATCCTCACAATTCCATGATTCATGAACCTTTTTAAAACAAAAAAGCTAAGCTTCATCCGTGTCTGTCCTTGTCAAAAATCACCAAACTAACCCCTAAGCACCAACGGCGAGCAAATATGTGATCTCTCGGCGACCAGGCCCTGGTGCCACGTTTCTACAGGCATTAGAGGTGTGCCGAGAGCATGCGCCCTGCATGCTCAATTCATGGTAAAGCGGCAGGCTCTCTTGAAAGGCTTCAGTCCGAACCAGCTATATATAATTACCTTTCCTACCCTCCACCTCTGCTTCTTTCGTCAAACACAAAACTATGTGTAAGCTCTGTATTTGAGCTTACACTGGGCTGATGACATGCCTTCTCACGCAAATCGAGCCCTGGCAATTGGCTGATAAGCTGTAAGCACGACATCTTGGGAGGAGGCAATATACTCCTCCATACCTAAAAGCATTACCACTAAGCTGCAGGGGAGAGAAAAGAAGGTGGGGTGGGCTTGCAGGTGATTTAGAGTGGTCATAGGTGCCTTGTTTTTTTTTACTCATCCAGAGGGAAGACGGAAGGAGGTGGAAGAAGAAGGATGAAGAAAGGAAGAAGGAATGAAAGGAGGAGGACAGAAGAAGGAAGGACAAGGAAGGAAGGAAGGAAGGAAGGAAGGAAGGACAAGGAAGGAAGGAAGAAGGAAGGAAGGACGGACGGACGGACGGACGGAAGGAAGGAAGGAAGGAAGGACAGAAGAAGGAAGGACAGAAGAAGGAAGGAAGGAAGGATGGACAGAAGGAAGGAAGAAAGGACAGACAGAAGGAAGGAAGGAAGGAAGGAAAGAAGGAAGGAAGGAAGGAAGAAAGAAGGAAGAAAGGACAGACAGAAGGAAGGAAGGAAGGAAGGAAAGAAGGAAGGAAGGAAGGAAGGAAAGAAGGAAGAAAGGACAGACAGAAGGAAGGAAGGAAGGAAGGAAAGAAGGAAGGAAGGAAGGAAGAAGGAAGGAAGGAAGGAAGGAAGGAAAGGAAGGAAGGAAGGAAGGAAGGAAGGAAGGAAGGAAGGAAGGAAGAAGGAAGGAAGAAAGGAAGGAAGAAGGAAGGAAGGAAGAAGAAGGAAGGAAGAAAGGAAGGAAGGAAGGAAGGAAGGAAGGAAGGAAGAAGGAAGGAAGGAGAAGAAGGAAGAAGAAGAAGGAAGAAGAAGAAGGAAGAAGAAGAAGAAGAAGAAGAAGAAGAAGAAGAAGAAGAAGAAGAAGAAGAAGAAGAAGAAGAAGAAGAAGAAGAAGAAGAAGAAGAAGAAGAAGAAGAAGAAGAAGTAGAAGAAGAAAGAGGAAGAAGAAGAAGAAGAAGAAGAAGAAGAAGAAGAAGAAGAAGAAGAAGAAGAAGAAGAAGAAGAAGAAGAAGAAGAAGAAGAAGAAGAAGAAGAAGAAGAAGGAAGAAGAAGAAGAAGAAGAAGAAGAAGAAGAAGAAGAAGAAGAAGAAGAAGAAGAAGAAGAAGAAGAAGAAGAAGAAGAAGAAGAAGAAGGAAAAGAAGAAAAAGAAGAAGGACAGAAGAAGGAGGAAGAAGAAAAAGGAAGAAAAAGAAGGAAAAAGGAAGAGGGAAGGAGAGGGAGAGAGGAAGGAGGAGGGGGGGGGAGGAGGAAGGAGCTTCCCCATTCAGATATGTGAGGCGGTGATGGATGAACCCTCCCTGCTGTGCCATTGTATTCTGACAGCAGGACTCTTCTGCTGTCAGAATACACTGATTAGCGGTTGCAGCCCGGTGATCGACAAAAGTATTCCAACAGTTTACGTTGGACAGAAGTCAACTGTTAGATCCACTTCTGTTGCGCGGGTACAGATATAGATGGATCATAATTTGACCAGTCCTGCTAAACCGGACAAATTTTGATTTATCTATGGGCAGCTATAGCCACTTTGTCCAGATGCCTTTGTCTCGCTAACATGACTCCTTGCTGTGATTTCTTCCTGTGTCACCTGTGGTTTTGTAAACTATACCTGTTATTACATAAATGCAGGAGGGTGCCATTGCTGGCCTGCATTGGAAAATTGTGCTTGGCTCCAGTACTTACGATTGGCAATGGGCAGGTGGCCAATGACACTTAGAGATAACTCATAATTCCTTATTTCCCAGTTCTGGGCTACTGACTCAAAACATCGACATGACAGCCAGACAACTAGCATTTCCAGTAATTGGGTCAGTATTGGGAGCTGCCATTCCTGATATACTACTGAAACTGCTAGTTACCTGTCTTTGTAAAGTTGATACTCTGGCTGCAAAGTTCAAAGAGGAGGAATTTTTCCTTAAGCTCTGGAAATTTTAAGGCTAGTGGCAGCCAGGCACCTGCATTGGCAGCCTCTGGTGCTCCCTTAATACAGGCACACTGGTTGAAATACAAAAGTTCGCTCTATGGAAACTTTCCACTGCCCAAGGAAACCAATCACCTGAGGTGAACATAAAACAAGGATTCACAAGCCATTTGGTGGCCACACTTGGTTCCAATTCACATTAGCACCATCTAGTCCTGCTAGGACAGGGAATGCTATTCCTACATTCACCGGTCAGCCACAACCAGACACAGATCCCTTCAGCAGGGTAGGACAGATGGCTGAAGACTTGGAGTGCTCAGACCACGGTTTGATAATCACTGCTCTAGAATGACATCTGGGCTCAACAAAGCAACATAATCATGAAGAAAGTTTTGTCTGGTGTGCTCCATGTTTTCACTTCTTTGTGCTTCCCACCTCCAGGCTTGCCAGGGCCAAAACCTTATCTCCCGATCCTGGAAAACAAACCAAAATAATAGAGACTTACAAAAATGATACATATGTCCCTGTGTGGCTAAAATGCCAGTCATTAGACCTTCTAAGTGCTAGTCATATGGCCAAAAGACTAGGTTTTTGTTCACTTGAGTTTTGCAAAAATGGAGGAGACTTCATGTAGCACACAGAATAATCAAGAATGGTGCAGGTAGGGATAAAGCTAAACTACAAATAATCATGCATGTGAATGTGCTGTGGGGGTATAGGATTATAAAAAAAAGTCCATAGGTCCAAAAGATGTCCTTGTGGCAGCTCCTCAACGAGAATCAAGTAATCTCTGCACTATACAAAGGAAACAGCAGAGGGCAGCAACTAAGTGCAGTATATAGGAAAAGAACCTATTAAAAAAAAAAAAAAAAAATCAAAATCACTGCAACGTCAAATATAATTATATATATATATATATATATATATATATATATATATATATATATATATATATATATATATATATATATATATATATATATATCCATCCCTCAAATTTTCCACTCGCCTACTCGCATTTTGCAAGTGGCAAATGAGGGATTGCAAGCTGGGCTGCCTGCCTGGGGGGGGTTGATCGGGAGCCGTTCCCCAGCGATTGCCCCAGGGAGGAAGAGGAGAGCCGCGGGATAGCACGCTGTTACTGGTGCTTACATTATAATTGTCACCGCTCTACTTGACAGAGCCCCACCTCCGCCTGTGATAGAATGGCGGTCCAATGCTGTGATGCATTCTGGGCACAGTATGGCTGCAAATGGGCACAGTGGGATGGCAATGGGCACAGTGGGATGGCAATGGGCACAGTGGGATGGCAATGGGCACAGTGGGATGGCAATGGGCACAGTGGGATGGCAATGGGCACAGTGGGATGGCAATGGGCACAGTGGGATGGCAATGGGCACAGTGGGATGGCAATGGGCACAGTGGGATGGCAAGGGGGCACAGTGGGATGGCAATGGGCACAGTATGGCTGCAAATGGGCACAGTGGGACGGGCACAGTGGGGCTGCAATGGGCACAGTGGGGCTGCAATGGGCACAGTGGGGCTGCAATGGGCACAGTGGGGCAGCAATGGGCACAGTGGGGCAGCAATGGGCACAGTATGCCTGAAATGGGCACAGTATGGCTGAAATGGGTACAGTATGGCTGAAATGGTGGGCACAGGTGAGGCTGCACTGATAAAGTTGTTGTTAATATTTATAATATTTTTGCAACTTATTTTTGCATAAAACATTTAAAGTGTCATTTCATGAGATAATTTATGAGGGAGTGTGTAGGGGAAGGGCAGGGTAGGGACTGAGTGAGGCACTGGTGTGAGGGCCTGGCTAGTGTGTCTCAGTCCCTAAATGTATCCTAAAATACAATCCAGGAGTGCCCACGGGACACAAACCATTTTTTTTTTTTTTTTTTAAGTATAATTTTTTGTCAAATACAATGTCTAAAGATACAATTAAAAGATCTTAAGACACATTTGTCAGAAATATACTGTACACATAGGATATCCATAAGTACATGAACCATGACATGACTGGTGATCCAAGGAACAGATGCATATAAATTGAACACGTTTTGCGAGATAGCACTTGGGGGGGGGGGGGCGTGAACTTTCAAAGTTTGGAGGGGGAGGGCAGGATGAACTTTCAACATCTGTTAGGGGGTGACGGGATGAACTTCCAGCTTATGATAGGGGCGGCAGGAAGAACTTCCAACTTCAGGAAGGGGGGAAAAGGATAATCTAACACTTTTTTTTTTTCCCCAGACAGGAAAATCCCGCTCACTGCCACTTTCCTGGTGTCCCTAATGCCGCGTACACACGACCGGACTTTCCAGCAGACTAGGTCCGACAGTCTTCCTGACGGACTTTCGGCGGAGTTCAGACAGACTTTCCGAACTAACAGACTTGGCGACACATGAACGGACTAAGTCCGTTCGAAAGTCCGCTCATTTTGAACGTGATGACCTAAACGGGACTAAACAAGGAAGTTCAGTAGCCAATAGCTTCCCTTGCGTCGTATTTGGTCCGTCGGACCAGCACACAGACTAACGTTTTTCCAGACATTAGACAGTCGGAATGGAATTCGTCAGATAGATTTGAAACATGTTCTATTTCTAGGTCCGTCTAATTCCTTTTTTCGAAAAACGATAGGATTGTCTGACGGACTAATCACTTCAGACCTAATCTGCCGGAAAGTCCAGTTGTGTGTACGCGGCATAAGGGCTTCCGATCTGCAGCTGCTGTGTTATGTGAAATGCGAGTCTGGCACAGCGTGAAGCGTGGGAGAATTCCCACAAATCACATGATGAACGGGGTCATGAGAGAGACACCAGGCTCTGACTGATGACGGGAACACACAGAAATCTGTCCATATATAATGGACCCAAGTTCTTTTTCCTCTGGACATGTGCGGAGATTTCAATACAGACTGTGTTAAGCAGCTCTAAAGGATTCGGGCAGTCAGTTCTGTAAGTAAGGCAAAAGCTTTCTTCTCCATGGTTTATTTACCGCTAAACGTTTGTTCACAGCAGCCCCATTGTCCAATGCAGTCCCAAAGTATAGACAAAGCAACTTGCCTTATATCCTTCGATATGTTGCACTTTTGCACAGCATGCTCCAATGTGCAATAATGCATCGCAACGCGCTGACTGGCAAAGCGACAAATGAGGTGTAAAGTAAAAAAAAAAAAAAAAAAAAGGACTGCACTGTAGTGGGGTGCACAACACACACCATTATGCACACCTTAAAGTGTAAGTTTACCTTACAGATTCTCTGTAAAGGTGAACTTACACTTTAACCACTTACAGACCGGACCATTTTGCTGGTCAAAGACCAGACCACTGTTGCTATGCGGTCCCTCGAAATCTGGCCTCTTCCAGTGCCTGGGCTAAATGCATCACTTCCCTCGGCACCTCCGCTCGCTATTGCTCCTGGCAGATGTGTGTCACCATTTCCCAGGAGGCAGTGGGCAGTGCCGAGGGCTAGAATCTTATCTCCGTTGCTGGGGTGGCGTCGTTAGAAGTCCAGCCCCGTTGTGATGGCAACCAGAGCTGTTGATGGCGCTCCGATTTCAGGTTACTGCGCATGCGCGAGATCGGGGATAGAACGTGCGGTGCATGCTGGTCGATCAGCAGCATTGTATCCCGGAAGAGGATGCCTGTGGGCTTCACATTCCCACAGGCAAGAGGACAACCGGCAGTATAAAATTTTATACGTTTTTTTATTGGGAGAAAACGGACAGCAGAAATCTTTAAAAACGGAACAAGTGAGTTATATATTTAAATATCCCAATCGTTGTCATTTTGCCCAAAAAAAATGACACAAACGTTGGAGACAGTGGAACCCCGCTTTAAATCGATACTAAACCAACAACAGCAAAATCAGTCTGTATATGCAGTAAAGCATGCTTGTTATTGCTCACTGTGGAACCTGATGGGTTAATCCTATATGCAGTATGCTTGTTATTGCTCAATGTTGAAGCTGATGGGTTAATCCTCTGCACTCTGTCTTCTCTGATCCTCCCCTTCTTCCACTGTCCCAAATATATCTCCTGATGGAAAAGAAGCAAGGGGACAAGCTGCACATGCTCAGTTTGGTGTGTATTGCTAGAGAGTTTTTTGTTTTGTTTTTCCTTGAGAGGGTGCATGTGATCAGCACAGGGCCAATCGGCACTGTCCAGACAGAGGGTCTGGGGTCCTATAGCCTCATAGGGCAATTAGGGGAGAATGGAATCTCCCCTGCAAGATTTAATCAGAAAATGATAGACGTCACAAGACTAAAGTAATTGCATTTCCATGTTGTGTGTACTGTGGGAGAGCAGATATAGTGATGCAGGCTCCTGGGTTTAGTAACATTTTAAATAAAAGGCTCAGATGGAGAAAATACCTTTCAAATGACAGTGCTCATCAGCTGGGAGCCAGTATGTGTCTCGCCCACTATCTTCTCTTTTATTGTCAGTTCCGTGTTAATTACAACATGCATACAGATGATGTGAATGTACTCTGCTGCTGGTGCACATGTATGCAAGCATGTAAAAGCAACAATGAAAATCCGAACTGTGATGTATGCTATGAAGCAGGAGATCCATTTTTATAGCTCTGGTTGGGTATGCAAGAAGCAGGTCCTTATTAGTCAGTATTATTGTGGGAAGAAGGGGCATAGCAATAAGAATATTCAACCT